>NC_058131.1:521939310-522026215 GCF_016433145.1 Gracilinanus agilis | reverse complement strand
GAGAGAGAGAGAGAGAGAGAGAGAGAGAGAGAAAGGAAGGAAGGAAGGAAGGAAGGAAGGAAGGAAGGAAGGAAGGAAGGAAGGAAGGTGCCAGGGTGTGGATGGGGGTGGGGGGATTGTTGGCAATTATTAAAAAGTACAGTATGTTTTTTCTACCCCCAAGCAAAGACATAGCAAAGATACATGGTTAAGTACATTCTACAAGCTGTGACCTAAGAAAGCCTAAGAAAAGTGAGGGAGGCTATGTTGGAAAACTATTCTCCTTCTCAAAAAATTAGCATAGAATAATTTGTGACATGATCTGGTTCCTGCACAGTATTTGCATTGTTACTGTGCTAAAGAACAGGAGGTTTGGGGGTTCAAGTAAGGAGGCCAAATGCTTATCTTTCAGATTTAGAAAACTCAGCTCCTGAAAATAATGAAATTAATATGCCTGGGCTGTGCTTCTGATAATCTGCATGGTAAGTCAGATTTTTCCAGAAGAAACAAAAGAGCCAGAAGAAAACTCAAGTTTTAAGAGAAATTTGGATTCTCTTTAAAGGATAAGGAGAAAATCTCTGAAGCTAGTGTAAATCTAAGGAATTTGCAGCCTTTTTGTGCCTGTGGGGCGTTTTGCATTTTTAAAATTTGTTTGTTTGAGTTTGTTGCTCCCCTAGTCATCTGGCCCTATTTGTTGCCTTATGTGGAAATAATACCCACAATACCAAGCACTTCCTTTTGACAAAGAAAGGAGTTCTGATTACGGAGGTGAGTTTGGGTAGGAAAAAGAGAATAGTTTCCAGATGGGAGATTTTTGTTTTTGGGTGGGGTTTGATCTCTGAGTTTTCTTTTCCTTAAGTTTTGACAGAGGAAAGGTTTTATCAAGGTCTTTGTGATGATCTTGTTTATAATAAGTGGATATTAGTAGAGCACATCTAAGTGCTTATCGCTAACAGATGACAGAAGGGAGCATATGGCAGGAAGAGAAATATATATTTGTCCAAGCAATGTGGCTTGTTAACACTCCCACACTCATCATAAACTCTGTTTACAAGTTCTTACAGCATTCTGCACATCCGCTTTTTGTATCAGAGACAAGGGGGAAGTAAAAGGCAAACAACGGTTTCTTTAGTATATGCGTATCAAGTTGTGTTCATTTAGTCGGATTTACCAAGGATTCTGAGATTTCAGTTCAAATGTTTCTTATTTAGAGAAGCAAGATGAACTAGTAGACAGAATCAGAGTTGGAGTCAAGAAGACCTGGATTGACTTCCTACTTCAGACATTTACTAGCTCTATGACCCTTGGCAAATCACTTAGCCTATCTAAGACAATTTCCTCAGCCTAAGACAATTTCCTCTCGTGTAAAATGGGGCTAATAATAGCACTTCCTTCAGAGTGTTATTTGGGCAAGTGGGTGGCACAGTGGTTAGAGTACCAGACTTAGAGTCAAGAAGACTCATCTGGATGAGTTCAAAACTGGCCTCAGACACTAACCATGTGACCCTGGTTAAGTCACTTAACCTTGTGTACCTCAGTTTCCTCATCTGGAAAATGAGCTAGAAAAGGAAATGGCAGACCACTCCAGTATCTTTGCCAGGAAAACCCCAAATGGGGTAACAGTGAGTTAGATGTGACCAAAATGACTGACCAGCAATAATGACAACATATAACATATGTTATACACATTGTGGTAAGAACTTTACAAATATTAGCTCATTTGATCCTCACAACAACCCTGTGAGGCAGGTACTACCACTATCCCCATTTTAAAGTTGAAGAAACTGAGGCAAACAAAAGTTAAGTGACTTACTCAAGGTCTTACAGTTAGTTAATGTTTGGGAGTGGACTTGAACACATCTTCCTGACTCCAGGTCCAGTGTTCTATCCATTGTACCACTTAGAGTCCTTGTTTAACCACTCAGTGCCTCCTAGTGACTATAAGCAGCCAAGAAAATGCTATCAGCACTGACAGAAGGTCACAGGAGGTTCCTATACCAAGGAAATTTGGGATCTGGTAAAGAAAGAAAGAAAAAAAGCCAGCGTGATAGAATCGAAAAGGCTTAGTAGATTTGGGTTCCAATCCTGCCTCTTGACACTTTCTAGTTGAGGTACCCTGGCTAATTCATTAGACCTCACTGAGCCTCAAGGAAGGGATAGTAATATCTCCCAGGGTAGTTGTGAGGATTAAATGAGATAATGTGCATAAAACATTTTGCAATTCTCAAAATGACCTATTGATGTCAACTAGTATTATTGTCCTACATCACCACAGTCAGTGTTCTGATGAAGGCACTGCCAGAATGAGGGGCTGAGAATAATTCTATGGGACAGAGTTGGTTGATACAAATCTTTATAGCAAAACTCTACATTAGGACAGGAGGGGAATTGAGAATTGCCTTCTCACCTCTATAAAGTCGAGTTCGGGGAAATTGGAATTCCATGAGTTTCATTGATTCTCCCTAAGTCCATCTAACAAAATCGTCAACATGTCTTTCAGTTTTAGCAGTTTCTCTCTCTCTCTCTCTCTCTCTCTCTCTCTCTCTCTCTCTCTCTCTCTCTCTCTCTCTCTCTCTCTCTCTCTTTTTCATTTAAAAACCCTTACCTTCCACCTTAGAGTCAATCCTGTGTATTGGTTCCAAAGCAGAAGAGTGGTAAGGGTAGGCAATGGGGGTCAAGTGACTTGCCCAGGGTCACCTAACTAGGAAGTGTCTGAGCCCAGACTTGAACGAAGGACCTCCTGTCTCTAGGACTGGCTCTCAATCCTCTGAGCCACCCAGCTCCCCCCTTTAGCACTTTCTTTTTAAGATATGGCCAAGGACCAGATGCCCAGTGACCAGAAAAAGTGGTGCTCAAAGTGGAAGTAATTTGCATTGGTGCTTATGGAAAGAATCCTTTTCAAATACTAATACTTAAAACACTATAAAATCCCAAGGAAGATTTGATTGATAATCAAATGTTAATACTCCAAACACTATAAAAACTTGAGGAAAAACAGTTAGCAGAAAAATGATGGAAAATTCTGTATTTATCGATGTCTAGCTAGGTTCTAAAAATTCCTCCTTCTGATCTAGATAGTAAAAAAGAAATCTATTTGCATGTGAAATATTTGCTCATAAAATCTTAGAGGGGAATTCAATCTAGCACAATTCACTGTGCATTAATTATTTGCTACAACATGGTATGATGAGTAGAATACTGGACTTAGAGTCAGATAGACTTTTTTCCTCTGTCATTTACAACTTCTGTGAACCTGAGGATCCAGGGATAAAATGGGAATTAGAATCCCGATGGTACTTACTTGCCTTACAGGGCTATTGTGAGACTGGGTAGGAATAATGTTTATAAAGCGCTTTATAAACCTTGGAGCGCTATATAATGTCAATTATTATTGCTGTTATTTCATTCTGCTCATCTTGGATTTGGATAGAAATTGTCCTGGAACAGGTCACTATCTTGCTATTATTCTTTTAGATTTAATGTCCTGTAAACCATTTCCAGGCAGATAAAGTGACTACTTTTGTAATTGAATACAAGTTTAAGGACATAAACTCATCTTCTGTAGGTTCGCTGAAAGCATCTTCAGGGCAAATCTTACAGTGTACAGGATCGTGGGCATGATAAGTATTTCATTCTATTCCCACATGGTTTTGATTTTTTCCATTAGGTCACTGTATTTTGAAAGCTTGTTATTCCACATAGATCAGAGTTGATAAGTATTTGGCAAAGCAGTAGCTATTAAAAATAGTTGTCTTTGATTTTTATGTTCAATATTAAATCCAGATGAGTACAGGCAACATTTTTGTCAATGAAAATGTTCTGCTATATTTTAATTGTTGAATTCCTAAAGATATCTTCCTATCTATATTCGCAACAAAGTTGTGTCATCTAGTGGTTTACAAAAGATCATGTTGTCATCGTTGGTTGTCGTTTCAGTTGTGTCTGACTCTTTGTGACCCCACTTGGGGTTTTCTCGGCATAGATACTGGAATGGTTCACCGACTCTTTCTTTGAAGAAATTGAGTCAAAGAGGGTTAAGTGGGACAGCTGGGTAGCTCAGTGGATTGAGAGTCAGGCTTAGAGACGGGAGGTTCTAGGTTCAAATCCGGCCTCAGACACTTCCCAGCTGTGTGACCCTGGGCAAGTTACTTGACCTCCATTGCCCATCCTTACCACTCTTCCACCAAGGAGCCAATAAACAGAAGTTAAGGGTTTAAAAAAAATTTTTTTTTAATGAACAAAGAGGGTTAAGTGACTTGCCCAGAGTCACACAGCTAGTAAGTCTGAGGTTAGATTTGCACTCAAGGCTTCCTGACTCCAGTCCTGGCATTCAATGTACTGCATGACCTAGTTGCCCCATCTAGTCCAAAGCTCTCCCTTATTTGTGAGAAAACTTCAATTGTGAGGCCAAGTGGCTAATCCTAAATCACATAGGTAATTAGTAACAACTCTGATAGACCAGAACTCCTGTCTTTGAACTTCCAGACT
Source organism: Gracilinanus agilis (assembly GCF_016433145.1). Taxonomy (NCBI): domain Eukaryota; kingdom Metazoa; phylum Chordata; class Mammalia; order Didelphimorphia; family Didelphidae; genus Gracilinanus; species Gracilinanus agilis. The sequence goes on along the minus strand of NC_058131.1, from coordinate 522,021,748 downwards.
TGAGCTCTTTGAATCATTTCACAATGAATTCATTCTAAAACAACTTTATGATTTTATTAATCCTATTCCCCTTGAAAATGGCATCACCATTTGGACATAAATACTAATGTAATCTTGTTATCCCTTCACCAGCCTAATCTTTTATTGATAGGATTATAGATTTTTGAGCTAATAGACAGATGCTGTCATTTTGCTGAGAAAGAAACTGACGCCCAGAGGTCATTCATACAGGAAATGACAAGGAAAGGGCTCGAACCCAGGCCCTATGACTCCATATCAACAAATTCTTTCCATATCTTCATGCCTTATAGATAATCAGAGTCTGGCCCTAATATTATGTCATCCTAAAAAACATCAGATGAAAAGTGAAGAAATTCAACCAATTATTCAGATTGTCAAAAGTAAACTGTTAGGATTATGAAATTAATTTGAAAAGTAAATGTATGGAAAATCTGACTCACTACATCGCTTTCTCTCATTGCCATTATGCCTTCTCAAAATGTTTTCCAGTCTGTATTTCTTCAGATGGTTTTGCATAGAATGCCGAGCAGGGATTTATTTAGCATATCGTTGCTGGATGTATGTTTTCCCAGACATTCATAGATTTGTGTTTTTCCAGAAAGCTGAATGTTCGTGATAAAACGAGACAGATAATGATAAATAAGCATCTATGTAAGCCTAGCTAGAAGGAGGAATGGAGACTATTAGCGCCCCTCCTGTGAAGTTAATCCGGTTTCTTTTAGCTATTTCTTTATTAGTTAATGAGGTCTTGCAAAAATGTGTGTCTGAGATGGTGTTTTAGCATCCTTGCCTCTAGGAACATCTTCAAATATTCATAAAGTAGCTAGACCGACTGAAGGTGCATTAAGAATGAATTTAGTCAACTTCAAATGTGGGTGGTCGAAAAACTACTGCTGAAATAGACCAAATAATCATTCTCATTGGCATTTCCAGATCATCGGCTCTCGGCACAAATGTAAAATATGGCAGGGGAGAAGTATTATTTAATAGAGCTAGAACTCTGAAGTATAGCTGTTTCCAGCTTTGATCCTGCTTCCCAGTGACAAGAATTCAGTTTGTGTTTGAAAAACTAAATAATTCAAAGCAAATGGTAATCAAATATAGACTCTCTGACCAGTTCCCACCTAGGGCACAGTAGCAGTGACCAGATGACTGGTACATTGCCCCCCCCCCAGCTTTTGTTCCACATGGCAACAGAACAGTCACAGAAGACCCTTTAATTCTTAGTTTTCAGGTTTGTTCTGACCTTGGGCTCCCCAAAGGCTTCCCTAAGTGATGTGCTCACCAGAACTATTGTTCTATGATATAGTGCATAAAGGCAATTATTCCCAGGTCCTCTCATTGTGCCAGTGACTGCCCATTAGGCAGTGAGTGACCCAGGGAGAAAACTGGAAGGGGAAAACAAGGTGGCTTCATCATCTATTGTTAAATGTGGTCCCTCCGTAACCTGACCTACCCCAGTCCCATCATCCCTGAGGCAAAGCCAGAGAACTACTCCTCCCTCATCTCAGAGTGCCTGTGGCCCTTTTTTATGCTTTCTTTTTGAACATCTAAAGTAGCACTCTATCGTTCATGGAATGTTGGACTGGGAATCAGGAACACCTCAGTATCAATCCTACTTCAGACATTACTTCTTGTTCTTTTTTAGTTGTTTCAGTCATAGGTGACTATTCATGATCCCATTTAGAGTTTTCTTGGCAGAGATACTGGAGTGGTTTGTCATTTCCTTCTCCAGCTTATTTTACAGATGAAGAAACTGAGGCAAGCAGGGTTAAGTGACTTGCCCAGGTCAGATTTAAACTGAGATCTAACCAACTCCTGGCCCAACACACTGCACCACCTAGCTTCCCGTACTATTGGACAAGTCACTACTTCTTTAGGTATCAGTTTCCTAATCTTGAAAGAAGGGAGTTAGACTTGAAGGCCACTAAGATTCCCTTCCAGCTCTGAATCTATAATTCTATGAGCCTTAATGTTTATTTTTACCTAATTGAACATGTGTAATTATAGGAAAATAGAGCCAACATGTCATAATAGATAGGATGTGAGCTTTGAAATCAGAAGACTAGGTCCAAATCTTGCCTTTCACATTTGCTATGTATATAGGGCTAGGGCTAGGGACTAGATTTATGATTCCACTGTTACAATTTCCTAGATGAGGAAACTATCTCTACCAAAGCAGGCAGTCACTTTCTCTGCAACTTGGTAGTCTTAGAGAACTGTCCAAAGGACTAAAGACTAAGACATTAAATGATTTGTCCAAGGTCACACAATCAGGATATATCTGAGGCCAGATTTGGAGCCAGGCCTAGAGGATAGGATAAGCTAATAAGTGCCTGACACAGGATTTGAAGCCAAATCTTCCTGGTTCCAAGGCTAGGTCTCTATTTTCTACATCACACTGCCTCTCTATTAGCTATTTAAGCTAATCCTATTAACTTATATGTGTCTTAAGTAACTTCATTGAATTTCTCTACTAAAGTACTGATGGGTTGGTAGAGGGAGTTTCCCCACTGGGAGTCACCCATGTTGATGAAATCACAGCTTTTTCCTGTTATCTGAGTAAAGATACCAAGATGGAAATGGCTTTAAAACAAAATAAAAATAAAAAGCAGGGAAGAGAAAGCTAAGTAGTACAGTGGGTAAAGCACTAGACCTAGTGTTGAGAGGACCTGGGTTCAAATGTGACCTCAGACACTTTCTAGCTGTGTGACCCTGGGCAAGTCACTTAACCCCCATTGCCTTAGCCTTTACCGCTCTTCTGCCTTGGAACCAATATGTAGTCTTGATTCTAAGGTGGAAGGTAAGAGTTTAAAAAAAAAAAAGGTACATTACTAAAACTTCTTTTGGTTCAAGTTTTGCCTCTGAAACATTAGATTTATTACCATGATAAACTCTCTTAAACTCATGTCCTAGGCAGCTCTCTAAAATTATAAATTACAAATAAGTTGACAATCTGCATCAGCTAGAAAATGAAGCATATGTCACGAAAACCTGGTCAAGGTACTGAGCTGCCATTTCTCCAGTAGAAGTATCCCACAAGGATGAAATTACAAATCCAGAACTAAAAAGAACAAAAAAAGAGAGTTCGATTTTAATACCCATCCTACCTCACATTCGTATTATGAATGTCAGTTAAGATTGTGTATGCAATGATATTTTATAAATTATAAGCCTCAGTTTCCTCATCTGTAAAATGAAATGGAGAAAGAATGTCAAACCACGCCAGCATCTCTGCCAAGAAAACCCTAAATGAGGTCACAAAAAGTGGGACATGCCTGAAAATGACTGAACAATAACAAAATACTACCCAAAGATAATGTATTATTATTAATAATATTTTTATTAATAATTATTGTAGGGGCAGCTGGGTAGCTCAGTGGAGTGAGAGTCAGGCCTAGAGACAGGAGGTCCTAGGTTCAAACCCGGCCTCAGCCACTTCCCAGCTGTGTGACCCTGGGCAAATCACTTGACCCCCATTGCCCACCCTTACCAATCTTCCACCTATGAGACAATACACCGAAGTACAAGGGTTAAAAAATAATAATAATAATTATTGTAGCACAAAATAGACACTGAAATCAGTAGAAACACCCAGACATATGTTATGATTTATCAAAAATAAGTTGCACTTGGGGCATCTAGGTGGCTTGTGGTTAGAGAACCAGGCCTGGAGGATAGGAGGTCCTAGGTTCAAATCTGGCCTCAGACACTTTCTAATTGTGTGACCCCAGATAAGTCACATAACACCAATTGCTTAGCCCTTCCCACCCTATTGTCTTGGAAACCATATTTAGAATAAATTCTAAGATAGAAGGTAAGGATTTAAGAAAAAGTAAGTTGCACTTATGACTTACCTAATGGTTTATATACAAAGAAAGTGATTTTAAAATGAAAATGTAAAAATAAATGAATTAAATTAAATTAAAATGTTAGTTTAATGGGAAAAAATTTAGCTCTCTACCTCTCCTGCTACATTTAAGTTGCACAGATTCTTTTATGCTACAGATCAAAAATACAATTTGACTAGCGTCTTTTATAGATGAAAACACCAAGGGTTATAGAGGTAAAATGATAACACAGCAAATAAATAGTAGAATCAGAACTTGAGCTCAAATCCAGTGCTTTTAACATACTACAGAAGATCTCAGTACTAGTCTGAATATAAATATAACTTTTGTTACACGTTGAATATCAAATAACAGTAGTTACATTTCTGCAATGGGCCAATAAACAAAATAATAATTTAGTAGCTGATAGTGGGAAAAGCCGGTGTGAGTAGTATAGCATCAGATACTTCATAGCTATGTCACTCATACTGACACTGTTTCTCCCCCCACATACGCTTGCCTGTGGCCCGTGGGTTGGGGAAGGGTATTTATTGATTGCCTATACTAATGGACTAAATACTGTCCATACCCTCACGAATTTTATATTCCATATTCTAAGAATAAGCTAATAAACTCCCTAGTTAAAGCCTTTTTTTAAAAAAAAAATTTTCCTGAAAAGCATCAAGAGCTCAAAGATGCTGACTTGGAGAGTGTAGATAGAACACCATTTTTCTTTTGTCTCTTGCTGGGAGGACATTTAGGGCCATTATGATAAGATGCAAGCTAATAATTACTGCTCTAAGCCTAATTCTGCTCCTCTCAAATGGAGTACCGTGCATCTGTGTTTGAAGTGGACTGATCCTCTCATGCATCTCGTGTTCTCTTACAGGTGATTCACATAACGGGCCGGTTACGTCTGAGAGTGTCCTTGTCCCATGGTCGGACAGTCCCCAGCCAGATCATGGGTCTTGTCGTGGTTGCCCATGCGCTGCCTCCTCCTACGATCAATGAAGTCCGGATTGACTGCCACATGTTTGTTACTCGAGTAAATATGGACCTCAATATCATTTACTGTGAAAATAGGTACTTCTTTTTCCTTTTCTTTTTTCAGTATTGCATGGATATATGTATGTTATTTTCCCATGGAGCCTTGAGAGTGTTCTTAATGGCCAATTGGACCAACACCAGGCATGCTTTTTTACCTCCTAGCATCAGAGTTCACAATACAATGAGAGAAAGGCACTAGGACCCCTTTACCATCATGGAACCCTGATTGGCTGGGAAGCCAAGAAGGCAGAACAAAGTTTAGGTCCACCGATGAAGTAATCCAGAGGAAGGTGTCCTGCTGACACCCCAGCTGGGTCCCTTTCCTGTCTGTAGTGTGACATCTCTGGGCTCTTTACTATCAACATTTCAGAATAACATTAAGTGCATGGAGTACAGATGAGGAAATGAGAGAATGGAGAGGATGAGGAGAAGAGGGAGAGAAGAAGGGAATTTGAAAAAATATTAAATAAAACCACATGATCCTAAGGATTTCACTCTTATAAATTGAAAGGATGAGTCATCCCCAAAATGAATTGGCAGCCATTCCTCATCCCTGAACTCTTAAAATGAATTTTTAGCTTGTAGGTATAAAGTTCACTTCTGTCATAATGCCATTGACATTATGGATACAAAGGAAGCCTCAGAGCCAGAAAGATTTGGGTTCTAGTCCTGCCTCTGAGTCTTAGTTGTTTACATAACTCTGGATGAGTCATTTAATTTCTTGGTGCTCTAGACTATGTCTAACTCTATAAAGTGCTGAGAAGGTGACTTCCTGAATCAGTAGAGAGTTTCCTCATCTAAAAGTTCCCACTAGATCAGCAAAATCCTAGGTCTAGTATTTGTCTCCATATGCCATTAAGCTCCAAGGTTGAGTGGGACTAGGGAATGGGGCGGTGCAAAGAACTCATAATCTAAAAGTCTCCTTTTTAGTATAATTTGAAAAAGAATGGAGGTCATCATGCGTGGGTATCAGTGGGACCAGACAGGGCTTTGAAATCTGTAGTTGTATAAAATAGAGTAGTTGATTTTTCTCTCTTTCTCTCTCTCTCTCTCTCTCTCTCTCTCTCTCTCTCTCTCTCTCTCTCTCTCTCTCTCTGTTTATCTGTGAGTGGAAAGGTTTATGAACTGCTACACTAATGTGGTCAGCTTCAACCTTTGAAGGACAGAAGGTGGTGAAAAGGTCGAGGCCGGCTCAGGAATGTCAGTGGCAAAGCAGATCAATGTGTTAGCTTGTAAGACATCGAAAGATAAATATTGCTCAGAAGTGGCATCTCCATTCATAGCATGGGAGGAGAAAGTAAAGTTTCTTTTCTAGGGCTCTATTTGATGTGGTCCTCTGTAGCCCCACAGTTACTCCAGGTGATTCTCCACACAGCCAGCAAGGACTGAATAAAACAAAAACATAGGATATTAATGCCGTTTCCCTGAAACTGGGTAGAACCTGCTGCTTTCCTGCAGCTTTGCAGTGGAGTCTCCAAATCTGACATAATTAAAACTGTACTTTGTAAGGTAGAACCTCATTAGTGCTGAAATATCATGCCTTGCACTAGTTCCCTGGGATTTTAGCAAAACAAGTAACAGTTCTTTTGATGATTGGACTGACTCATGTTATTGTGACTGCCAAGGAGGTAAGCAGCTGTTTAAAAGGCTTGTATTTACACTTGCTTTTTTACTCTACCTGGTTTAAATTGGATTTTGGAATGGAGGGTGGGTGGTGGGATTTTAGGCAACTGTGGGAAAATCTGTCCTATTCTATCCCCTCTCCTCTATGAATAATATTAAATGAAGGAAAAGATTGAACTTTTGATCAACAATTCTTTTTTTTTTAACCCCTTACCTTCCATCTTAGAATCAATACTGTGTATTGTTTCTAAGGCAGAAGAATGGTCAGGGCTAGGCAATGGGGGTTAAGTGACTTGCAATAGATCTTGATTGACATGTCTCAAGAATGGGGTGAAATAGTTTATGGAAGAGTAATGGATAATCAATAGGGTCTTCATTCTGTACTGTTACCCAAGTAATATCAAGAGAGTAGAGCAAAGGTCCTAACATGCTTTCTGCAGAGGATTTATTGGAAGATAGGCTAGAGTTGATCAGGATGAGTGATGGTGGATAGGTGGTGATCTGCATGACTGGAGGGAGTATTGGAGTATTCACAAATCCAGAAGAGATCAAAAATCCATTCAGGTATCAAAGTTATCATGGAGAACATTTTTTTGAGTGGGTGGGCATGGTATGAGTAATTCAGCTCAACCCAATCCAAAGTAACATAATCCAATCCAATCCCTGCCAATAAGATGTAGGCTCTTTGAGGGCAGTGACTGCTCATTTTTGTTTTTGTATCTTGAACACGTTGTCTGGCACACTGGAAATGTTTGTAGAATGCAACTCAATTGAATCTTAGAGGCAAACACATTTTCCTCTATTAAATTAGAATTATCCATTTAAGGGAATTTCTTAAGAATCCTTTTGACACTCTGCTATGAACTTTGAATATGTTTTTCCTTATTCTTTCTTTTTCAGGTGATATTTTAAAAACAACCACACAGGGCCAGGCCTAGCAATGGGAAGTCTTGGGTTCAAATCTGAACTCAGACACTTCTTAGCAGTGTGACTCTAGGCAAGTCACTTAACCCCCATTGTCTAGTCCTTACTGCTCTTCTGCCTTGGATCTTATAAACAATATTGATTCTATGGTAAAAGGTAATGGTTTTTAAAAAATCCTAACCAGAGTGGGCATGCTATATAGACACTGATGTTAATGACCACAAAAATATACTTCTTCCATTTGCCTACTTCTCATGAAAATATTGTATAAAGATTACTGGATTTGAAAAGAAAGGATTTGGATTAAAATACTGGCTTTATTACTTATATTACCAGCGTGACCTTGGAAAAGTCATTTCAAATTTCTGAGTCTTAGTTTCCTCATCTATAAAATGAGAGATGGAGTTAGATGACTTCTAAAATCACTTTATGACTCTGATGCTATGATCTGACATTATTAGGAGGGGAGCCTATGCATGTTTAGTTTCCATCTCTCTCTCTCTCTCTCTCTTTCTCTCTCTCTCTCTCTCTCTCTCCCACCCTCTCTGTTCTGTTTCTGTCTCTTTTTTCCTCCCTCTCTCTCTCCCTCCTTCTTTTCTCTTTCTCTCTGCCTCTTTCTTTGTCTCTCTCTCCTTTCTCTCTCTCTCTTCCTCCCTCCCTCCCTCCCTTCCTCTCTCTCTCTCTCTCTCTCTCTCTCTCTCTCTCTCTCTCTCTCGCTCTCGCTCTCGCTCTCGCTCTCGCTCTCTCTCCCTTTCTCTGTTTCTCTCCCTCCTTACAAACCTTTACCTTCTGCCTTAGGATCAATTCTAAGACAGAAAAGCAGCAAGAGCTGGGCAATCAAGATCACATAGCTAGGAAGTATCTGAGGGCAAATTTGAGCCCAGATCCTTTTGACTGCTGGGTTGGTGTTCCACCTGGCTGTCCATCTCACCCCTCTTGAAGGTAATGTCATAGAGGTGACTGCTATGTCCTCCCATGAAACATGCCATAGTAACACTCGGACATAGTGGGTTGAGTACAGGACTTGACTTGAGGAAATACTGAAGCCTATTTCTGATGCTTACTAAGTGGGTGACCATGGGTTTTAGAGTCACTTAATCTTCATCTGTAAAATGAGAATGGTAATAGCACCTACCTCATAGGCTGGTTTGTGAGAATCCAATGAAATAAAGTAGATAAAGGGCATTTGGAACTTTAAAATACAACATAAGCTGTAATAACACTGGACTCAACGTCTGGCTTAAGAGATTTCTTATATCCTTATACATACCTTCTTCCCTAATAATTTCCTAAACTTTATGGTTGGGGGGTCAACTATACATGTTTAGGAGAAAAGGCAAGGTGGGTAATGCCTTTCTTGTTCACTTGGTGAAGCTGCCTCCTGACTGATAAAGTAGAAAGAGAATCAGCTCTAGAGTTAAAGGTTCTGGCTTCAAATTTTGCCTCTGATGCTCACCTACAGCTATATGTTATTGTTCAGTTGTTTCAGTTTTGCCTGAGATATTTATGATCCCATTTAGGGTTGGCAAAGATACTGGAGTGGCTTGCCATTTCTTTCTCCGGCTCATTTTACAGATGGGGAAACTGAGGCAAACAGGGTTGAGTGACTTGTACCAACAAGTGTCTAAGGGTGGATTTAAACTCAGGTCTTCAACTCCAGGTCTGGTGCTCTATCCACTATGTTGCCTAGCTTCCCTCCTCCCTATATAATCTTAGACAAATTACATAATCTTTTTGGACTTTCCTCATATGCAAATAAGGGCAAGGGAGGTTTGAGTAGATGACCTCTGAAGTCTCTTCTACTTCTAATCACATTCATTTTGTATTTATAATTTGTCTATAGTCATATAATTGATGATACTAGCAAGGGCTCTATAGAGTTTACTTCATTTTGAAAATGCCCCATAGTTGACAAAATACCTGAAGTAAGAACAGACTTCTCTTTAGAGTGTGAAGGAGACAGCCCAATTCCAAAGAGCCATGACCTTCTTCTGACTATATTAGGTCAACTGTTTATGTTTGGGCTTCTTTAATTCAGCTAATATGGCAAAGGAATGCCTTTGTTGTAATTTTATTTATAAGAAATTACAATAAGATTTCAGTGCTTTGAATGGTTGATATAGGAAAATGGGAGGCAGATTTATTGAGAAAAGATGTCTGAGCCGGGGCTTACAGGGAAGCATTATGGCAATCTCTTGGTTTATCTACACTTGGAATCAATTTTGTCATTTTTAATTGACCGATTTTCCCTTGTTTGTTTAACATTTATTAATTGATTGTTATGCTCATGCAATTAATTCAAAAGCTGGCAAGTTTAACGCAGAGAAATTAATTTTCTTTTACTAACATGCCACTTAAAATACGTTTTTGGAAGCTAGGGTTACTAGAAAATTACCTTCAAATTAATCAACAAGGAAATGAGATAAGAATGTCCCTTGACATCTGTCAATCCAAAATATGTCAAAAATCTCTCCTTTGTTTGAGTGAGCTTTTCAAGCTGAGTAAGGTATAAGAGAAAACCTGGATGTCAGAATAAAATGCCACAGCTCCTTGCAAGATAGAAGAGCAACAGACCCTGCTTATAAATATTTGGTTACCAAATGAGATGTAACATTCTAGTGGAAGATCATTAGAAGAAAGAGGTGATTATTGCAAGAGGAAAAGAAAATTGGTTACATATTTTCAACTTAAATCCTCCACATATCTAAAACAAGATTCATCTTCATTCCCAAACATGATATTCCTTCCATTGGGCTTTCTTATTTGAGCTAATGGCATTAATATTCTTTTAATCAGTAACTATGACCTGGTCATTCTTCGTTTACAATGTCACTCACTTCTGACTCCCTTTCCATTTCCACTGCCACCACACTACTCTAGGCTCTTTTCATTTCATGCTAAAACTATTACAGGAAGCACCTAACTGGCTTTCCTGCCTGCAGTCTCTTCTCAGTCTAATTTGGCCAATCTACATTTGCTAGATCAATCTTTCTAAAATATCACTTTCATTGCATTATCCCAAATTTTCAAAGGCTCCTTCCTACTATCTTTCAAGTTAAGTTCAAACCCACGAGCATGGCATTTATGATCTTTTTAGAAGTATGAATTTCTGGCATCAGGAGAGGGAGCTTTGGCCAGACAAACTGAAAACTGGACTTGGAGTGAAGATGATGTATGCTCAAAAGCTGCTGGGTAGCTCGGTGGATTGAGAGCCAGGCCTAGAGACGGGAGGTCCTAGGTTCAAATCTGACCTCAGACACTTCCCAGCTGTGTGACCCTGGGCAAGTCATTTGACCCCCATTGCCTGCCCTTTCTACTCTTCTGTCTTGGAGCCAATGCTGAGTATTATCTCTCCCTGAGAAAACTCTCCAACATTTTAAGTGGACACTCATCTTCATTGGGAGAAAGAATTTTCTTAACAGAAGTTTTATTTAACAATGCAATTACCAGGCTCAATTAAAAAAAAGTCTCATTAAATTTTTACATCAGGCCCCAATATTATTCTCCTCCTCCTCTGTCTTCTTCCTTCTTCCTTCTTCCTCCTCTTCCTCATGGAAGATACTTCAAGTTTTCCCTGGTCTGAGCCACTGCTCATACTTTTCATGGGATCACATTAAATTCATTTATGTTCATTTATATTCTATCCATTTTAAAAGATCCAATCTGATTTCTTCCAGAGTGTAACTTCCCTTGATAAGTCTTAAGTGATCTTTCCTTCATCGGAACTCCTCAAAAGCTTACTGGTTATTAAACTCATTTACCACATATAATAAGCTTTTTTGTACTTTTGTTCTTTTCCTAACTCCTCAGCAAGTTCCTTGAGAGACAGGACCATGTTTTAAACTTTACTGCCTAGAACCTTGCCTTGAATAGAGTAGGTATTTTATCATTTATAGATGGATTGACTGGAATAATCTCTCAATTTGATTTTTGTTCTTTCTGAACATTTTCTTAATTACTAGTTCATCCTCCATATTTTCCTAATGGCAATGGGAGGCTAGTATTTTTCAATATTTATTCATCATTTTTTCCCCTGAGGGAGTCAATCCCTGAGCATTGGTTGGCTATGTGAAGAGATGGTGGTAATGGGATGCCAGAAAGCACTCAGCAGCCTTCTGGGGAATTGACAGAAACTAACTCAATTTGTTGTCATATATGACACATAAAAACATTTCTCACTCAAGGAACTTAGCCTATAAACTGTAACTCAATCTTGAAATTAGTCAAAATTGAGATTAAACAGTTAACTTAAATATAAATAAAAATAAATGACTAATCCAGAGCCTCCAAAATGATCATATAACTGGACTTAATTATGAAATGGCAAGAGTCTCAATGGGAAGGAGACATAAAGAGACTGTTGTCAGAGTTTTCTCCTTTTTTAAAACCACCATGACAGCTTCTACCCTTATCTTCTTTCCCTCTTGAAAATGCCTGTAGAACATAAGCATATTGATCCTTTCTCTCCCTTCTTCCTTTATAGACCTGACTATGGATTTCAGATCTTGGGAAAAACAACAACAACAACAACAAAAACAACAACAACAACAACTAGTTTATCCACAGAATACTGGAGACCCTGTGGACTTAGCACTGAAATTTCATTGAAAAAATTTTTTTTGATTCTTAACTTTGAATCAAACCTAATCCTTGGCAACACTTTCTAAAGGGCCAAATCCTTGATCAATCAAATCAGCAAGTCACTTAAATTGTTTGAAACTGAATTTCCTTCCTTGTAAAATGGAGGGATTGGGCCACATGATTCCTTAGGTATCATACAACTTTTTTTTTTTTTTTTTAAATCCTTACCTTCTGTCTTAGAGTCAATACTGTGTATTGGCTCCAAGGCAGAAGAGTGGTAAGGGCTAGGCAATGGGGGTCAAGTGACTTGTCCAGGGTCACACAGCTAGGAAGTGTCTGAGGCCAGATTTGAACCTAGGACCTCCCATCTCTAGGCTTGGCTCTCAATCCACTGAGCTACCCAGCTGCCCCGCATCATACAGTTTGTGATCTTCCATAGAAAGCATTCAAAGGATGCTGTTTACATAGATTAGCCAGCTTATGTCAACATGATACTTCTGTTATGATTGCCATAACATAGAGCAGTTATAGGGGGAAAGGATGCTATTCAGCCTTAATTTTAACTTAAAATTGATTAAAATAATTTTATTTAATTCTTTACATGGGAAAGATATCTTGGAATAGGATCATTTTTATCATGGGAGAGATGGTGGTCTATGTCTGTTAGAAAATTGCTAATAAACTGATGCCTGGTATATCAATTCTATTGGCTATATTGATGGTCAATTTTAACAAATCAATCAGATTCATAGGATCATAAATAATTATGTAATAACTGAAATCCATTATTAATGTGTCTATTCTACAATAGCAGTTATTTTAGCCATGGGTAAGGAGACATGGTGAAAAACCTGATAATGGTGAATTCTCTTTTCTCTCAGACCCTTATTTTACTCACTTGATGAGAACTATGGAAATGATTTCTCTCCTCCCAGGAAGAAACAAAAACAGTGTTGGAAGTTCACTAGCACTCTAGGCCCCCTGAGAATTCTGGCATTCAAAAGAGACTCTAATATGGCCACTAGAAATAACAGATTGAAACCAAAATAGAAGTGGCAATATGCCATGACATACCATAGCCAGAGCTATTCTCGTGGGGTTTGGCAGCAAGTTATTCTCGATGAATGCTCCAGAAATGATGCATGACTTGTACTCTTTTCAGTTGTGACACCATTTGTTTTCTCCTTTACAATGGGGGCCATATGATCACACTTAGGAGAATTCTGGGAAAGCTCAAAAGTGAGTTCTAGTAATGAATCTCCTATCAGTTTTGGGCTATATTTTGGGAAGGACTTGCCTATTCAATCGAATGGCGGGAATAAGAATATGCCCCCACCAAAAATGGCACTGATGGGTAAAAGTGCTGTCCTTCAAGTTGGAAAGACCTGGGTTCAAGTTCTGCTTCTGATACTGGTTATAGGATTCTGTGTAAGTCATTTATCCTTTTATTGACCTAGGAAGCTAATTGGCAGAGATGTCATTGATCTACATTGGCAAGAGGGAGATTTCTGACCTGGTAATTTCTAAACCCTATGAAATCATAGGTCTACTCTCCATATCTAATCAGTTCTCAGTTTCTGATGATGAGTAATGACAGATTTTCGAAAGGAAGTAAAATGTCAAATCAATATTCAAATATAGCTAGAATGACTAGTTTTGGGAATTTCTGGGGTAATAAAGAGTTGCCATAAACTCACATTCTAAATCTGGAACTGAACCTGTCAAATAATCTCCTACTAGTAATTTTTTTTAAATCCTTGGGTTCCGCAAGGACTAGTATTATGTCATATGTGGTGAAAGGAGCAATGTTTTTTAAGAATTAGGAATGTTGTTTTTAAGAATCAGCTAGGCGGATAGAGCACCAGACCTGAATTCAAATCTGGCTTCAGAAACTTCCTATCTGTATCACCCTAGGAAGTCACTTAACACCAATTGCTTAGCTCTTGCCACTCTTCTTTCTTAGAACTTATTCTAAGACAGGCAGTAAAGATTGAAAAAAAAAGAATTGGAAGACTTAGGTACAAGTTCTAACTCTACATTTTACTCCCATATAACTCTAAATTTTAACTTTAGAGGAAGCAAGATGGCACAGTAGAGAGAGCACTGAGATTGGAATAAGGAAGACGTGAGTTCAAATCTAGTCTTTGACTAGCTTGAGCAAGCCAGTTAGCCTTATTTTCCTATTCTGAAAAAAAACAGCAAGATCACAAATGCACAAATGTCATCTCACTTTATCCTCATAAATGTACATTTCTGATATAAAGATGAGAGGCTACATGGGACAGTAGATAGAGGACTGGTCTTGGAGTCAAAGTCCATTGGCTAAATATCTCAAGAAACTCTCCAAAATTGTAAATTACAGCTGAGTTGCAAATCTATATTGGTGGAAGGAAGTCCATATCAATGAAAGTGCAGGTCCATGCACAGACAAAATGGGGCCAAGAAAGATATGCTTTCGACCTGCTGATAGAAATGTGACTCTTTATCATAATTATCATAATCATCTTTGTTTCTTCCCTAGCCCTAGAATGGAAGTCTACACACTGCAGTTGCTTGCTACATGTATGCTGCCTTTGCTGTTGAATCCCAGTAGTTTGGATAAACATGATAAAAATAGTGAAGAAAAAGTGACACATATCATAGAATTTTTGATGTTTGGGCCTGGAGACAAAGGACCACATGAGGTGCCCATCACAATTTGTTTCTGTTGTGGGTGACCCTATATCTTCCTTCTCCTTAGAAAATTTTTTCTTCCTAGATGTGTGACTCTGGACAAGTTACTTAACTCTAGTTCTTCCCTCTCTTCTTCCTTGGAAACAATATTTAGTATTGATTATAAGACAAAAGGTAAGGATTTTAAAAAATAAGAAAAAAATTTGGTGGGGAAGATTTGGAGCAGTTAGTGATAATTGCTAGCATGTATGTAGTATTGTAAGGCTTGAAAGGTACTTTAAAATATTATCTCATTTCATCATTATGACAACCTTGGAATTATTATTTCCATTATACAGATGAAGGAATAAAGGGGACAGATTTGCCCAAGATCAAATAGCTAGCACGTGTGAGTCAGGATTTGAACTCGGGTCTTCCTAACTTCAGTTCCAGGTCCTGTATTAAGTGGCATAGCCAAAAGGCAGTGGGGATAGTGGAAAACATGCTTGCCTTAAAGTTAGGAACATCTGGATTCGAATTCTGCTTTTGATAATTGCTATTTACTCATTTTCAGTCATGACTGACTCTTCATGACTCCATTCAGGGTTTTCTTAGCAAAGATACTCGAGTGCTTTGCCATTTCCTTCTCCAGCGTAAACATTACCTTATTTAATAATGATGATGAAAATGTTTATATTAGCTCAGTCCTTTCAGTTATATCCGACTTTTTCTTGGCAAAGATAACTGGAGTGATTTGTCATTGCCTTCTCCAGTTCATTTGGATAAGGAAACTGAGGCCAACAGGGTTAAGTGACTTGCCCGGGGTTATACAAAAAGTAAAGTGCCTGAAGCCAGATCTGAATTCAGGAAGAGAAGTCTTCTTGACTCTAGGCATAACACTCCATATATTACATCACCTGTCTACCTTACTTGCTAAAATCAAGAGAAAAAAAAATTGACACTCACTTGCTATATGATGGTGAGAAAGTAATTTAATCTAATTGAGTCTCACTTTTCTTTATTGTAGGAGACAATAATCCCTGTCATGTTTGCCTTTTAAGGTGATGGTTAGGTTCCGATGAGATAATGTATATAAAGTACTTGCCATTTTTTAAAGTACCTCATAGATATTAGTTATTATTACTGTGTGGATACAATTTAAAAATTAGAAGGAATTTTGCAGAGGCATAAAATGGTCAAAATAGGTTGCTTCCTTGATTTTTATTGTATTCGCCTATAAAAACTACAAAAAATAAAAACAAACAAAAAAAAACTTAAGGAAAAGGTCTGGAGACTGTAGATTTTACCGGATCTATTTTTCCTGCTTTCTAGGGTATTGGCTTCATGATTTGATCAAAACTGTGACTAAATGAACTCTACAATTTGTATTCCTTCAGCCACAAGTTTATTGGCTTCTGTCTCGCCCACCCCCTACTCTTTGGCTCTGCCTCTAAGGTTCATTACTTATAGTTACTGCAGAATCAATCTGAACTGGCCAAAATCAGTGATGGAATTTATAGCACAATAAATGCCCTGCCATACAAGGGCTGTTACACATGAAGGGGCTTGGGAATGTTCTTTTCAGCCATCCTTCTACATAGCAAAATGTACTTTTTTTTTTTTTATCAGCTTAACAGAATCATCCCAGGCATATTTTGAGAGGTGTAATACTGACAGCTACAGAGCAGATTTTCTCTGAGGCAGGTATTGTTACAGAAAAACAATATTATTGATAAAATTTTAACGTATTGGAACATGGAAGAGAAACCTAACATATCATTTTCATTCTCTACATCAGTCCTTCACAGCTCATTTAAAAAACCTATCAATTGCAGGCTGATTTTTTTAGCTTATTAAAATGATTTTT
The DNA here is from genome assembly GCF_016433145.1 of Gracilinanus agilis. Lineage (NCBI taxonomy): Eukaryota > Metazoa > Chordata > Mammalia > Didelphimorphia > Didelphidae > Gracilinanus > Gracilinanus agilis. The sequence continues at coordinate 522,005,203 of NC_058131.1, read as the reverse complement.
TAAACACTTCTTGAAATGCCAGAATAATTGTTTCAGAAGATGATCCAATGACACCGATGTTTACATCAATTGGCTTCATGAGGTAGGAAGAATTGTTGATATGCACTCAAAAGATAATGCACAGACTGGAGGTACCAGTGGTTCTTCATTTTAAAAGTCTATAAGTTAAAAGATTTACACTGTTATTGGGGCCATTTCTCTTGCTGAGTGTTCCTGTTATTGGTGATTCCCATTTTACAGCTTTTAGATATGGAGAAAGTTGAGCTTGAGCTTGAGACATTAGGGGAAAAAAATTATCAAAGAGACAGATGGCAGGCCACCCTAACCAAAACTCAATTTCATAATATGCATGTGATTGTTAATAGGCAGACACTAAAAAACAATTTTCCTTGACGGAGAAGAGCTGATAAATTGTCAACATAAAGTTGGTCTGTGCTTGCTTTAGTGATCTAAAGCTCTTCTGTGAGTTTGGTCCCATCAAAGTCTGTTCCTTACAACTGCATCAGAATTTATGAATGTATATGACTATAAAGTGACTGAAAACTACCCGTAATGCATGTTTGTTTATTGTACACTGGCTCTGTGCTTCTTCAGTTCATGAAAAAAAGAAACCCTGAATCCATTGTCCAGACCTCTTTTTGAGTATCTATATGTAGTAATGAAAAAAAATTGACTAACCCAAAGCCAGTTGGGGATGCAGTCTTTTCCTGACAGCTGACTTAGACAAAAGATCTGCTCTTAAATGACTCTTGGATGGTTTGGGAGTAGACTCGATGGAGTAATGCTAGCTTAGTGGTCATGAAAGTAGATGCATGTGAGAGCAGCTGGGAGTATTCGATTATTTGGAGGAGGAAAAGATGCTGGAACAAGAAAAAGAAATAAAATCAAGCAAATAAAAAGCAGCTTTAGTAATGATCTGCAACTCAAAGCACCGGTGTTTCTTTCCTTCTGGTTGAAAGATCAAGCATGCCCCGGCATTGGAAGCTAAGGAGGAAAGTGGAGTATTTTTTTTCACTTGGCCAAAAAAAGGGAATTTGATCCATAAATGTAAAAATTCTACAAGTTAGAGGAGTGGGGAGGAATTCAAAGCACTTGTGCATAAAATAAGAGTTGATTATATTGATAAAAACCTAGAAAATTAATTTCTGCTTTGAACTCTCCATGATGGCTGCTTACTGCTGTTTTAATTTTTGAATTGTTTTTCAACTATTCTGTATTTGAGTTGCTGCAAACAATTCTATTTTAAGTTCTTTGAGTAATGTGATTTTTGGAGTTGTAGTCAGTAGCTGTGACTGATGTGAGATACACATATGTGACTGAGGCAAAAAGTGCTTATGCACATTTGCAAAGGATGCTATAGATTCTAAAAAGAAAAAAATGATCATAATTAGAGATCCCTGGTTTGAGGATGCTCTTTCTCTAGATATCTGTATATGTCTCTATATATCTTTATGTATTTTTTTAATAAGAAAAAGATTCAATAAGAATTTAAGCAGCATTGTCCTTATGTGTCTGGACAGTTGTGTTGTATCTATAACAAATTTCTAAATGTTTCTTATTTTGTAGACTTTTGGTCTGTAAAATGTCAAGCAGACATTGAAATAAAAGACAAAAATTTGAAAGAATCTGGTGTAGATGCATACAACCTTATTTTAAATTTATTAATAAATTTAATAATAAAATAAATTTAAATAAATAAAATTTAAATAAGAGACAAACTGATACATTGTGGTACAATCAAACATAATGGACTTCTCTTCTAGCAGCAATGCAAAGATCCAGAGCAAGGCTGAGGGACTTATGAGAAAGAAAACTAGCCACACTCAGAGGAAGAACTGTGGGAGTAGAAAAGCAGAAGAAAAGCAACTGCTTGATCACATGGGCTGATGGGAATATTATTGGGGATGTAGACACTAAACGATAACTCTAGTCCAACCATCAATAATATGGAATTAGGTCTTAATCAATGATACATGTAAAACCCAGTGGAATTGTGCATTGGCTACTGGCTGGGGGAAATTGGGGGAGAAGGACATGACACATGTAACTATGGGAAAATATTAAAAATTAAAATTAAAAATAAAAATAAATAAAAATAAATAAGAGACAAGCTAAATGGAGTTAGAATGGATTCTATTTGATAGGATTTTTTTTTACTTCAAAGCCCAATCTATTAATATTTTGGATTATTATTAATTTTTTTGTCTAGGGTTGTTGTCAAGAGCAGGCTAGTGTTCCTCTCTCTTAAGAAGAAATATTTATGCCAATGCACAAGCCAGAAAAAAATCCACATGTGCCACCATTAATATGAAGAAGAATGAAAAACATGTTGTTGAGAACATTCTAGTTGGAAGCATCCAAGGTCCTACTTCTATATGCAGATTAAAAAAAAAACTCAAGCTGAAAACGACTTTACTAGCTTCCTTATAAAAGGAAGTAATTTGCAGTGGGTATAAAAAGTTCATACAATAGAATTACTTAATTTTAAGCCACTGTCCATTTGGTTTATCTAACATAACAATTAGTCAACTGGCACAATATTTCACTAAATGTTAGTTCAGGTCCACATTGAAGACATACAAGGAACTTTGTAACTAGAAGTATAAAAAAACATTCTATGACACTGCTTCACCTGTAAAATGTAGCAGTCCGCCCTAAAAAGGGCATAATAATGCCAAGGATAAAGGTTGGAAACAGTATTTGTTTGTGTGTTTGTGTGTAAGAGATGCCAAAAAAAAAAAAAAAAAAAGGAGCAAACACTGGGAATGATTCTCTGTTTACAATCCAAACAAGTTAATTATTTGCTTATTTGACAAACTCTGTCTTGATGAAAGTCTATTAGTGATCATTAGTAAATGAAATCTTGTTTGAATTTCTCAAGAATGATTGAACCTTTTAAGTCTTGAACTATACACCAGGAAATCAAACTTATTCAGGACCAGAAACGAAAGTGGCACTGGGGATGATTTAGGTAGAATGGATATAGCTTATGCAAACTAGCATTTAACCTTTCAACCTTTAAATTTGAAGTTTAAATAGTGGGAATATGGTGTAATAGATCGAATATGTATTTGTGCAAAGCGATAGATTTATTTATTTTAACGCTAAAGATGAAACATGGTCTAATATCTCTAGTGGGGATGAACATTAAGCAAACTCACTTTTTATATTGCTACTGTTTATTTTAATCATTTGTTGTTTGAACTAAAGTCTCTGGCCTTCATTAGAGTCATTTGGGTCTGTCAGCAAATGAAGATGTACTTGAATTCTGATCGACTTGGGGAATTTAAAACAACTTTCATTTCACAGCAAGGACAGAGAGCTTCGGTGAACATTTTCACATGGAAAGATGTCAAGGTCCGGGTCTTAAGCTACTGAACAGATAGTCAGCACAACAGGGGTGTCAACAAGGTATTGATTAGTGAATATATTTTTCAATTCCCCTGATATGAATGTTAGTTTTCATTCAGGCTTAAATTTTTCTCTTCCATGTTTTTATATATGAGAGGCAGCACTGAATACCTGATAGAGGTCTGCTCTTGGAGTCTGGAAAGCCTGAGTTCAGGTCTTATCCCTTACACAAATCAACTATGTAATGATGGATATGCCATTCAGCCACTCACTGTCCCAGGTAGCTATCTAAGACTATATCACAGATGATTTATCTTCGTTTGTGAAAGAAGTTCCTGACAATTGTTAAATCATACATATGTATATGTATGCATACATACACAAAGCATTTTATATTTCTACATGTGCACACATGTACATATGCACACAGATCCCACACACATATAATGTATATAAAATAATTTTATTGTGTATATGTAATTGTGCATGCATATTTACATATATAATATGTAGGTGGAGTTATAAATGTGCTCATCTTCATAAAGGAAGGGAATTTTCAAAATGGGAAGTTCTCTGCCCTGATGAAATTATAGATCGTGATCCCTTCTTTTTCCTCTCCCCAAACACATACATATACTAACTATTTTCTTAAAGGGGGTTCACATATGCAATACTTAGAGCTTCAGTGGGAATGCATAAACACGAACACACACATATACGTGACATAAATAATAAAGTAAATTTTCCCTTTCCACAAATATAAATTTCCTAAAGTGAAGAGGTTACTATAGACCCTCATTCCTATATATATATGTGTAGTACTCGAGAGTTTCTATAATACATTGTTCACAACATTCGTGTTTTTGACTAATATACCAGGAGTTTGAAAACAGGCTTAAGACAGTTTAAGATGTCCCATTTCCTTTATATATGTGGACAATGATAAATTCAAAGAGTGGCATGCAGATACACCTACACGAAACATGCAAAGTAGCTCTCTATTTTTACTTCCTAACCAATTGTTTTGCCATCATGCATTCAGTCTGAATTGGCCCATCTCAGCCCAGGCTTCCCTACTCCTCAGTTATTCTGTGACATCAATTCTCAGTCATCGTGAGTTTGGGGAATTGGGAAGGGAGTTTGAGAAAGAATGAATTATTCTCATCAACAGCAGACTTCCCATTGCCTTTCAGGGTTTCTATGAATTGGGAACAAATTTGTTAGAAAAGTTTCAAAGAGAGCATTTCTTTCTAGGTCTAAAGAGGTTGGCTGTGGGGAATAGTGACATACAGAAAAATGTAGTCAGAACAATTAAAATTACTTATTTTACACCAGTTTCAGATGTATTCCAGTGGATAAGCTCTAGGGTCAGGGTAAGTCTTGCTCAGCTTTCTTTAAAAGCATAGGGAGTAATAAAGACTTCCATTTTATCTTCAGTGAAATAATACGGCTGAAATATCACCTCATTTTGATGTCAGCGATGATTTCTTTTTACCTCCATGATGTCAAAAGGGAATTATTATTATTAGGATGACAGATTACTAATGACACTGTTAAAAAAAGGGAAGGTCTGGAATAGATATAATCAAAACATCTACAATGTGTCTTTTCCCTAGGTTAAGTTAGAAGACAGGATTAATCTGAGCTTCCCATTTCAGGTGTTGTTGGATAAAGTCTATGTAAAAATCCCACAGTTATGTAAAAATATTATTCTAAGCAAGCAGTAAATCAAGAATAGATACTTTGAATTTTGAAAAAGCAGAGGAATCATCCTTTTATTTGATTTTATTTTTATAAAACAGGACAGTGTGTTTGGTAGGTTTGATATATGTTGCTACATATGGGGAAGGATGTTGCAGGGGTCAAAGAGTCTCATGGGCTTTTCTGTTTAAAGCTTGAATGAGGACAGCTATCAGTAGGTTTGAGTATTCATTAAGTGTTTGTTGGGTGCTAGCATGTTCCCCAAAATAAGCTTTCAGTCCATTCACACTGGGGCCATCTTTGCTGTTTTTAAATATGCTCCAGTTTGACCTCTCCAAAATGTAGACTATGTGGTCCAACTAATCATAGAGTGTGCATGTGTGTGTATACATACACACATAAATATATACGATGGATAGATATATTTATAGAGATGTATATGCATAGATGTGTAGGTATATTTGTGTGTAACATATTGATGTGTGTGACATCTGTCTCTCCTCCATCTCTTTCTCTTCTCTCTCTCTCTCTCTTTCTCTCCTCCCCAATATCAGGACCATCACCACCCTCTTTCTGAATTCTCTATTTCTATTAAGACAACTTTGGATTGTGGCACCTCTTTCAAGCACCATTTTGCATTTTTTGACAAATATTGGACTTGCTCTCCACTAAAATCCTGCCCACCTTTTCTTTTGAAATATTATCTGGTCATGCTTCTTCTAGTCAATACTTATGCAATTGATTTTTTTAAAACAAAATATGAGACTTTCAGTCTAATTCCTGTTTATTTGGATCTAAAAAGATTTGGTGTAAAATGGTTCCAGTCTCTTGTTACCTTTTTTGGGTCCTAGTGATAATATATATACAGTATTGGACCCAGATGGAGTCAGAAAGACGTGTGTTCAAATATGACCATAGAGACTTACTAGTTGTGTGGCTCTTGACAAGTCACTTAACCTCTGAGTCATTTTTCTCATCTGAAAAATGGAGATAGTAATGGGACTTACCTCACAGGATTATGAGGATCAAATGAGATAATATTTGTAAAGCATTTTTGCAAACCTACAAGCACTACATAAAAACTAGCCAATACTATAATTATTACTTCTCAGCCACAAATTCTGTAAATATACTATCTATGGCTTCACCTAAATACTTGATAAAAAGGGTCAGGGACAGACCCTTAAAAGCCCTCCATAAAAGCCCTCCCTTGAGTTCGATGTTGGTCCATTTGAATTAGGTCATTCAGACAGTTCCAAAACCATCTAAAGCTAATATTATCTAACCCACATCTCTCTATCTTTATACAAGGATTTAATGAGAGATTTTCTTAAGTGCCCTGCTGTAACACAAGTATATTTTGTTATTAGCGTTTCCCGTTTCCCTGATATACTAGACTAGTGACTTATCAAAAATGGAAATCTGACAAATCATATGTGACCTTGATGAACATATACTGACTGCTGGCGATCACTGCTTCCCTTTAAGAATATGTTCTAGCACTTTGCTTAGATCTGAAGTGAAGCTCGCTGACCTATACTTTGAAGAATACACTCTCCTCCTTTTTAGGAAAATGAGGAACACTTCTGCCCACCTTACATCTCTCCCACAATTTTTCAAAGGCCATCAATAATCACATCCTCTGATCCTTTCAGTATCCTTGGATAGCTCATCTAGGTTTGATGCTTTGAACCTACTGAGGGCAGTTAGATACTCTCTTACAGTCCAACTAATCTTGAATTTCAACTCTCTCATGATCATTTCTCATAGTTGTTTGCATGTTGTCTCCTGCATTAGTCTGTGAGCTCCTTCATAGCAGAGATTGTCTTTTACCTTTCTTGGTATCCCCAGAGCTTTTGACAATAGTTGGCATGTAGTAGGCACTTAATAAATGCTTAATGACTGACTGACCTCCTCAAAAGAGAGGTGATATTGGCATCCTTTGACGTTCTCCTTTGATAAGGTTTTTAAAAGAATGGTATTAGAAATCATTATCACTTTTAGAAAGACATTTATTAAATATTAATGCCTGTGGTACTAATCCAAGGAAATAGATGAATACATCTCTACCTCCTAGGATCTGATATTTTGCTTCAAACAACATGGATGTAACTAGACATACATGGTATTACAATCAATGGAAATAAAACACTGAAGAAATAGATAGATTTAATAAGTCAAGTTAAAGATGGAGATTTTGTACAAGCAGAAGAATGAATGGGTAAACAATTCATCCAACTATGGAGGGCTATAGGGGCGCACATCACCTTTCTCACCATCCCCTAAACATCAAGCCCCTATAGCCCCACTTAGAGAGGTTGTGCCTACTCAGAAACAAATAGGTAGTAAGTCCCCTGGGCTGAAACCTAGGTCTGAGGGTTCTGAGGTCTATGTGCTATCCACGATACCACACTAGCTTTCAGCAACAGACCTCTGATGAACTCCAAAGACAAAAACATTATCTGTAGTGGAAATGAAAGCACAAAGTCATTAAAAGCCTTGTCCAAGGTCACACAGCCATTTAGGGATATGTGCTATTCACAGAATTGGGTTTCCCTGTTTCCCCTCTAGGCATCTCTCTTGTAGACTACTCTCTTTTCACTGCTTTCCAAAGAAGAGATTGAAAGGGGGATTGTAGAGTACAGTGAAAGACCTTCAGAATGACATCATTAATTAACTGACTCTTGATTACATTATCTAAAGTTCCAGTCACTAGACCAAGTTCAAGTTGATTTTAAGACATGGATTATTATAACATGCACAGTTCTAAGAATATATATCTCCACGCATAGTTTTTTTTTTTTAAACTTAAATGAGGGAAAAATCACAACTTTCATAATAGCAACAGAACCTGGCAGCTGAAGAATTAGCCCTCTTGTCTAAAGCCATCGGCCACCCATTCCCATTTCTATTTCCTCTTTCATAGAAAGAGAGTTAAGGCTGGCACAAGGGAAGGATTCACTTTTCATGGCTCCCAAGACCATTTGGACAGAAAAATCCTGTTGCCAGCCAAGGGAAAGCTTGTGTCCACTGCAGTTGTTGGCTGTCAACTGGGAGCTGAAAGTTCTATTTTCAACCCAGTAAGCAGAATTATTTATGGTTAACTATTATTTTAGATAAAAGTGTGTGTGTGTGTTGTATAAGTATAGATATAATATACATATGTGCATGAGTGTGTATATATATATATAACTATGGATTTTAGAGAAATATATAAGTATGTGTTTGTTTATATAATATTTTGGCAATATACACAAGTATAACAATACACATATGTGAATATGCATATATGTATAAACATATACGTGCGACATATATAGATACATGTTTACACATGCGTGTATACACTTATACATATATACACATGTGTAAACATACATGTGTGTATGTGTGTGTATATATATTTATATATATACACACAAGGGCTTTTGTGGTACAGAGGTGATCCCAGGTTGTTGAAGGCAATACTAGTGAAACTCTATCTATTGGGGAAGATACTACCAAGTTGGGACCCCACTAAGACAGAACTGGCAATAAACTATATTTCTGTCATCTGAGGACCAACCTAGTTTGGAGAGAGACTCGTCTCTTGAGGTCTGACCACTGGTCATGAATACTTATAGCCATGGGGGCTCTTATAGATCATTCACTAAGATGAAGATAGGTTGAGATTTTTATCAGTAGGAGTTTTAATAAGTTAATCTAAACTAAATCTCAAAGACAGGAACTAAATAATAAATGCGTTATTATTATGCTTGATCAATAATATGTACCACCATTACCACAATCATCATATCGTTATCCTAAGCCATGGGGACTAAAACTGATTTCATTGATAAAGAGGATTCACAGATGAGGAAACTCTCTCAGTATAGGTTGGCACCTTCTCTGCAGTTTACAGTGCAAAGATAATTAGATTTTTTATGTCATAGACCCCATTGGCATCCAATAAAGTCAATCAATTGCTTTTAGAAATATTTTTAAGTGAATAAAATAAAATATATAGAATTAAAAAGGAAATCAAGTATGCTGAAAGAGAAATATCAAAATATATGAAAAAAAGTTCATAGATGCCAGTTTAAAAGTCCTTGTCTTACAAAGAAATACTGAGATGTTAGGTTAAGAGTTTCTATCTTAAGAGTTTTCTAGAACACTGAGAACCTAAGTAATTCACATAGCCTGTAGGTGTCAGAAGCAAAATTGGTACATAAGTGGTTCCGGATTCCAGATAAACTCCCCACCATGCTATGATTGCCTACTTAGCAATTATAGAGTGCCTTATGTATATCTTACATATGTATATAAAACAGATGTGACATATGTATGTGCATATATGCATCCCTATAATATATACTAGCTCATTTGTTCTTTAAAAAATAAAAACAACCCATAGATCTCTGAATTATTTTTGGAGTAAAATGGAGAGAATGGAGGGACAAAAGACTTACATGCTGAATACTTCTGTAGAACACTGGTGGATCTGACAGTTCTTGGTAAAAGGAATTTTTCTCAAAAGTTATATACCACATTTCCACAGTGTTTGTATTTTAAGGAGCTCAAAGCACTTTATAATAATGCCTTTCATCCAACCAAATGAGATAAGTAGCAGACACTTTTATTGCCAATTTACAAAGAGATGAACTAAGTGAAGGAGAACAAAATGAGGCCCAATCCCTTAGTTCTAACAAGAGTCATGAACAGAAAAAGATCAGCCCTTCAGAGTCCTGGATTCTTTATCTTTTACTCAAAAGGGAGAGCTTTCTAGTCAGGTCAATGCAATGACTCAGCGGTTAAGAAAATGTGTCCAGAACTTGGGTGACGATTCATAAGATTCAATATGAATGTGAAGCCAGCTTCTGGAACACAGAAACTGTAATCAGCCAGCAGAATTATACATATACATTGTGAGGAGTTTCGAACTGGTAAGCAGGAACTACTCTTAGAAAAGTGTAATCACATTAGAGATGAGGCAGAGCTAGGATCAATCAGGGTGGGCATTTGGCAGAGGGATGAGGTCTCTCTATGGTGAATCTAAATGCCAGAGGCTTCTAGCCTGAAGCATATGATCAAATACATGTTATTGGAAAATGGGATTTTAGAGCTAGAAAAGGATCTTGGTGATCAGTTTGTAGGGGTTCTTACTAGAGTTTGCAAACAAAAAAAATGGACAACTGCATATCAATAAAATTGGTTTCCCTTGTAATTCTATTTATTTTCTAAAACCCTTACCTTCTGTCTTAGTATCAGTTCTAAGACAGAAGAGCAGCAAAGGCGAGGCAGTTGGGGCTAAATGACTTGCCCAGAGTCACACAGCTAGGAAATGTGTCTGAGGCTGGTTTTGAACAGAGATCCTCTTGACTCTAGGCCTACACCTCTATCTACTGTGCTACCTAGCTACTTTCTATTTTTTTTTTTTAACATTTAAATACATTAATGATAAGGGACCATTTTTTGGTCCATCACCTGAAAAGGGTTAATTAATAATCCCCGATCTTGTCCAACCACCTCATTTTAGAAATGAGAAATCTGAATATACAGAAAAAGGAAGTGATTTGCCTAAGGCCAGAGAGGTATTAATTATGAGACCTGGGGTTAGAGCCCAAATTATCTAAATCCAGATCCAATGCATAGTTGCTATACATCAAAGAGGACTTCCATGCATTTTTTGTACTATAGGGCATGCCAATCTGGACACATAAGAAGGGAACTTGGGACTGTGGATACAAGGCTGAATTTGAGGTCAGTAAAACTTGGGTTTGAATCATATTTCTGACCTTTACTTGTTTTGTGACCACGGGCAAGTCCTTTTACCCATTGTGAGCCTCAGTTTACTCATCTGTAAAATGAGAATAAGAAAAGCACTTACCTCACAGGGTTGTTGTGAGAATCAAATGAGATAGGTACATGGAACATTTTAAAAATCTTTAAGAGCTATAAGATGCCAATTATTATTATTATTATTATTATTATTCCTTATGGGCAAGGATTGCTTTTAATTTTTGTTTCTAAAACCCTAGTACCTAGCATCTTTTGCACTCAGCAGACAGATAATAATAATTGCATGTTGACACTGTTTCCAAAAGGAACTAGTCTATAGAAACTTCTTGTGTAAGAGTGTGGATATAATAAGTTAGTGATCCTCTAATCCCTTACAGTATACATTCAAATTCATGACAATTGAGCAAGAAGAAAGTTTCTAGAATTAAATGCATTTTTCTCCACTTGGAAGAAAGCTCTTATTACAGTTTATCTGACTTCCAGAAAACCACTGGAAGTTTATTCTTGAATTGCTTCTTCTTATTGTCCTTTATCTGTTTTGGGTTAGGAAATCTAATAATAAGTTACAACCTTTACCAAATTCATTTTGCCAGGCTTATTAATTAGAGGGTAAAGATTTCAGATCTGCATACAAGTAATGAATAAAGATACTGTCTTTCTGATGTCATGAGACTGATAGTTCAGAAGAGTTCAGAAGAGTAATTAAGCAAACTGAAGTTGTATGTATTTGTATATAGCTATTATCTTTGTTAGGATATTATATAAGATAATCATTTCAACACATCTAAATAGTGCTTGTCTGGCTATTTTTGGTTGTCCCAATGAAAATGTATTTGTTTGTCCTTTAATTCCTAAGTATTTTAGATTTATGAAAAATAATTTTATTATAAATATCTCTAATAAGGAGAGTTAAAGACATTATTTATTTAAATTTATTTAGTTAAATAAATAATTTTTCTTTTCCCTTCCTCTTTTCTTTTTTTTTTTTGTATTCTTTTTTTCTTTTAAACCCTTGTACTTCGGTGTATTGTCTCATAGGTGGAAGATTGGTAAGGGTGGGCAATGGGGGTCAAGTGACTTGCCCAGGGTCACACAGCCGGGATGTGGCTGAGGCCGGGTTTGAACCCAGGACCTCCCGTCTCTAGGCCTGACTCTCACTCCACTGAGCTACCCAGCTGCCCCCTCCTCTTTTCTTTTTTACTTATTTTAAGTACATTGGTAAATTAGTAGGTGCATTCTATTACCATGATTGTTATTATATTTATTGAAGGGAAAGGAAGAAAAGACAAATGGTTTTTTGGAACCAAAAAGAAAAGATCTCAAAGAAACTCAATAAAACATTGATCAGGAAAAAAAAGCAGAAAAATTAGAAGTTTGACTGCCCTCATTAGAGATTTTACCAAAATAGGTATGATCTGCTAAGTTTATGATCCTTGATAGGTGCTAGTTGGTTATAAAGAAAAAGGGTTGATAGAAGAGGATCAACTATCTAATCTTTGCCTTAATTTTTTATCCATTTTAATTTTAGAAGACTAATCTTTATAAGATCATATCAGGCATAGACAGGTGTTCTTGAGTTTCCTGCCATGTTAATATAATAAAAAGAAGTCCGCAGAAGTTAGCTTCACATTTGAAATTTTGGATAACAGTTATTTAGAGACTTAGAACATATAGATGTTATACGTAGCTGCTTGCTAATGAAAGGGAAAGGCTTACAGATCAGTTGCTAATAGAGATGACAAACTCTTGGGGAGTCTAGCCTTCAATACAGGAAACAGTTAGTTAGCTATACTTAATATTACACTGGAAACCAAATTATAAAGGACAGTGGTGCAATGGCAAGCAAGGACTTCAATGCCATCATAAGGTTGAAAAGTTGATGTCGCTGTTTCTTTCCTCTGCATTTCAATCAATTGTTTGGATGAAAACCATAGAAGACGAGTACTGCATATACGATTTGTGGATAGCACAAAATTGGGAGGGGAAGAGTTAATAGATTGGATGACAGAGTTTAGGACTCAATAAAATTCCTAACAGGATGGAATAACTGACAAAAACTCAAGTGATGAAATTTAACAGAAATAATTTGTATTTCCTAAAAAATGAAATAAAAGATTAAGAGTTTTGGTGTGGTGATAGAGTGAGTGAGAGTGTGTGTGTGTGTGTGTGTGTGTGTGTGTGTGTGTGTGTGTGTGTGTGTATAAGAATTCTATCTGGTGGTTTTAGATGGCTTCAAGTTTAACCTGAGCCCAAAGTATGAGACGACTACTAAACAAGCTTATGTTGTCTTAGGCAGCACAGACAGAAGTAGAGTGTTCTGATTAAGTTTTGCTGAGCTCTGAGTTAGTTATGCAACATCTGAATTACTAACTCACATTTTTGTTGTTCAGTCATTTTACTCATGTCCAACTTTTCATGAACCCCATTTAGATTTTTCTTGGCTAACAAAGTGGAATGGTTTGCCATTTCATTCTCTAGTTCACTTAACAAATGAGGAAACTGAGGCAAACAGGGTTAAGTGACTTGCCCAGGGTCACATAGCTTGAAAGGATTTGAGATAAGATTTGAATTCAGGTCTTCCTGACTCCAGGCTCAGTGCTCTATTCTGCCACTCTATCAGTGTACCACCTAGCACATATTAGGTTTCCTTTTTTAACTAGGACAATGACACATTGGAGTGTATCCAGACAAGAATCGATCACCTCAATTACCAAGGTGACAAAAAATCCTGGAAATCTCATTATTTTGGAAAGGTTTAATATGGAAAGGAAAATGATAACTGTCCTCAAATATTCAAAGGGTCATCATGGAAAGAGAAAGTAGACTCTTTCTGTATTTATTTTGAGGGTAAAAGTAAGAATGATGTGTTTCATGCTTTCTGTTACTGGAAGTGTTTAAGCAGAGAATGACCAGCCATCAAGGATATTGTAGGCCAGATTCCAGCAGGAGGTAGGAGATTGGCTTCGGTGACCATTATGGTCCCTTCCAACTCTAAGACTTTAAGATTTCACATGAAGTCTGAGATCAAGTCACAACTTATACCTGCCTCTTCTCTGTGCTAAGTAATTCTAATTCCTCTCTCCATTCTTCATAGGTTTTATCTTCTAATTTTTAGCCATATCAAGTACACCCATATTTTATTTTGAAGTAACATAGATTGTTAGATTAAATAGCACTTACTATAGGTGTTAGCACTTGAAGGTGTTGTTGGAGCTTAGGTTAACATTGTGCAATATCAAGTATAGGAAGTATAAAACATATTTTCATTTTCTTATAAAAATACTTGGCATTTATACAGTGTTTTACAGTTCACAGAGTACTCAAATCATACCACCAGCTTATGTAGTTCCCATCTCAACCCTGTGAGAAATATAGTTCACCTATTATTATCCCTATTTTACAGAAATAGGAACTAAGGCATATCAGTTTACCAAGTTGCTTAAGTTCTGAGCCCAGTCTTGATGAGAAAATATGCCTTCTGGCCAAGAACTATCCTAGCTAAACACGAAAAGCTCACTTGAAGAAGGTAGGCCACTGGTAACCAATGTTTTAGTTATGGCAACCTACAAAGCCACTAAAAATAAGAACACGTCCCCTCCTGCTTCCATGAAAATGACAGATTAGTAGAAAGAGGGTGAGTTCTGTTCTTACATTATGTATAAACATTATGCTAATGCCTAATAATTTCAATGTATCTTCTTCATCCAGTGACTAATGAATTGAGATACAACCATAGGAACTGATTCATGTTTCTACTCTATAAAAAATTAGGAAAAATAATGAAATTGCAGTAAAATTGAAGAATAGATCAAAGATGTGACTATGAGTTGGCAAAGTTGGCTGCTTCAAGCTTCTAAAGAAAACATGACTCATCATTTGATGGGACCCTTGGTTATCAAGGGGAGAGGGAAGAGAAATATTTGGAAATGAAAGTGACAGGAAAACAAAATCTCCCAAAATCAAGTATAATTTAGCATCAAGAAATGAAAGATGACAAAGAATTTCATATCACACATGAGCCTAACTTTAGATTCCACATCCTGAATTGCTTTCTTCAAGAAGAGTAAGGAGATATTGGATTTGGCACAAAAAAAAACCTGACAATTAAGTGGAATATTTTAAGAGATAGGAAATAATTTACTGTAGACATAGTATTCATTTCAGAATCAGCTCTTCATGCACAGCCAGATTATTAACTGGTTAGGGCAAAAGTAAAAATCAATACTAAATTAGAAGACATTGTGTGCAATTACAGCAGCTCTGACCTAACTTTTTAAAACACATTGACAACTTCAAAAATAGGAAACAGACAGAAGTAAAGATCTTCTATCATCATTTCTTAAAGATGTGGAATATGCACAAAGCAATAATTAAATGTGGATGGCTGAAAGAACTCAGAAATTGATGCAACCAGAAATTATATTATTTTCTTGCCAAGTAGAGAGATGTGGAAGCCAAAGGCAATAGTATCTTTGATGATGTGGAGATACAATAGATCAGGGGTTGGCAACGTATGGCTGTTGAGACATATCTGGCTCTTTCTGCAGTAGCCGTAAAGTCAATTTTTTTTCAGGCGCTGTTACAGGAGCGCACACTGTGAGCACTGTATGGCTCTCACGAAATACATTTTAAAAAATGTGGCGTTTATGGCTCTCACAGCCAAAAAGGTCGCCAACCCCTGCAATAGATGGTCTGGGCATAGGAGGAGACGAATTCTATCACATTTGGGAAACTGTAGTGCTTCCAGTGATCCCAATCTCTTTACTACTGCAAAAAGCCCCTTTAAAAAAAAAATCACTATCTCTATTCTCTAGAGGTGCTCTTTGACCGTGAATCATGGAATTCCATGATATCAGAAGAATTAAACTTTTAGAAAGACTTGCAGACAAGAGAAAGAGGTATCGTTAGTGTGAGCAATCTGAATCATATTACCAAAGATGACTTGCATTAAAAAAATGGTCTAAATGACATTATCTAAGACACATGTGACCAAAAAAAGAAGTGTTTAAGCCCTGAAGGCAAAGTAAGGAATAAAAGATGGACAACTCAAATACTGTACTGGTACCCCCGAAATATAAAATCCAATAAAGTCTCAGGGCATATTGGACGGACCCTTCATGTAGAATTTACAGGGAAAAAATGTGTAAAAGAATTTGTTCTTAGATATTATCTGTTTGACTTCGAGCAGTTTATTTAGCCTTAGTCTCCTCATCTATAAAATGGGAATAATAATACCTATCTTGCAGAAATTACTTAGCACAAAGTTCCTGGCACAAAGTAAGTATTGTATAAATACAACAACTACTACTACTACTACTACTACTACTACTACTACTACTACTACTACTACTACTACTACTACTACTACTACTACTACTACAGCTACAACAACAACAACAACAATAACAACAACAACAACTACTACTACTACTACTACTATTACTACTGCTACTGCTACTGCTACTGCTGGTGCTGCCTCAGAGAAAAAAATAAGTAAATATGTCTCCCTCCTTTATTGGCAAGGATGTAGTAGCCAGTGGGTATGGAATGTTTTATACACTATCAGATGTAGTTGCTGTGTCTGTTTCTGTAAATATCACTTACACTCCTTGAAGACAAGGGGTTTCTTTTGCCTCTTTTTGTATCTCTAGTGCTTAGCACAATGCCTGGCACAAAGTAGACATTTAATAATGCTTGACATATATATATATATATGTGTATGTATGTATATACATACATACATACATATGTATGTGTGTGTGTGTGTCTGTGTCTTATTATGTACTCTAAATACATCAACTCTGTTTTGGATAGCATGTTTCATCATTGATCCTCTGGGAAAAGGCCTGGAAAGATTCTCTGAGACTATAAGTGCTATTGTGCTCTTTGAGTTGGTAGAGAGATTTCCCAGTCTGGAAGTTCCTATACTCATGCCATCATGGTTCCCTGATACATTGACATTTATATTGACTCGATACAATGAAATATAGACTTAGGGATCAGAAACGCTGTGGTGATTCCTTTTGTAAGGCAGATAATAATTTGTAAAGTTAATAATTACTTTGTAATTTATTGCTGTGGTAGTTAAGGTTTTATTATAGTTTTCTTCAGAATAGATAGGATGCACCAACAATCTCAATAAGCAGAGAAGCAAATATATTGCTTACTCTAAGCTTTTATTTTATTTCCCCTTGTTCTTTAAACCCTTTTAAACTTGGTTAATATCTATGATTTCATCAGTATAAAGAATTTTCATTATGGAAATTCCCAACTTAGTTAAAAAAAAAAGATGCCACAGGAAGTGAAGGGTTAAATGACTTCTCTATGCCACACAGCTATTATATCTCCGAGGTGAGATTTGAATCCTGATCCTTCTGACTTCTCAGGTTTTCTCCCTATTCTCTGTACAGTGCTGACTCTCATTCATTCCCTACATTCATTTAAACATAGGACCAGAAGGGATTTCAGAATCCATTTAGTTCATCCCTTGTCTATAAAGAGGACTGTGCCCAAATCGTCCCAGATGAGTGATTATTGATTCTTAAAAATATCTAGGGATGGAGATTTCACAGCCTGCCTCAGTAATCTGTTGTAATATATAACAGCCTTGAGGAACTACTGGCACTGGAAGCTTTCCTCTCTAAAGAATTTGGAGACACTTTTAGCCTCAGTCATTCCTCTGACACCACAGAGATTCTCTTTCCATCTATTTACATTTTCTGGTTCAGGCTGGCTCACCTCTCATCCTCTTAGAGACAGGGCAGTGGTAAAAGGCAGACTATTACCTGAGAAGTGACAGGAGCACTGATAGACATTTAAGAGTGGTTTACAAGAAGAATCTGGCACCCCAAAGAGAAAGAGACATGCCAAAGAAAGCAGTTCTCTATTGATAGCAGTGGAGTTGACGACCCAGATGCTCCTTACTTTTCTACTTTCTCTGATCTCATGTGTCCTCTTAGCCCTAATGAAGGAGGCAGAATAATGATGTGATATAATTTAAATGAGTCTTCTGATGTTAAGATATATGGGCAACAATGAAAAGTAAGATCATAAAAGCAAATGGTTCTGATAACTTGTTACTGAAGATTTCAAATGAAATGAGGACCGAAATCAAACAAATGTCAACTTCTGGTTGAGAAGCTCCTTTGAAGCTGAGGCAACATTCACGAAGACTGTGTGACAGGGCAAACGAAGTACCATTTGAAGATGTAGCAAGGGACATTTTCCATAGCTCTTGAAGGGCCAACCTCAGCCCTGTGCCCCCTTGTCAAAAGCTTCCTTAGCCATGAAGAATCAGTAAGAGTAGAATAAGAATATGCCACAGAAATAAAGATGGGTCACACCCTGCTGAGGCATCAGGATGAATGAGTACCTGCCATACTTTTGCTCTGTGAAGTGTGCTAGAAGAGTTTTTATTATTTCTGCTGTGCCCGAGAAGCTTTAGGGTAAGAAGGAGGGGTGAAAACAACTTTAAAGATAAAGAAACAAGGCTGCTAGGTAGCACAGTGAATAGAGTGCCAGGTCAGAAGTCAGGAGGACCTGTGTTCAGAATTGGCCTCAGATACTTCCTAGCTCTATGACCCTGGGCAAGTCACTTAATCCCAATTGCCTAGCCTTTGCTGTTTTTCTGTTTTAGAATTGATACTAAGAGAGAAAAAAAGGGTTTTAAAAACAAAACAAAGTAACTATTGAATTGAAACACAGAATCTCAGAATTGAAAGAGACCTCAAAGTCAGCTGGTCCAATTCATCACTGAGCAGGAATTTCTTCTTTAACTTTTCTGACGAATGGGTATCTAGCCTCTGCTTGAAGACCAATGGGGGAAAAGCACTCACCTTTCCCCATGGTAGCCATTCTGCTTTTGGAATGCTCAAATTATAGAAAGTTTTCCCTTATGTTAAGTTCTCTCTCACTGTTATTTGCTAACCCTGTGGGATCAAGCTGAAAAAGTTTGGTCCTTCCCTAAGATAGTGTTTTATGAGTACTTATGAGGAACAGCGATAAGGATAAATGGAACTATGATGACTACTGAGATTTCTACAGATTTTGCTTCTTCAAGTTAAAGCTCTCCAATTCCTTCCACCAAAACTGGCATAGCTTGGTTTTCAAGTCCTCTCACCATCCTTGCCACCCTCCTCTGGACACTCTCTGGCTTATCAATTTTGTTGTTGTTGTTCAGTTGTTTCAGTCATGTCTGACTGTAATTTTATTTGGGTTTCAATATTCCTCTTGTTATCCATAAGAATTTCCAGGGAAGGAAATTACCCTCTCTCTTTTTTCAGTGACCTGGTTCTTATTGTTGTCAGTCATTTTTCTGCCATGTCTGAATGACCCCATTTGGTGTTATCTTGGCAGAGATACTGGAGTTGTTTGTCATTTCCTTTTCCAGATCATTTTACAGGTGAGGAAACTGAGGTAATCAGGCTTAAGTGATTAACCCAGGATCACACAGCTAATAAGTGTCTGAGACCAGATTTGAACTCATGAAGAGAAGTTTTCCTGACTCCAGGCCTGGTACTCTATCCCCTGTGCCACCCAACTACCCCTGGTTTTTCAATACTGTTGTTATAATGTGATACCTAGGACTGATACAGTCTGACCAGAAAACCTCCATCATTCTACATGCTATGGTCTTATAATGCAGCCTAGTCAGAAATTATGGATGGATTGAAATCAGAACCATTTCATTAAGATGAATAAGCATTTTTGGATGCTATGTCCCACAGATGACTCACTTCGAACTTACAGCTCACTAAAAACATGAGTTCTTTTTTTTAAATCTGAATTTCTGTCTAGCCAGACACTTACTCCTGTACCTTTACTGTAGACTTTTCAAAAAGCCAAACTGCAAGTTTATTTCCATTAAATTCCATCTTGGCTTCACTGGACCACTTTTCCCTTCATCAAATATAATGATCAAAGTATTGACTAATACAGTGACAAAAACAGCTCGTAATTTATACTGAGACAAAGGGGAAGGAAAAGCATGGGCAATATAAGATGGTGGGCAATACAAAAATAATTTATTCACAATGCAGTTGCTAATTACAAAACCTTAGTCTCTAACATGAATATGTGGCTAACAATATAAAGTACTAAATTACCTTTAGATGAGAAATAAGCCTTGGTAGACACATGCCTCATTTAATCTATAGAAAATGAAGTATGGAACATTTTCCAACATATATCAGACGAAGAAATAAGCCAGGGATGAAAAGAAACATTACTCACAAGATTATATTAAAACACAGTAAGAGGGAAGAAATACTGTAGCATATTTGATTGATTGCTGAAATTCAGTGTGATTTTGCTGGGCTTGTGAGGGTGTTAATTTAGCTTAGGTTTAATACTCCTAACAACTTCACAACAGTATCATTCTGGTGCCACATGGGATCATAGGAAATCAAGATTGGGAAGTTTGTTTCAAAGGCCGCACATGAACTAGAATTACCTGTGCCACATACCTGACTAATGGTCATCCAGTTTTTACGTAAGACATCCATCAAGGAGGAACCTACTACCTGTTAAGGTAGCCCATTTAACTTTTTTCTTTAATTTATTTTTAATTAATTAATTTTTAAAATTGCCTTAACTTCTGTCTTGCAATTAATACTATATATTGGGTCCAAGGCAGAAGAGTGATAAGGGAGAAGCAATGGGGATTAAGTGATTTGCCCAGAGTCATACAGCTTAGAGGTCCAAGGTCACATTTGAACCCAGGACCTCCCATCTCTAGGTCTGCCTCTTAATCCACTGAACCACCTAGATAATCCCTGCCCCATTCTACCTTTGAGACTTTTTTTTTAAAGGAATTCTGCCTCTTTGAAATTTCTGCCCTTCTGAAGAGTCAGTTGAGTGTCCACACCAAGTTTGAGACTGATATGGTAAGCCCTCTAGGAACTGGGGGATACCAGACTGCCTAAGGAGGCACAAACCTGCCCAAGACAGGAAGAGAACTAGTAAAGGCTTTCATGCCAATGATCAGTGGGATTGGGCCATGAGTAGCTCACTGGATTTTTCAGTGTGGGAGATTCAGTATCACCTCACCCAAAGAAGCTTTTTTTTAGTTTTATTTACTAATTTTTCTGCATCAAGATGAGATCTTACTTATTTCACAGAAATGTTGGAGTATGAGCTTATTAAGCAATACCTGTGTGCATAGTACTGTGCTAGAGAAGTAACAAATTTTGGAAAGGATAAAACTCTTGCTCTTTTGATAAATATGGTCTAATTGAAGGATTAGACAATTATAATCCGTGATAAGATAAGTTTTATGTTAGGTCATTTGAAGGAAAATTGTTATCATTTGAGTTTGAGGAACAACTCAGGAAAGACTATGGAAGAGATGGCATTTGAGTTGGCCTTTGGATGACTGGAAGAAATGCTGCAGATGGTCAGAAGAGAGAACATTTAAGAAATAGGGGAAATCATGAACAATACCATCAATGTAGAAAAGCTCACTACATTTCCAGGAAATAGAGGTTTTTACATTTTAACTGAAGCACAGAATATGTATAAATGGAATTTCAGTATCACAGTATATAATTATGGAAATAGAGAGGAGGTGATTGGTTAGAAAGATACAATAATAGTGTTAATAGACAGGGCTTGAAAAAGGAAGGGCCAAAGCATAAGACTTCAGATGAATGCTGGTACCACTTAAAGAAATAGTGAAGTTAGAAAGAAGAACAGAGAGGGAAGAAAGAATGGACTCAGTTTTAGACATGTCAAGTTTAAGTTGACAATAATATATCCAGGTGGAGATGTAAAGAATATAGAAAAGGAAGGGATGACAACCAAGGATGACATGCTTCAATGACTCAGGATTAGGATAAAGAGTTTGTATCCCACTATTCTTACAACAAGACAATGATGATCATTTTGAGAACCAGTAAAATGTGGCATCTTTAAAGTGAAAAGATGAAAGAGAATTTAGATTGAGTGTATGGGCAATAATGGCATCCTGTTGAGAAATCAAGAAGAATGAAGAAGGAACCAATGCCAATGAGTTTAGTTAATTAGAAGGCCACTGATGACAGCTGGATAGGAAGGTACAAAGGAAAGCTGCTTCTTTATTTTTTAAAAGTCTAGATGTACTCAAACATATTTGTAGAAGCAACATGCTGTAGTTGAAACACATGATTTGGAGTAAAGAGATTCAAATTCTGTCTTTGACACTACTGGCTACATAACCACGAACTGGTCATTTAAACTCTGAAACTTGGATTCTTCATATGAAAAATGAGGGGATTGATTATAAAGCTCTCTCCCATCTGTAATAAATCCTATAGACTTATGTAGAGGAGAAGGAATCAATGGAGAAGGAGAGATTGAAGATATATGAAAGGGTAGAAGGTTGCTCTAGCAAAGTTCTACAGAAGATGAGATGGAACAAGTTCAAGGATACAGATGAAAGAATTAGCTATAGTAATTAATTATACAACACTTTGGAGACAGAAGTGTGATACTTTGTGAAAAGACTGAATACACGGTTAATTGAGGAGAGGGAAGAACATATTAACTTTAAAATGTTGAACTTCTCACTAAAATTAGGAGATGAGACATTGGTGAGGGAGCTTCTTCTCCCTGCCCCTCTCCCTAAGTTCCTTGGAAAATGAAACTAACATTACTAAGAACAGAAATAGAGGGAAGAAAAGGGCAGAAAAGGGACGAAGAGGAAAGAGAAAGACTCTAAATCTGGGAAGTCCCCTAGTAAAATCGGAAGACAAAAACTATTCTCACAGGATAATGCTAAACATCTTGTCTCTTTAACTAAGAAGAAAATTTTTTTTTAATCTTAGAGTGCAGGGGCAATAAATTGTAGTGAGCACAGAGAAATTATCATCGTTGTTTCTTTTTATTTGTGTTTACTATCTGGTGGCAGGGTGATTACCAGTTTTATTTGAATGTTTTATATGCCCCTAGATTTACTTACTGAGAATGAACAGATAAATAGCAATGTTATTTAGCTGTGCCATGTCAGTGTGGCCCCACCAACCCTGCTACTAACTGCCAAATCAGGTTAATTAATGAAGGACATTTTCCAATGGGAATGAGGGGAAAGAGGGAATTCAATGGGGGGAGGGGGTGGATATTTATATGATTCTCAAGAGAAAAAATGCCTTAAGTTTCTCTGTAAAAATGGGCGAGGGAATGATATAATTTTCAGAATAACAAGACAAGACACTGAAAATCTTTGAAGTAATCTTAGGAAAGTTCCAACTATCAGGATGGATTTGGGACATTAAAAGAAATTCTCTCACTTCATGATAGAAGAGATCATGGAGAATCTCCCATATGTTTCCAGTCTTAGTTGTGCAATGTTTCAGTTTTACACATTATAATTCACAGAGAATGTTTTATTGGCCAAAACAATGGATCAGTCACTCAAGGGACAGCCTTCACTCCCCACAGATAGGTATCCCACAGTGCTAAGAAATCTATAGGAACTTTGGATATACTTCCTGTGGCAACTTACTGAAAAGACATGGATAAGAGTCACAAAATGGAAAGTCACTGATGGGATACTGTCTTGTTGAAAGAAAAACAGTGCATGTTTCCTGCCCTCACAACACTTCTCAATAACACTAATTTATTTATTTGTACACAATTTTAAACTCATTACTGTTAAAAATTTAAACTTGGGCAGAAGTAAGTCATCATCAAAGGGAAAAAATTCCACATCATTCTTCCCAAAGCAAAATGAAATTCTATGGTTATGTCTGCAAAAGCTACAGCTAGTTGAGTTGATCAGAAAATAAGGTTGCCCTCATGTTAAATTTCAGTCAGTTAGAGATTATGACTGTCTTACATATGCCAGCCCATTTTTAGAATACCCTGTTAAAAGCAAAGTTCTAACCATATATGAAACCCATTGCTTTTCCCTCTCTTTCATCATCTTCCAAAGTTTGTGGATAGCGCCAGATTCTGAGTCTTGTACAGTAAATCTTAATTCCTGACAATAATGATCTGTTAAATGTAAAATGTCTCATTATGCTAGCTTGCACTTATAGAAGTGAGGTATTCATAGTCATCAAATTCTGAAACTGAGAACGATGACACTGGGCACATCCATCCAATGGAACTTCCTATCTGACCTCTAAAATGCAAGATACCAGTGAAGGTGTTGTCAAAATAGATACCGTTCAAGTTGCCAAAGGCATCTCATAAATTTCATAGGTATTTAGGTAGGCTCAGTTTATGTTGCTATGGTAACTGCAACGTCTGAATTTCCTAAGCTCAGAATCCTCCTATTCTTAACCTTAAAATGATAAGAATGATCACTATGACTTTACATGCATTTGCCACAATAGTGGAGGTCTCATCTGAAGTTTATAAGTTTATCGAACAGAGTTCAACAGCAAACTATGAGCTTTTGTGGAATGTTTATTAATAGTTTCAAAATGCATTTTCCAACTCCCAGATAATTATCTTTGTTATGTGTGTGGGTGTTCATGCACACAAGTTCATGCAAAGTGTTTTAGCCAACGAGCCCTAGTGACTCACTAGAGCACTATGCTGCTATTAGCATAGCAAACCTTTCTTTGTAGAGCTTGTTTCTTTACTGTATGAGGAAATGAGAGGCCTCTCGATAGAAAAGTGGTAGACTCTAGGTGCGTGATGAGGAATATATTGTCAGATGTGGCCAATATGTTGATTTGTTTTGCTTAGGAACAGTTTGTTATGAGGGAAGGGGTCTGTTAGCTTGGAGTAGGGCAAAGTGAAAAAGAAGGCATCCATCAAACATTTATTTTAAAAAGGCCAAAGTGGTAAGAGAAGTAGACGGTGGGAATTGGACTCCTCCCACGAGCAGCGGGTTTTTAGCAATGACCTAAAAGAATTATATTAATTGAGCTTACCTTCTCTGTCAAATTGAACTCCCATTATTCTCTATAGTATTGAGACTATCATAGAGAAGTGTTTTAAGAAAGGGCATTACATGGGGCACTTCAATATAACAGAAAAGGCTGAAGTGAGACTGACTAGTCTAATGAGTCCCCAAAGGGAGGATGAAGTGTAATTAAAAAAGCTTTTGTGCCGTTCAAGACCGGCATATAAAATGTATCCACAACAGCAAGAAAACCCAACCGCAGATGACATAGGATTGACTAGAGATAGAAATGTCTCTTAATCTGGAGCCAGGCTTACCTTATATCCTGACGATTTGATGTGAACTCCGCGCTTGGTCAGAGTCGATTTCATTCGGATGAAAAAGGAGCGCTCAAGGGTGTTGTCAGTGGTTAGTAGACTGGGGCTTGTTGATTCCACTGAGGAATACAAAAATACATACACACATGATTTAGATTTGTACACATCTCCTCTGAGCTATTTCTCAGGTGCGATCCTTGAGCTCACTAAAAATAAATGACTGATGGATGTTTAAGAGTGTTGTAATCAATTTACCTCATTTAGAAAATGTTTACTTTGCAAAAAAAATATATATATGTATAAAGAATAACTTTTTCAGGTTCTATCATGAAAATTTCCAACCTATTAACTCATTACTTTCTGTGACATCCTAGATAGGGTTAAAAAAACAAAGAAATAATTGCTGTTAGTTAAGGCTTTGATAGTTCTGGATTGACTGTCATGCTAATTCTCAGGGCCTTTAAGAAAAACAGGGACCTGCTGATCTATGAAAGTAACCAGGATCCAGACAGCAATGGTAAAGAGGGAGAAAAGGGACCTGTCAGAATTTTTCCTGAAAGTTTCTTCTATTTTGTTTTCTTTGCCTGCTTGCAAATACTAAGAACAATAGAGTATCTCAATAAAATGGACAGTATGGCAGGGAGAGTGTCTACTATTTTCTGAAATTCAATTAATTGGTTTTAAGGGGATAAATTACTGCACTGATTTTGCATAAACTGATGGCTCACTTTTTATCTTTCCAACTGGTGGTATAAAAAATCACAGGGAGTCATCTGAATATGAGAAGGTTTATAGTTCATTTAGAAGGAACCTCAAAGGCCAACTGATCTAAACCCTTCATTTTATAGAAGGAGAAACTGCAGTGATTCCCAAAGTGGGAGCCACTGCCCCCTGGTGGGTACTGCAGCAATCCAGGTGGAGCAGTGATGGCCACAGGTGCATTTATCTTTCCTATTAATTGCTATTAAAATTAAAAAAAATTAATTTCCAGGGGTGCTAAGTAATATTTTTTTGGAAAGGGGGCAGTAAGCCAAAAAAAGTTTAGGAACCACTGAACTAGAGTCTCAGGAGCTTATAAACTTACCCAAGGTCACACAGGTAATAAACATCAAAGGCAGGATTTGAACCTGGTTCCTCTGACTAAGTGGGCAGTCAAGTAAGTAGCACAGCAGATACAGTACCAGACCTGGAGTCAAGAAGACTCATCTTCCTGAGTTCAAATCTGGCCTCCAACACTTGCTAGCTGTGTGACCCTGGGGATGTCACTTAACCCTGTTTGCTTCAATTTCCTCATCTGTAAAATGAGCTAAAGAAGGAAATGGCAAACCACTCCAGTATCCTTGCCAAGAAAACCCCAAATGGGGTCATGAAGCATCAAACACGACTGAAACAACTGAACAACAACCTCTGAATCCTGAACTAGGGCTCCTTATATTGCCCCATACTCAAGCACAGAGATATAGTCCAGATAGTAAGCAGTTTGCCACTGGCAACTCTCCTATAGTTCTCAGTCCCTTCTGTTCCCTAGCTCTGATTAGAAAATACAATTTTGTCTTTTAGTTCCCTACTTCCAGTAAGATATTGACTTCTTCCTTCCATCCATATTTTCTGGAGATAGAATGGATCACATTTGTTTGCACCTCAATGAGATCTATTTACTGAGGTGCTGAGCTTACAAAGTCTTTGTGCAGACAGCATAAACTAAATGGCTTCTAAGGTCCCTTTCAGTCCTAGATCAATGATCTGATTCCAGAAATATGGCCCAGGCCTTTTTAAAATGAACAAACATAAATGGACGTAGCAGTCTTCAAATGCAATCTATTACTTTTTGTTTCTTTTAGGTCCAGATTTATAATTTCTGTCTAAGTAGAGATCTCCCTTTATAGAAACACCTTCAACAAATGCCGATTTGGCATGGCATCTGCAACCTACATTCTCAACAGCTCTCTAGGCCACTGAGATGCTAAGTAACTTGCCCTTGGTCTCCCAGTCACAATGCATCTCCTATTATGACATGTTACTTTTATTTGCTTCAAAAGTGTTCACAGGCTGTACATGTACATTTCAACTTTTCTCTATTTTTCTTAAAGCAATGTTAATTCAAAAGTACAAATTTATACCCCAAAATGTAACTAAACCGTTATCACCTTCTCCCTCCACCAAATTTTTCTGAGGAATTCTATAATATTTGTCTTATTTTCCCCAGTGGGAGTAGGGAAAAATGATTTACAAAGTCAAGAGATTTTAGCATGAAGATTCCAGGTCACAATGATTTTAAACAGCTGGGAATGAAGCGATATATCTATATCTGTACCTGTATCTACATCTATATCTATCTTTGTCTATATCTATATCTGTCTCTGTTTCTCTCTACCTCTGTCTCAGTCTCTATCCATATTCATAACTACAGATATAACACAAACATATATATCCATATCCATAATACCTATACACACACATATATATAGCTATGTCCATACATTTGGAATAACATATTTTTGTACGTGTCTGTGTATTATTGCATTCTCTGCCATTTAAAATCATCAGAACCTGGAATCTTTATCCTATAATCTCTTGACTTCATTAATCATGTTTTTTTAAAAAAACTCTCATTAAGTCTGTATACACAGATACATATACACATACATGTATAGATTTATACATATATACTTACACAAAGACACATGGTGTCTATATTTACACAGGGCATTTATACATATGAATGTGTACAGAGAGACCCTGCCTTTTTAAGGAAAAGAAGCCTTCATTTTTTCATTCCCTACATCAAATTTGAGCTTGAAAGTTGCAGTGAGTTGCAAGAATATGATCTGTCACACACTGAAAATGAAGATATTTGTGATACAGGGTTCCTCTTGTAGAGTCCTTGTCTTATTATGACTATGCTTTGCCATATTTATGGCATTTCCATTCTGTTGTAATGAGACCACTGGAAAGAGTGTCCCTTTCTTTAGTGTCTCTCTTAAGGGTTTTCTTTTCTATCTTTCTATCATTCTTTCTTTCTTTTTTCTATTTTTTTTTTGTTTGAGAGAGCTGGAATCCGATGTCATTTTAAATGTACAGCTCTTTATCACTTGAGGGAGAAGCCGAGCCATGTTATATTTAGTACTTTCATTTCTTCTGATTAAATATGAATTACTATGAAATTTTTCTCATCATCTAACACGCCATAATACGCCAACAGCTTTTTAATACACTATATAAGCACAAACTTCTGCTCTAAGAGTTTAATTTGCCCCTCTAATCCAATCACATCAACCTTATTTCTCTTATCAGAGATTCCCATTTTGAATTAAATGAGCTCATTAGTTTTAATCAAAAGCAGAGAGATCAAAACTTAAACGTAAATGCTTTAGATCAGAACTGTCACTCAGCCGTGCGGTTCTATTTTACTAAAACACAAGATCAGAGACCCTTAGAACCAATTTTTTCTCGTAAGGGATGCTGAGAGCTTGAAGATGCTATATCCTTTTTTTTTTTCTTCCCAAGGACAGATTATACATTTAAGGTTAGACTTAATTTATATCTTTTTTTTTTTCATACTGGTGGAAATGGAAAAGTATGCCAATCTACCTTGGTCTCTTTCACATTTATTGGCACCAGTCCTTAGAGACTCAAACTCCTGTGAAGCCATCAGAATCTATACCACAAACCTAGCCTTAGAAATTCTGCTCCATTCAGCAATATCATGCTTGCAAGAGCTGAGGAGAAATGAAACTTTCCCAAGATGTGAAATATATTTCCAGGGTCAGGGTTCTGGGTACCTTTTGACCCAACAACCAAGAAGCCATGGAGACATTAGATGTGTGGATAATTCAAGCATCATTAGCAATTATGATTGTTTTTATTATGTGGTACTTTACAGTACAATACTTACAGGGCAGATTTGAAACCACAGCATGGGTGCTTCCTGCTGAGTGAAGAAATGCTAGACCAGTGCCCGGCACGTGCAGGAGAGGCAGCCCAGTACATTATGCCCTGACTGAGGCCTTAAGTACCACAAGTCCCACTGTGTTGCAATAGTAATTATCTAAACGTATGGAGGTGATGTTAATTAAACCCTGGATAGCCAGTGCTAAAGCCATAGTTCAGTCCAGTCGAAGCCAGAGGATTCATTTCAAAGCCTAAATGGATGTTCTAGCTTTCCTTTCCAGCACTGGTGAGCTGTGGGGGAGGGTGGAAAAGAGAGAAAAGGGGAAGAAAGGCAAGGCAGGAACAAAACCCCCAAGTTCTGAGAAAACCTACTTTAAACTCTAACAATTTGCTACAGTTTGGGGTGGTTTTATGTCTCAAGCAGCACAGGAACTTTTGGGAATTACAAGTTGGCATTTACTGTACACATTCCCCAAGGGTTTCCCCTCTCTCCTTCATCTGCCCTCTCCATTTTTCCAACAGCTGGCAATAAGATATTTCATTCGAAAGCAGTTATAATCCACGTCTCAAACGGCCCAGCAAATATCAGGTTCTGAAAAGAACCTTTTCAATTCAAGCAAGGAACATCATTCTGGGGGAGGCAGTATATTAAGAGTTGGATTTGGAGTCAGAGGACTTGGATTCAAATCCTTCTTTTGGAATATGAGAATTTGGTTTACTCATCTATGTTACGTTACAAGATTTTGTTTTTCTTTTTTTTCTTTTTCCAATGGAGAAATAGGGAGAAAAAAGCAATGTTTGTTTAGTGAGAAAAATTAATTTTAGAAAACAAAAGAAATGGAAAAAAGTTCTCTTCTTTAATCTTTCTTAGGCTTTGGTTTCTTTTTTTCAGATGATTAGATGACCTCTTCCATCCTTTCTAAAGTTGTGAGTTTATGATTAAGATTGTTTTGGAGGAGAGTAGGAACTAGTCTTTTGTTTTTGTTTTAAATAGTCCTGATAGGGTAAATATTTGGGAGGATGAATTGCGGTGGGAGGGGGGAGGAGAAAGTGTCCATAAGGCCAGGTAATTGAATAAAGACACTATACCAAGTTTATGACCAGGAAGCCTTTTTAGAGAGCTTTATAGATATAAAACATTGAGGAATACCATTACATGCTTCAACTAATAAGAGACCTAGGACACAGAGAAGCTAAATATCTTACTCAAGATCTCACAGGAATTCAAGGGGTAGAGTTTGAGTGAAAGCTCAAAGCCTAGGAGTGTTTCATCTTAAGTTCCTGGAGTTACCCCCAAAAAACAGCTAGATAAATAAAAAGGCCAAACTTTAATGGTTTCAATGTCTAAAAAATTTAAATTTTCTTAGTGCCAGAAGAGTCCATTTTTGCATAAAATGTAAAAGTTACCAAACAGTTAACAGGTAAATGTGATGAATTTATTAGTTATTATCTATTGAAGATTCTTTTGGCTCCACTCCAATGCTAAGAGTCCAGGCTCCGGAAATGCATCATATTTATTTGTTAATGATACTCTCATTGATAAGTGCTGTTTGTTTTGAATTCAGGGAAGTGCTATTTGGAAGTGTCTAGCAGACTCCCTATGGACACGTGGGGACTTTGAGACTACATTTCCTGTGATCCCTATTGGTTTCCGGTTTCCGGTTTAAGGCGTGGGGATGTCCAGCATCCCCACATATGGGGCAATTTAAATTCGGAGGAGGGCCTAGAGAAAGCTTTTTCTGAGCTTTACAGGGTGGCTGGCTGGCGTACAAGAGGGACAAGATGGGCTCCGGCGGTAAATTTAAAAGATAAGTGCAGTCATATATATATTTTACCAGCATGGCCATGGTTTTAATTAAAGTACTAATTTCTCTTATTATATCAGTCTTTATCATTTTTAATCTTAACAGTGCTTTATGCATTTATCTTTAAATGCGAGGTGTGCAGTCTTAATACACTGCCTATAGCTCCTGATATTAAGATAGTCACATATTTGATAAGGGCATAGATTTTATTAACTAATTATCTGAGAAAGTATAGATGGCAATCGGAGCCCTAATTCTTTTGCAGGGGCAGTGTGATCTTCAGTGTTAATCCGCACAATGGAGTGCAAAGAGTAAGTGCTTTATAAGAGTATGGTAGATGGGGGAGGAGGATTAATTAATTTATATTCCCCCTTTTTTTTAAAAGACTAAACAAAGCAGCAAATATGAGAGAGTTAGAGAGGGAGCAAGGAGAAAGGGGAAGAGAAAAGGAAAGAAAATATTTCATAAGTAAATTCCCATCTGTTTGTACCATACCATTCACCAACTCTGTATCCTACATGGTACGTATGAATATTTGAACACAAAACAGATGATGTCACAAAAATCTCCAAATGAGAAAAATAATTGGTAAACCTTGGAGCTTATTTATAATAACAATAAAACCCCAATCTAATATCCTCAGGAAAGGAAGATTCTGAATTCAGAAGAAACAAGCATATTTTCAAAGCTGAAATTATAGACCGATAACCAAAAAAATTTTTTGCAGGTTGTCATTCAGTATGGAAGGGACTACTTGAGGTGTATTTGTACCTTTTTCTTAGGCTTTTTCTAGGAGAAAATATAAAACAAAATGCAAACTCTCTCTCTAGTGGTAAAAGTTGGCTAAGTTAATGCTTGAATTACTTGAGTTTAATATAACATACTTGTTACTTCCATCAGGCCGTGGGCTAATATTTTAATTTCCAGGAGCCAATATTTTAAGTTCATTGAGATATATCATGACATTTTCAGAGTAACAATTTCTCCAACCATGGCAAATTTATTTCTATCTCTTCGAACCTCAATAATCCCTACAAAATGTGTCTCTGGACTCCTATCAACAAATACCTCAGAGAGGTTAAGAGATTTAATCTTAGATAAAAATTTATTCTTAAAACTTGAATTGTGTTAGTAAGGAAATTCTCCAAACATTGAATGGATATTAATGACCAAATACTCTAGAGAGACTGGTTTCTAATCTAGGGAGCCCAGTATAAGGATTAGAGATATAAAGCCCATTTAAGCAACAGCAAAAGAAGAAAATTAAGGAATTATAGAAAAGAGAGTTCAAAGGTCATCTAAGACCAGAGATGTCAAATAAAAAAGTCAAGGACAAAATTAAAACATGATTGAGAAATAATCAATAAAAAATACAATAGAAAATAGATAGTTTTAATGTGTGCTTTTTAAAGTCAATATGGCAGGGTTCCTTATATATTGGTTTATTGTCTCCTATATGAGTTTGACACCATTGATCTAAGGCAATTACCTTTCTAGTGGATTCTTTATCCTTGAAAATGGTCATTCAGGTTCTCCTTGAATACCATTCTACTTGGTCTTTGGGCCTTTCCATCTGCCTCACTGCTGTACTTTCCTGTAAAGCTAAACATCCCAGTTCTTTCAAATGCTCTTTTTTGTAACATGATTTCTAGTGTCTTTACCATCCTGATTATTCTAACATTGGACATGCTCCATTATTCTTTCCCATTATCTGTATGGCATTTGATATTTAACAGGAGTGATGGGTAGGACAATGAGAGAGGAAGTAAAAATGGTTCCTAATCCAGTTGGCACCAAGTCAAACCCATTTGTAGATCTAACTTCCAATATTTTGACCAGATCTTCATGATTCTCAAAGTGTCTATGGATAAAACTGAAAAGGGCCTTTCTTTGGGCCTATTAAATAATACAGACTTTAGCACAATAGACTTCTTAAGTACTAAATCTTAATAAGTGGAAAAAGAAAAAAAGAAACATTTTCTTCACGTGGCTTGTGGCTGGAAAAATTTAAATTCTGAGAAAAATGTGAATCCTTACAGAGAATAGGGCTGTTCTTGAAAATAGCTTGGCTGAATTGAGAGAGGCTGTTATGATATGAAGTTAAATGTGCTCCTTTCTTTTCTTCAGTTCACTGACTAAGCCAATCTTTTCCTCTAGATACCTTGTGCTCAGATCCATAGTGACAATACATAAGACAAACTAAAGTGCAAACATCCATGATGGATTTTAGAGGACTCAGATAAACTATTTGGTGTTTTACCTCTCTTGGTGAAACAAAATGATTTCTATGGCACTTATCTCTTACTTTGTTTCTCTCCTCTTCCTCCTCCTCCTTCTCTTCCTCCTTCTCCCCCCAATCACTGCCATATTCCAAGCAGAAAAATAGTTTGGGCTATTATAAGTTCCATCTTAATATGCAGTATTTGGGAATTAATAACTTCAGATTTAATAGTACATAGCCAAAACTTAACCTATAAATTTCAATCCTATAGAACTTTCAACAAAATACTGAAGAAAATTAAAAAACAAAACAACTTTGTGATCCTCTGTTTTCAAGCCCAATCCCTTTATTTCTATTAAGTAAGCTTTCTCTTAAACTTAGCCCTTTCCACTCTTTGCCCTTTGTCCAGAATAAATGTCTACTCCCCATTTCCCAAGTCTAATCTTTTCTCTCATCCAAAACTCATTTCCTTCTGGGAACCTTTCCCATTTAGATGGGCCAGGATACTAGTTTTCTCCTACCTTGGAAAAAAGCCCTAAAAACTCTTCTTAAAAGACAACCCAAATGACAGGAAATACAAGTAACAGAAATTGTAATAAAGACAGAAGATAAAATTCATTAAGACAAAAAAAAAGAAAAAAAAAACAGCTCTACTGAAGAGAAAGGATTACACTTGTGGAAGTCGGCATCCTAAAAAACAAGCTTCCAAAAGAGAGAGAGGGTACCATTAGTCATTCTGGACCATATATCCAGCATTCCTGGTGCTTAATAAGCTCTAAACAATCAAACAAAGAGATAGGTCTTTAAGGTTGGGATGTTGTAAGCTACCTGTATAGGGAAATGCAAATGTTTCATCCTGGTAAAGGGAAAATAATAAAGATTTGATATTTGAGGGACTTATCACTGGCAAAAATTTAACTCTGAAAAGCCCCTTAGACATGTTACAGCCTACTAGGCTTTAATCCATTATCTAAACATTTACAAATGTATCCACACTTACCCAATAGACCAGAACAACTCTAAAGGAGCTGATTCGGATGGCTGACTGAATTGTACACAAACGATACAAGGTGGGAGTCTCCCAGCTCTCAGTGCACTTGCAAGTTTAAATAAAGTTGCTTGACTTTCAAAGATGGAAGAAAATGCCCCAGGTTGACATGTCATCCAAATCTCTTGGAAGCTGGTGAACACTCATACATTTAAAAGGTAATAAAAAAATTCTCCCTATGACCTTTTGGAACCTGAAATGTCACCTTTTCTGATCTCTACAGGTCTTGGTCCCATAAGTGCAAGTATTTTCTCTCTTAATTTTAAATAAATTAAATTAATGTAAAATTTCACCAGTAAATTATTAAAGACCATTTCAAATCAAGAAAGCTAAAGACTTTTAAAGTGTCAGGGGAGAAAAGAAAAAGAAGACATAACTGGGAAAGAAAGTCTAGAGAAGAGAAGCTAGATGGGATGGTTTTTTTTCCTGACTTTAAATTTCTTTTGCTATTTAGAGAGCAAGATGATTAATTAAATACTAACTTTCCCATGAAAAAGACTTCTCTCCCTCTCTCTTTCTCAGTTGTCATGCCACTCAAGGTCAATACATACAAAATTTTGCCTTCCCAGAAGACAATCCAATTTGATTTCATGTTCATCTGGGAAGACAATAATAATAATAATAATAATAATAAACATTTACATGGTACTTTAAGATTTGCAAAGCACTTACATACTAAAATTCATCTGATCCTCTCAACAACTCTGCACACAAGATGCTGTATTCATTCCCATTATATAGAGGAGGAAACTAAAGTATACAAAGACTAAAAGACTTGTCTAGGTTCAGATCACCAGTATGTCAAAGATGGATTTGACAGTTCTCTGCCTCCAAGTCCACCTTAATGCCCAGGTGCAAGGATGAAGAGATCCAGGGGTATTTACCATCATGCATTTTGAAGGCATAGGATGATAATCTATATGGATAATAGTACTACCTGAGCACTCATTGGCCCATATGAAGGGGTGGAAAAAGAGAGCAATACTTATATAATAGAATTGAGATCAGCATAGTTGGAGAAATCGCAATGGATGCAAACATTGATTTTTTCATGCAGAAAAGCCATGCTTTCATGGATGAGTATTGCACTATTGCAATATTATTGAATTATAAGGTATAAGTGCTGAATCTCAGTCTCTCTCTCTCTCTCTCTCTCTCTCTCTCTCTCTCTCTCTCTCTCTCTCTCTCACTCACTTTTCCTTGTTCTATCCCTGCTTCTCATCTTCTGCACAGCTACAAACACCTTCATTGGCTCTCTAATACTACATGGATAAAATACAAAACTCCTTAATATAGCCTTCCCTTCTTTCTACCTGCCCTTCCTTATTTCACGAAGCACACATTTTCTTACACTATGTTTAAAGCTGTTCACTCAACCTGAAATTTGATGATTTGCTTTTCTGCATTTATACTATCTCTATGCGTAGAATCAGAGATGTATTCCAGGCTTTCCACTAAAAAGAAACTAAATTTCCCAAGACTTACTTTTAGGTTGAATCTACATCATTAGTATTTAATCTATCACTTTCTTAAGTCTAGACAATCAGTAAAACAAAAACTCAATCCCTGATTTGCAAAATTTGATGATTTCTAAGTTGTAAATGCTCACACTGAAAATTTAATAGAACACTCTCTGGATCTAGTTAGAACTGGTTCCAGCCCACCTCTGTTTGGAAAGCACTCACTCCTCATTCTCTCCCTTTCAGAACCATTATCTTTCTAGAGAGATCTGCTCAGGTGCCATCTTCTCTATGAAGTCTTTTCTAATCTTTCCTAGTTACTAGTGTTCTCTTCCTCCTCCAATAACTTGGCATTTACCTATCTATACATAGCTTCCAAGTGGAATATACTTTTTGAGAGTAATTATTTCATCCCCAGCTTTGCATCCAGAACATCTGGCACATAGTAAGGATGTGATAAGTGTCTGATAAACTGAAGCAGATTCAAAGTCTTTTGAGTACAAGCAATTTGTCTGTCTGCCTGTTTTTCCTCCATACCTCCAACCTCTTTCTCCTTACCTGGGGAAGAAAGAGGAACTATTTGGCTTTCTGCTCTGTTTGGCCTTTATAAAGGATCCCAGACTGAGAAAAACCTTTATCAAATAGGAAGATTTTCAGAAAGAAAACTTTCTGGCAAGTGTTATTTGACAGAATTCTGCAGGTTCCAACTGTGAAAGTAGCCTAAATTTCCTCAGAGCTTCAAGGACAGCATATCTGTTATCTATTTTTCCATTCCAGAAGAAAAAAAAGAAACTTTTCACTAATTTTATTCTAGTTTTTTTTGCCTTCTATCACATGCATTTCATTTAATGCTGGAAGGGACTTCAGAGGTCATGTAATCCAATTCTCTTCTTTTATAGATGAGGAAACTAAGGCTCAGGGAGGTTGTGTCTTTTCCAAGGTCACACAGGTAATGAGCATCAAAGGCAGGATTCAAACTCAGGTTCTAGCAATCTTTCTATTGCACTACACTGCCAATGCTATTGTCTGAATAACTGTTAGGAAGATAGGAAGTTTGATTATGGTGAACTTCATCCTCTCTTTATAAGAAGACAATGACGTGTCATCCTTTAAAAAAGAAAATAAAAATAAACAAAATAAAAAAGAACTCCAAAGTGTCCTGTTTTTACTTTGTAAGTCTGGGTTCTTTGGCTTCTGTAGCCTCAAGATGTGTTCGTATATGCTATAGGCTAAGCTAGTAGCATTATATTGAGACTTAATGAATTTGGGGTAATAAGGAATATAGAGAATCTTTGATAGGCAATATAGAGAAAATCCAACTTATTTTTGTCTTATTAGGATCAAATCATTTTCCCCTTCTCGTCCTCCATTGCTCTTAGGTTTTAGCTCTTGCCTAGAAACCTGGGAATCATTAAATAAAATTCCAGAACACAGTTGTGAAAAGAACTGGGGTCCAGAGCTGGTAATTATGAAGTGCTTGGGTACAGTTTTAAAAAATAATACTAAATCCTTAAACCCACACAACCCATCAGCACTGAGCTCTCTGGCAATGCTGCCTGGTGTTGCTGGCCTATCTGGAATGAGAATTACAAATGCACAGGGTTGCTTTTCATATTCTCATGTGCCAAGCAGGGGTTACTACTTGGGGAGGCTGTCCCCTGAGGGAGAGAAGGGTATTCAGCTGCCTCATGCAGCTCCGCTGTAGTTGGTATTTGGATGATACCACTCTGGGGAAATATACACAGTGTCAAAGTCAAGCTGTTACCAGTGGGTGTTTCTATACACAACCACTAAGTACTAGGAAGGTTCAAAGGAGAAAACTGGGTATCATAAAGATAGCCTTTGAGAGTACATGACATCCAATGTGACCCATTACACGTCAGCCTCTGAACTCCTAAGAACAAACACTATGAATACTGCAAGAGAGTATTTTAAATCTTATTGGAAACCCCCTGTAAATGTTGCCACTTGAGGGATCTATTCCTGGAGAAAAATATAGTGTGTGCTCCTGGGACACCTCTTGGATTCCATTACTGATATTGCGTATGGGATCGAGTGTGGCAATGCTTTTATCATGACTATAAAGTGGTTACGAGCCAATTCCTCATATAAAACATACTCAACAACAGTAGGGCTTTTCTTCTTTCCTTCCTTCCTTCCTTCCTTCCTTCCTTTCTTTCTTTCCTTCCTTCTTTTCTTTCTCTCTTTTTTTTTTAACGACAAACATGATGTCAGACAAAGGGCATCAGGACTAAGTCTTTGTAGTACAATACAAAATAACAATACATAAACACCTTTGTGAAGGCAGCTTGAAACCCCATGTTTTCTATTAAAAAGTCATGTTCAATCTTCACTGTTGATAGAACAGAATAGCTAACACAGAGAACATTGTATATCAGAAAGGTCAATAGTTATTATGAGCTACAAATATATTTTTTTCCATCCTTCAGGCTGTTTAGCGCATATCACAGCATGAGCAGCTGTCTTCTTTAATGCTTTTAAAATTAGAATCCCAAAGAGGAAGGAAAAATTACGGTTGCAATGATTGCTCTTTGCTTTTGTAAGTTTACTTTAATACACTATTTTATATACATGAAGCTTCCATGCAGCCTACCCAAAGGACAGGGAATGGCTTGGCAGTACAGCGTTGGGTCGCCAAATTTATTTATTTTTAGCATTTCTGGTGAAAATCTCTGTTTGTGGCACAGATGTTGTTAACATGCTGTATTTCTAAATGGAAGTACATAGGGGCATATTACACAAGAACATGCATACTCACAAATGCATGTATACAGTCACTGTCTCTCTTCATTGTTCTTCAGCTACATTACTAGCAAAAATGGTGCTTTGTGACCTGAAACAGTTTTGTACTGCTTCCTGGAAAGAACAGTCAATGATTCATCCACTACAAACAAAATATCATTGCTTATATGCAGATGCATAGAAATAAAATGACCAAGGGTTTGCACACATTGATTTTTTTAAAATAAAAGAATTAAACAAACAATCCTAGGAGCTCATGCAAAGTACTGCTGTTGCATTATTCGCATAACTCAGAGGTGTCCAGTATAAGTTTATTGTAGCAGTGTGATCTCCAATGGTTAAAGAGTTACTATTATCTATATAATGTGTCAGAGTGAATAGAGCGCCAGGCCTGGAGTCAGGAAAACTCATCTTCTTGAGTTCAAATCTGGTTTTAGACACCAACTATCTGTGTGACACTGGGCAAGTAACTTAACCCTGTATGTATCAGTTTTTTCAACTGCAAAATGAGCTAGTGAAAGAAATGGCAAATCATACCAGTAACTTTGCCAAGAAAATTCCAAATGAGTCATGAAGAGTTGGAAATGGTTGGTCCTGGGTTCAAATATGGTCTCAGATACTTCCTAGCTGTGTGACCCTGAGCAAGTCATTTAACTCCCATTGTCTAGTCCTTACTGCGCTTCTGCTTTAGAACCAATACACAGTATTGATTCTAAGGTGGAAGGTAAGGGTTTAAAAAAATTTTTTTAAAGAGTTAGAAATGACTGAAAAATGACTCGAATGATGAATAACTGGGATAGATAATATAGCTTTCTGAATGATGGTCCCCTAAATTCACTTTCTGGTTTTACAAATCACTTAGCTCACCTGTAGGATAATACTTCATTTTCTGAGATAATAATAACAAGAATAGGTACCATTTTATATACAATGTGCCCCAGTTACTTTACAATTATCTCATTTGATCCTCCCAACAATCCCAGGAGGGAAGTGCTATTATTATCCCTATTTTACAGATGAGGAAATTGAGGTAGGCAAAGGTTAAATGATTTGTCCAAGGTCACAGGGCTAATACATGTCTGAGGCTGAATTTGAACTTGGGTCTTCTGATTGCAGGCCCCATGTTCTATCCATTGTACCATCTAGATGCCTATAATTTTAGAGATGATCACTGAATATTCTGAATTGTCACTTCATTTCCCCATGCTTGTTTTAGTTATTCTATTAGTTCTATACTTCCATCTAAGTTCTGGGTAGGGGTTAAGGATGATTATTCATTCATCCCTTCAGTTATCTACTGATCAAATATGGAAAAGGGAAAAACCATTTTCTGGTTGCTCATAATACTTTTAGATTTTTGAAACATAAAATCAAGAGGCTATCCACTAAGGAGGATACAAAACCAAATAACACATGCTCCCTGCCCTCAGTTAGAGAGAAAGATAAGAAAAATATTGTAGCAGAGAATCAGCTATAATCAAAAAGCACAATGTGATAGGGGCCATAAAAGAGGCACAAAATGTTATCAGAATTTAGAGTAGTCATAATATTATAATAGTAGTAATTTAAGTCATAGCTAGCATTTATACAGGAGCTACCACATGCCAGGCACTGTGCCAAGTGCTTTACAAATATTATCTCATTTGTTCCTTATAACAACCCCGTGAGGCGGGTGCTATTATTATCCCCATTTTATATTTGAAGAAATTGAGGCAAATAGAGATTAAGTGACTTGGCTAAGGCCACATAACTGGTGTGTATGAGAAACTAGTTTTGAACTCAGATCTATTCTGACTCCAGACCCAGCACGCTATCCACAGTGCCACCAGTTGCCTCTGTGGAACAAAGTGAGAAAGGAAGAACCATTGTGTAATAGCTTATAATGTTTTTAGAATTTAAAATTTTAAAATCAGGAGTCTTGCCATTGAGGAAGATACAAAAACAAATGGCACTTCTTGCCCTCAGGCTCTTATAGTTTAGTACCATAAGAAAAAGAAAGCAGAAGAAACAACTCTCATTCAAAGTGCAATGGGATAAGTAACCTAAAATAGGCACAAAGTATGATGGAAGGAAGTATTATAGAGGCTGTAGAGTTTGTATCTGGTTGGAGGTTCTCAGGATTGACATAGTGCATCTATAATGTCTTCACTGATCTGGCCCTTAAATGATGGGTATACACTGAGTTCAATATGAAGAAATTGGGCAAACGTGGTGGCAAATAGTTCTCTAGGAAAAAGAACAGGATGGGTCAAGTTATCCAGGTGGGGTGTGTTTAGAAATGGAAAATGGTCTGGTGTGACTGTAACAAAAATAATTTGTACAGAATAATGGAAAGGTCTTGAATTAGAAGTGAAGGAGTCTTACTTTGCATTTTGCAAGTGAGACGAAAATATTCCTGGCTTTTGAGCATTGACACGACATGATCAGAAAGATCCGTCAGGAAGGGGATTTTTATAACAGTTTGAATAGAGGTAGATTGATAGGAAGGAAACAGAGGGTAGGCCCCAGGAGGTTACACATACTTCTAAGTTGTAAACAAGAAGTTTAAGTGAAAAATAACTAGGGCATGATAGGAAGCATTTAAAATATTTTGTACATTTAAGCAGAGCCAGAAGAACATTGTACACAGAGACTGATATACTGTGGTAAAATCGAATGTAATGGACTTCTGTACCAGCAGCAATACAATGACCCAGGACAGCTCTGAGGGATTTATGGTAAAGAACGCTACCTACATTCAGAGGAAGGACTGCAGGAGAGGAAACATATAAGAAAAACAACTGCTTGAATGCATGGGCTGGGGTGGACATGATTAAGGATGTAGACTCGAAACTACCACACCAATGCAACTACCAACAATTTGGAAATAGGTCTTGATCAAGGACACATGACAAAACTAGTGGAAATGTGCATTGGCCATGGGTGGGGGGAGTGCGGGGGGCGAAGGGGAAAGGAGGAGCATGAATCATGTAACCATGTTAAAAATGAATATTAATAAATGTTTAAATTAAAAAAAAAAGAATAACCAAAAAATGTTTTGTACATGTAGACTCGAAACAACCACACCAATGCAACTATAAATAATATGGAAATAGATCTTTATCGATGACACATGTTAAAACCAGTGAAATTGGCTATGGGGGGGGTTGGGAGGGTGAAGGGGAAAGTAAGAACATGAATCATGTAACCATGGAAAATTTTTCTAAAAAATAAAATTAAAAAAAATTTGTAGGCAGAATTAATTGTATTTGGCAACTAACTGAATTTTAGACATAAAAAGAGTAAGAAGGAAAAGCTAATTCCAAGGTTTAGAGTCTATTAGTGGATTGAATCTGTTATGAACAAAAGTAGGGAAACCAGGAGGAACAACTTGTTTAAAATGAAGAGGAATGAGATAGTGAGCTCATTTCTGGAAATGCTGAATATGATGTGACAGTAGGACATTTGAAAAGAGATATTTTGTAGGCAGTAAGAGATGGTGGGACTGGCAGTCAGAAGAGAGGTTAGGGCTGTTGATACAAATTCGAGAATCATCAGAATAGCACTGATAGTTAAAACTGCGGAAATGAATAAGGTTGCCAAGGCAAAGAGGGGAAAGAAGTTTATGGATAGAAGAAATGATCTAATTTTTCTGGTATGAGAAGGAAAAGGAAATAATCAAGAAAGAATAAATACCTAGAGATGCAAAAAGAGGGCCAGTAAAATATAATACTATGGGAAATGAGAAGACAATGAAGCAAAAGAAGCTTTTGAATAAAGAAGTCAAAGTTATATATAACTATGTTCAAAATGCTCTAAATTATTATTAATTGGAGAAATGCAAATCAAAATAACTCTGAGATATCATCTCACACCCTTCAAACTGGCAAAAATGATAAAAGGGTAAAATGATATATGTTAAAGGGGCTGTGGAAAAATAGGGACACCCATACATTGTTTGTGGAACTAATCCAACTATTTTGGAGAGCAATGTGAAATTATACTCAAAGAGTTATAAAAATCTTTTGATTCAGTAATACCACTATTAGGTTTATTCTTAATGTTATCAAGAAAAAAGGAAAAGAAAGTATATGTCTCAAAATACAGTAGCTCTTTTGTGAGGGCAAGGAACTGGAAATTGAAGCAATGTCCATCAACTGGGGAATAGCTGAACAAAGCATATGGAATACTAATTGTGGCATAAGAAATGACAAACAAGATGATCACAAAATCTGGAAAGAATTATGAAGTGATACAAAGTGAAGGGAGCAGAACCAGAAGAATGTTGTACACAGTAACAATAATGTATGATGATTAACTGTGAATGACTTAACTATTATCATCAAGGCAAGGATCCAGGACAACTCCAAGGGACTCATGATGAAAAAGGATTTACACAGCTACAGGAGGAATAGAGTGTGAATGTAGGTAGAAACAGACCATTCTTCACTTTATTTCCTCCATAAATTTTTCTTTAGTATAAGCAATATGCTCCATGTTTCATAACATGATTATGGAGAAATATGTACTATATGATAACATATATACAACCTATATTAAAATATCTGCCTTCTTTGGGAGGAGGGAGGGAATAGGGAAAAAAGAATGAGATAGATTTTTGAACATGGTTGATGTGAGGATTTATTTCTCTTGAATAAACATATTTACTATCGTCTATTACATATTCATAAGAAATTACATATATTATATTGTTATATTACATATTATGTTATGTATAAAAACTGGTAACTTTAAAAAAGGAGAGGAGGAAGAAATATGGTTAATAGTCTCACTGCAAAAAAGAAGTAAAGAAGAATGAAGACTGAGAAATTAATAGAGTTTGATCATTAGGGGTATCCTTACAGCTTCTTAATGTAGTTTTTAGATTTTTAAAAAAGTATTTTGATAATTGCATTTCAGTAGAATTAGATTTCTTCATTATCTTATATATCTTATTTTATGGATTTAAAAACATTATTCTGGGCTCTATGGCAAAAAAAAATGAGAGCTCTTGCTTTGGCAAGAGTAGTTTCAGCTGCATAGTAGAAGTAGCTAGATTAGAAGATGTTATATATTGAGTAGAAGGCAAGAAAGTGATGCTCTTTTGAGAAGTTTATTAATGAATAAGAGAGATACAGTGGTAGCTTGAGGGTAGGCAGAAGTGTCCAGGAAATGTTTTTATTTTAATTTAACAAAACAAACCCAATTAAGTGCCTACTATAAGCAAAACACTGGGCACTAGGGAGCTTAAAATTGTGATAAAACATCATCATGAACTTGCAAGTTCCTCTGGAGTTTATAAAGTCTAGTAGGGAGATATGGCACATTAAAAAGAACTATATTATAAAGTAGTACATGATAAATTCATTAGAGAAATTCAAGGTCTGAGGTGGAAGTTATCATTGTCCGGAAAAATCAAGAAATCCTTGTTGGAAGAAAGAGGAGATGGCCTTGGTTTTCAGGTGCGGGTAGGAATCCAAGAGGAAGAAGGTAGAGTTTTTGTTATTTTTCTCCTCTTCTTCCTTCTTTTTCTTTTCTTTTCTTTCTTTTTTTAATCCTTACCTTCCATCTTAGAATCACTACTGTGCATTGGTTTCAAGGCAGAAGAATGGTAAAGGCTAGGCAATAAGGGTTAAGTGACTTGTCCAGGGTCACACAGCTAGTAAGAGTCTGAGGCCAGATTTGAACCTAGGATCTCCCATCTCCAGGCCTGGCTCTCAATCCATTGAGCAATCCAGCTGCAACCCCACCTCCCACCACCTTTTTCTCTGAAGGATGAGGAAAGTGAAAATAAATAGAATGTGAAAAAAGGCCCCAGAATGAAGGACCAATGTGGCAAACAGGAGATGACAAATATTCCAGTTTGCCTGGAGCATAGAATTTTCGGAGAGCCATTATAAGAGAATGCTGGGCACAGAATGCTTTTTGGGATGAGAGAACCCTGAGTATGTTTGTAGGCAGAGAAGAAGAGTTGAACGATGGAATACATAGAAAGAATGACTGATGGCTTAAGATCCAGAGCACAGGTGAAGGAATTAGCCTTGAAAATAGGAAAGGATATTTATTCCTCAGAGAATAGTAGGAAGGAAGAGATGGTGAATAAAAGTAATAAATTTGAGGCTAAGAT
Organism: Gracilinanus agilis; assembly: GCF_016433145.1. Lineage (NCBI taxonomy): Eukaryota > Metazoa > Chordata > Mammalia > Didelphimorphia > Didelphidae > Gracilinanus > Gracilinanus agilis. The sequence goes on along the minus strand of NC_058131.1, from coordinate 521,960,931 downwards.
ATGGGAAATTCAGGAACTTCATGTTATTTTGTGTCATTTCTAGTAAAATTTGAGGCAGTCACTAAGTGAGAGTGGGGGCAGTGTTTTGTGGAGGCTTTAGGAGAGAAGAAAAAGGTTTGGAAAAGTTGCTTTGGGAAATACATTAGAGAGTTTAAAAGATATGAATACTGGAAAAGAATTTCTGAGTCGTAGCAAAGTCTGAAGAAATGAAATGGAGAATCATTCAGAAAGTCAATGGAGGGGGCAGCTCGGTAGCTCAGTGGAGTGAGAGTCAGGCCTAGAGACAGTAGGTCCTAGGTTCAAACCTGGCCTCAGCCACTTCCCAGCTGTGTGACCCTGGGCAAGTCACTTGACCCCCATTGCCCACCCTTACCAATCTTCCACCTATGAGACAATACACCGAAGTACAAGGGTTTAAAAAAAAAAAAGAAAGTCAATGGAGAAGGACATGAAGGGCATGAGAGAATTCCTACAATAAAACATATGATAGACAAAGGAAGATGAAAATGGCCCATCTGCACAAAAATATTTATAGCAATTCTTTTCATAATAGCCCAGAACTATGAGAGTTCGGGTCTGTCTACTGGGGAATGGCAAGACAAGTTACAGTACATGAAGGTAATGGAATATTATTGTATTATAAGAAAAGGTGAAATAGTTTAGTTTTGGGAAGAACTCTCTGAACTGATTCAGAGTGAATTGAGCAGGACTAGAACACTTTATGCAATGACATCATAAAGAAAAACAACTTCAATACAACTCTGATCAATGTAATGATAAAACAAGATTCCATAGAACTAAAAATCAAATATGCTACCTATCTTCTGCCAGGGAGGTGCTAGAATTATTTAGTCAATCAATAAATATTTATTAAGTGCCTACTATATGTCAAGTATTGTTCTAAGCATTGGTTTAAAATGTAGGATGAGACATACGCTTTTAGACATAGTACATGTGAGACTATTAGAGCTAGAGATTATCCTTTATTTTTTGTTTTTTTCAAAATTTAATGGAATTTTTTCAATTGCACCTTTTTCACTTTTTCATTTTTTCAATTTCAAATTCAAAAATTTTTAAATTTTAAAAATTTCAACTTGCTTGCACTAGCAAGCATTTATTAAGGGCAGACTATGTATTAAATTGTGTGACACTAACCAAATCACCTAATCTCTCATCACTCCAAGGCAAAAACATCAGACTATAAATTGCAAAACAATTCCTCCCATAGGACATCTTGACTGAGAGAAGTCAATTGACTTGTCCAATGTCCAATGATCAGTGAGTAGTAGAACCAGTACTTAGAATTCCTAGTCTTTTTTTTCCAGGTACCTTTACACAAAACATTCAATAAACATTGTCAGAAAGAAGGTCTTCAACTATTTCAGTAAATTGTGTTTTTGTATCAATAACATTCCTGGTAATTTTAAATTTTTTATGAAGCTGTGCTTCAGTTGACAGAAAGCTTCAAATCATCTGCAAAGAACAAATGATTGATGTTGTAATGCTCATCCTTATGTTTTCCTTAAAGCCATGACCAGTGTTATTTCATCTTCAGTTTAATCAAGTCAGTCCCAAGCAGAACTTAATGAGTCTCCTTGAAGTATTTCTTGATTTATATGTAAAGCTATTGAGATTGGAGAGTCTTTTCCTCTGTTGAAAGATGATGACATTTCATTTACTCTTTGCATATATTGTTGTTGTTATAATTATTTCTATTGGTAGATAATAGCATTACAGTTTTTCTGATGGTACATATGGCATGAAATTTGGCCACATTAAGGAAACTAAAATGTCTGCCATCGTGGTCTGTTGGTGCCTGGCCTGCTATGAAATGATGGAATAAGAATGAGATTTGGAGTCAGAAGACAATTTCTGCTATTTCTTAGCTGGTGGATTTTCTAGTCAATACCTTCCCCTCTCTGTGCCTCTTTTTCCTCATATATGAAATGGCACTAGTGATCCTTCTGTTAACTTCCCCATGGGATTTTTGTGAGGCTCCAATGAAATAATACACATATATGAAAGTCTTTCATAACCATAAGGCACATTACAGACACAAATTATGATCATTATAGTCTTTACTTGTCCTACTCTTATGAACATGTCTTGCCTGACCAGTCAGTCCATATTCAAAGTGAACGAAAAACTAGGTAAAACCAACCAAAGATGGTTTCATGCATAAATCTGTTACACCTTTTCACAAAATTCTTGACATCAGCCATTAAAGCTTACCTTCTTACTCCGAAAACAATACCGCTTGCCAACTAAATCGCATGACCATGTATGTGAGCTATGTGGTAACTCAAGAAAAGAGAAGTGTGGTTTTGAGGAAAAATTAGCAGAGAAAAACTTTCTTTTTTTCCCTTTTCAGCTGAACAGGTCACAGGGCTACTAAATAAATCACTTTAAAGTGCACACAAATAGTTCATCCCCAGTGACTGACAAAGTCTTTCCTATTCATTTTTAAGTTCTATGCTTTTGGAGAAACCGAGTCACCTAACTTTCATCTCACAATCAATTCGAAAATCATCAATAATAATAATTTCTTTCTGGCTCTTTTGACAATCTTCACCATTTGCCTTCCTGGTTTGCCGAGGGAAGATGTAATCAGTTAGACACATGCAGAACATGTAATCTCTGTAAGGTGATATTCTTGGGATTTTTCCATATTTATATTTTCCCTCTACATTGTATTATCACTACCCAAGAGCCCATGCTGTTATTTTTTTTCCAAGTCTGAAGATCACCCCATGGATTAACAAATGATTGAGGATTCTCTCTTAAAAGACTCTTTAAAAAACTGTCAGAATCAGCCTGAGACAAAGATTTATTATGAACTATTTAAAGGGCTTAATATATGTATCCCCAATGAGCCCTTGGAGCAAACTAGAAAGGAAGAGTGGAATTCTCAAAGAATAGGAAAAATTCTCCAATGCCCCACTTTCTTCACACCATGATTACTGTTTACTCAAAGGATAAAATGCCTAACCTGTCACACAAAGTCTTCAGAAGCCACATTCCTGCTGATGTACAGTAAAAACAGAACAATGAAGAATGACACGAATGTGCCCAAGAAAGGCAGCCATAATTTACTTTCTAACCTGTTCACTAACACACTAATATGGAGGCATCTTGTAGAAGGAGCTGATCCTCTGACCCAGGCAGCAATCAAACAACTGCCAGGCTGTTTTCGGTAACAGAAGCTATGACCATTACCTTAATTATACGTTCCTGGATAACAAACCTTCCTTAATGAGCAACTTTTCTCCCATATGTGTTCCTGTTCACCCCTTCTGTCCTTGAAAAGGCCCATCGCAGATCATTTCAATTGGAAATTGTAAAGCATATTCATAAGTATCCTTTCTAACAGGTAATAAATAGTACCTTAACGCAGGCTGTTTGCTTTATGAGAACGCCAAGATATAATTAAAATATAGGCCTGTACTCCAGGGAGGAAGTGGAAAAGAACTGCTCAATGTGGATGGTAAACTTTTCATACATTTTTTAATTCAGTGTTTCTTCCTCACGTATGGGTCTCCAATGTGCCTTTTAGCTCTTTTAAATCAGTCAATTTCTTCTTTGAAATCAGTCAATTAATATTAATAAATATTTCTGAGATAATAATGATGTTACTCTTTACAATAATAATAGCTAGCATTTATAGAGCACTTTAAAGTTGGCAGAGTGTTTTCTAAATCTGTCAGTGTCTGAAACACCTACTATGAGTGAAGCATGGTGATTGCTTATGACTAGCTAGGAGGAATAATTTGAGAAAAGTGCGGTGCTGGGAAAAGAGTTTTTCTACATTTGATGTCAGATGAGCTGGGTTCAGATCCCTTCTCTGTCACTTGTTCCTTGTGAAGTCTTTGATAAACCACTTCAAATATCTAGGTCTCAGTTTTCTCATCTATAAAATGAAAAGGTTGGATTTTACGGAAATCCTTTTCCAGCTCTCAGTCTAAATACTATGGTTTGAAGTCAAGAAACTTTGATTCAGATCCCACCTCTGCCACTTATGTGGACAGCCTTGTACAAATTACAAACTCTTGGGCCTCAGTTTTTTTCATTTTTAAAGAGTCAGATGGGTGTTGTGGTTAAGTTGTTTCAGTTGTGTCCAACTCTCTGTAACTGAATTTGGAATTTTCTTAGAAAAGATACTGAAGTAGATTGCTATTTCCTTCTCTAGCTTATTTTACAGATGAGGAAACTGAGGCAAACAAGGTGAAGTGATTTGCCTAGGGCCACAGAGATAGTGTCTTGAGGCAGGATTTGAACTCAGGAAATTGAATGTCTTCCTGACTCCAGGCCTGACATTTTATCCATTGCTCTACCTAGGTTTCCCATGAATGAAATAGCATCATGTAAATCACTTTGGAAGAGCAAGAATCATATCAATACAAGATATTATTATCACTCCAGTTCAACAGTCAACCACTGAGAGAATAAGAACCATGTTTGCTTTGTTTAAGGATTTGTAGTGAAAGAAGGAAGATGATTCATTTATACAACTACTGCTTACTGCTAAGGTTTAATGGGGATATTCAAATGGAAGTATTTTGACACTGGCTGTGGAGGGCGTAGAAAAGATTTCTCCTCAGTTATAGGTTTCACTAGCTAGTTTCTGTGATCCCTTGCAACTTTAAGACTATACATTCTTGGAAAATTGTACAGAGTATTGGAAATATCATAAGACACAGGATCAGGAAATCTGGTCTCATATCAAATTGGCCACTAACAAATGTGTGACCTTTCATAGCACACACAACTTTTCTGGGGCCTTAGATCCTTGATTGGAACTTGGAAATAACATTATGTTCCTTATCTACTTGCCAAAGTGTTGTGAGGATCAAATGAGATAATAGCCCCGAGTATGCTTTGAAAAATAGACTCTATACAAATGTAAGGCTTCATTGTTCTAAATTGAATGAAGAAAAGTATGTGTTAAGGGAACCATGTCAATGAGAAGAGACATATGGGCCAGGAATGGACAAAAATTAGATTAGGTGTAAAACAAATGAGGCTTTACCAAAGTCTGAATTTTAACAGAAATGAATAATTCGAGCCACCAACTTTGTATTTCAGTATTTTACAGCTACTGACCTTTCAGGCCAGGACATCATCCCCATCATCATAACTTTAGAGGGAATATATGTTAGCAATAATCTGGGGTGGGGTACAAATTGATCTCTGCTATCACCCTGTCTGAAAAGTCAGGAGAGGTTTTCATATATTCTGATTCTGCTAGACGGTGGAACAGGAAGATGATGGGAATAATAAAATACAAAAATGGAATGAGAAGTAAAGGAAAGAATAGAAAAGTGATGAAAAAGAAGGAGGAAAATTGGGTATGAAATTTGAAAAGGAATGAGAAAAGCAACAAAGAAATAGAGAACCAAACCTATAGAAAAAAGGAAAGATGGAAATGAAATAACAAGCAAATGTAAAACTATAGATGCCTATAAAAGAACTAAAGGAAAGAAAGTCCTATGGGTAAGAGTTGTGCTGTTGCTTCATATCTGTGTTTGACCTATACAGGTTATTTCATCTTGGGCACTATTTCTGCAGTTCCAGGAATCTATGCGATACAATGGATAGAGCAATGAATCTGGAGTCAGGAAGATAAGTTCAAATATGATTTCAGACTCATACTGGCTGTGTGACCCTGGGTAAATCACTTAACTTATGTCTGTTTCATTTTCCTCAACTGTAAATGAGGGTAATAACAGCACCTATTTCACAGGTTAGGCACAGTGGGAAGAGTACTTGGCCTGGAGTCAGGAAGAATGGAGTTCAAATCTGGCCTCAGATATGTACTGCCTGTGTAACCCTGGGCAAGCCACTTAAATGTTTGCCTCAGTTTCTTTATCTGTAAAATGAGGTTTTTTTTAAAATTTTGCCAAGAAAACACCAAATGAGGTCATGAAGAATTGGACATGACTGAAAAGAACATCTGAACAACAATATTTCAGAGGGTTGTTGTAAAGATCAAATGATCTTTACAGATCACTACAGTGCCTGGCTCAGAGTAGCTACTACTTAAATACTTAATTCCCTTCTTCTTCTCTGTTAACAGGTAAATGGTGCTGTCTAAAAGATTGTTACATGTGCCAACCAGCTAGGTTTTCTTCAGGCAACTGAAAGGAACTATTAGAATATGACCCAAGGATTTCTTTGGACAATATATCAATTTATTTAAATAGAAGTACAAATTATCAACTAATCAATCTCCAATTATTAGAGAACATAACCAAGAGAGCACCGAATTTGAATTAAAAAAAAAACCCTTCACTTTGAGTCTGCTCCACAACTAACTAGCTTTGTGAACTTCAACAAATTAATTAATTTTCTGGTCATTAGTTTCCACATTAGTACAATAAGAATAATGCTAACTATATCACAGGTCTGTTGTGGAATCAGATGACAAAAGTACTTTAAAAATCTATTAAGTACCATGCACATTCATGATGATCATGATAAGTTTTTTGGGGGCAGAGACCCTCAGAATAGTCTAATTCTATCTTATATCTCCAACATAGTACCTTGCAGGTAGCAGAAAATACAGTTCTCCAAAACTGGAGCTACTTTGCTTTTGTTTTCATATTCCCCATACTCAACACAGTACCCAACATGTAAAGTAGTAGATATTTAATAAAAGCTTTTTTGAATTAAATTTAATGGATTAGTAAATTATAAAAAAAGTGTGCATGGAACAATTACTAATTATATACAGAGGAATCCAATATTTAAAGCAAGATTTAAATAAATATAGTCTCTAAGGAACAATATGGTACATTTTCATAGCTTTCATCAACTGCTATCTCTTACTATTAGAACTTTTTAATATAAATATTTTGCATTTTCTTGGTTCACTTTAAAGGGAAAACTTTAACTTTTCCCTCAGATATGGCATTTTCGAGACTGAAAATCTCCACACTTCAGCCTTTCCATAGTTTCCCAGAATCTTTCTATGCCTATTCTGCCAAATTTAGGCATGGCATCAAAAGCCTTTAATTACAGTAACTGTATCTTATCGGAAGTAAATTCTTAATTTGCTGCCTAACATCTCATTTCATGGGGCAACTCAGCTTTTTAAAAAATGTATTTTTCTACTTCCTTTTTTCTTTCAAAATTAAAAAAAAAGGACAATGGCAGGGTTGCCTTATTTATATAGTTTTTCCATGTCTTTCTCTTCCTTAGATATTTGCGGCTATGTGTCTTCTGCAGGTCTATATAAAAACCACATGATAGCCTCTTTCCAAATATTTTTTTTTAAAAAAGACTTCTGACAATCATTTTCTAATGCAAACAACTCTCTTCTTTGGCCTAATCAATGCGTAGCCTGTACTGGAAAGAGTTTTTCTTCATTAAGGTCTATCATTTTATAATTTAGATTCTCCCAGATACTTGCTTTTAATTGCTGAGGGACCAAACATTTTCTCCTCATTTAAAAATATTTGCCTATTTCCCCCCTCATTTTAAATATATTTGAACATTTTAAAAACATTTTGAATATTTTATAATACATTTGAGAGGAATGGTTTTTAAAGAGAAAACCTCACAATGGTGACAACTTTCAGGGGGAAAAAAAGGAAGGCAGGAAAAGGTTTTAAAAAAATGAGAAAAATGACTAAGATCTATAGAAGGAATGAAAAGACAGGGAGGGAAAAGGAAGATGAAGAAGAAATGTGAGAATGAAGGGGGGGGGGAAGTACAAAAAAGGCACTAAAGAAAATTTTAAATAGAAAATTACAAAAAGAAGGTACAGAAGGCCTGAGGAATTATAGCTACCATTAGGACCAAAGAAGAAATACTTGGAGAAGGGTAAAATTATTTTCTGATTGCTCCTGATACTTCTTCAATTTTCAAAATTTTTTTTATAAAGAAGCCTTTTTATGGATGGTATTATAAGGCTTCTGAGTCAGAAGGGTTGACTTCAAGTCCTCCAAACTCGCAGGCCTCTACTATCTGTGCAGCCTTAAACAAATCACACCACTTCTATGTGTCTATTTTTTCCATCTGTAAAATGAGGAGGTTGAACTAACTGACCTCTGTAGTTCTTTCTCTAACATTTTACAACTTTTTAATGCACAGGAGAAAGAGCTAGAGAAAATCTAGTCATCTCCAACAACACTTGTGGTGTTTACAGGCTCTCAACATCTTAAGGGGTCTCCTTTTCCCTCTATAGAAAGTTCTTTCTCCTTGCTTTCTCAAAGATCTCTTTACATTTTGCATTTCTATTAAACTTTTTCTGCCTCAGTGGAAGTCAGCTCTAGTTATCCATTCTCCCATCTACTAATTTTGGGCAATTCATATTTACAATAATTTTAAAAAATGAACACTCATCTAAGGACATCAGAGGTGTGCTGGAGCCAGTTTGAATCCCTCCACTGAGACTAGTGTTAAATTTTTAGTGTGAGCATTTACTCCTTGGAAATTGGCAAATACTACAATTCAGGGTTTAAATTATTGTTTTGTTGAGTGTCTAAACTTAAGAAAGTTATGGAGAAAATGTTAATAATGCAGATTAAACTTAAATGCAGATTAAGGTTGTATATCCGTTTTTCCCTTATGGAGAGCTGATTGTTAAATATTTATCAGTACACCATTGGATATGATGAAAGGGTTATATACACATATACAAAGACACATAACAATTAGATCAGCTGTCCTTCTTCTTTTTGTTTGTATTGCTATCTGTACGTCAACATATCTTTTTTTGATGTGCCATCTGCATTGGGCTCTCAACTCATTTATGTACAGACTCTACTGAATACATTTGGTAAGAAGGTACCAAAGGAAGTGTGATGCATCTAGGTAGTGCAGTGGATAGAGTGCTAGGCCTAGAGTCAAGATTCATCCTCTTCAATTAAAATCTGGCCACAGACACTTACTAGCTGTATGGCCCTGAGCAGACATTTAACTTTGCCCCAATTTCCTCATCTGTAAAATGAAGGAAATAGTAAACTGTTCCAGTATCTTTACCAAGAAAACCTCAAATGGAGTCATGAAGAGTTGGACATGACTGAAAAATACCTGAAACAAGGTAAGTGTAGCCCTAGTTTTTCCTTCTGGCAAATTAGAGAATATGCTTTCTCTTCTCTCCAAATCATTTTCTTACAGGTTTCCTGTTTGTCCCATCAGAAGAGACATATTAAGTCTATTCTCATGCACACGAACTCTGGGAGAAAATCCTGATCTTATAGGAACTTAGATCTGGAAAGAACCTCAGAAATCTTCTAGTCCAGGTTCCATAGTGGGGAACAGTAGACAAAGCCTAGACCTTGATTCAGAAACACATCTGATGTTCTACATGATTGCACATGTGAAAATCATAATGTTTGCTATCTCAGAGAGTGGGAAGGGGTGGAAGAAAGTAATAGAGGAAGGTGGAAAGGAAGGTGATAATTTGGAACTCAAAACTCAAGAAAGAGAATGGTAAAAAATTATTTTTACATATATTTGGGGAAAATATAAACTATTATTTAAAAAAAGAAACACTCCTGCTAATTCTGTGATATGGAACAAGTTACTTAACCACTTGGGCCTCAAGCTACATGATCTCTAAGGTCAATTCCTGCTCTATGTTCCTTAATCCCTAGTTTGCTGACCAAAACCAAGGCTCTAAGAGGCTGTGACAAGGTCACCTAGTTGATTACTAGCAGTCAAGAGCAAAAACTCAGGTCTCCTGACTCCTTATCCAATGCTTTCCTACTATGCCAGATGGAGAAAAGATGAAACATTAAATTAGTTTGAAACTAGAACAGAAAAAAAGATGACCTATTTTGCCACATCAAAGTCCCAGAACTTAGCCAAACAAGTAAAATTAGTAAGACTTTGGAACTCAAGGAACTTTAATTGATAGAACTGCATTGAATAATGTAAACATCAAGAAGGAACAGGGCATGATGAGAAACAAATTTCCAGCTCACAAAGCCAGGACATATGGGAGGGTTATTTTTGGGAGGGGGGGGATAAAATAATTTTGAGGAATATTAAATGTCTGAGTTGCAGTCAAAACCTCTAAAACCAACTGGCATAGGCTATAAAAACTAACAATCAGGGTCAAGTGATACCATGGAAAGAGGCTTCTCTCTTCTTACATTATCTAAGATTAAGCCTTCCCCAATAGGAAGACAAGAGAATAAAAGAATAGTTTTGTTTAGTGTGAAATTTATGGGTTTTTTTGTGTGGGGGGGGCTGCTTTCTCAATTGGGTTATTTAAGAGCAGGTGACATATGTCTAGGGCAGGGGTTGACAAATTACTGGCCACAGGCCAGATTCAGGCCACTGCATGTTTTTGTAGGTCTGAGTTAAGAAGGTTTTTATATTTTAAATAAAGTTTTGTTGTATGTTAAGATATAAAAAGTCATTCTTCACTCCCGGGCTATTCAAAAAGAGACTTTGCAGATTTAGTCAGTCAGCCTTTAGTTTGCTGACTACTGGATAAAAGGATAAAGGGTTTTAGATAGTCTAGGATAAAAGAAGAAAGTCATTTCTTCTCCCTGCATTGCTTCATGTGCAAAGGCAAGCATGGGCATAGAAATAGTCTATGTTACTTGGGCAAAGGCTTTGGAAAGTAAGGGACTGGCAAGGAGGCAGCAGGGTATAGTGAAAAAAAATGACCCTGGAATAGGAGGATATGTGTTCATAATACTAACTGTTCCACTTTCTACCTGTATGTCTTTGGGCAGGTTACATAGCCTTTATAATTTCTATCCTTTCAGTTTCTCCTTCTGTCAAATAAGGAAGTGGGAGCAGATTAGGGGTGTGCTTGCACATCTTTAACAACTACATCTCTGGAGGAGGGAAATGTGTGCATGACACATTTTACAATTTCACCTGTATTATTAACACTTTCTCCATCACTTTCTTAAGTCTAGACAACCAACAAAACAATAAACCAAGTCCTGATTTGTATCACTTCAATTTCCTGAGATGAAAATGGTCCTACTGAAAATTTAACAACAGGCTCTCTAGAGCTGATTTGAGCTAGCTCCAGTTTATCCCTGGAACAGATGGAATCTGAGGTCCCTTCTAGATCTAAGATCTGATGAAATCTGAATGAGAGAGATAAAATAAATAATCTCAGCAAGGAAAAGATCTATTACCTACTGGATGGATTTCAACATCTTCCAGACCTGTTATAAAAGGTCACAGGGTTTGGCATTTTTTTTCACTGTCTACGGAAACAGTATTGGAGAGTTTTATGTCCCAGACTGATTCCCCTGAGTTGGCTATTGACCAAACCAGGAACAGAATGCTGAATTCTTAGCTCTAAATGCTTGGTTTTGCCTTTGCAAAAAGTGATGTTTCTCTTCAGGGCCAAAGGGAGTTGGTGACTTTCAAAAGGTGTCTAAGGGATTTATTCAGGGACACTAGGAGGGGAAAGGGGGAAGACCATGTCACTGGGACTCAGTTGAAGTAAAGGGGAAAAAACACAGTCACTCCTCTCTTTCTGGTTCCTGCTGTTGTTGCCATGAATGAAAGATCTGTAATAAAAACCATGACCCAGTTACGTGAGGCATGGCTGTGTACTGGGATTGGGACCCACTAGTTTCCTAAGAAAGGGTCCAGTTTTCTGATTATCAGACAGCAGTCTCTTTGTATAGCTCCCACACTAAAGGAACACATCCACCTTGGAGCTTCTGTGTATAAATCACAAGCCATAATAAAGGAGATGTCCTGAAGACTTGCAGGGTTAATCAACCAACCATTAAATCATCTTTATTAGGTAATATTTGAAACAACCTGCCATGGAGTGGAGTATGCTGAGGGAGCTGGGTTGTTGGTTTGGCATCTAGAGGCTCCAGGGGAAAAGGGACTTTTAAAGCAGCTCAGTGGAGATAGATGCCATCAAAAGACACTAGAGAACTATAGAAGCTGTGAATTGGGTCAGAGGGCTGGGTCTGGTTTTCATATAGCAGCATCCTGGTCTGTTTGAATTTCTGGCCTCCCTTCTTAAACTGTAGCTTCTGAAAAACATCTCTCTGAGAGGAGAGAGAGCCTCTCTTGCCGTCTGCTTGGGCTGATGTAGTGAGCTGAGAGGAGGCTTTTCAAACCAGTGTGTGGGACTGAAGAAGGCAGAATGGTTACACATACGTACAGTGTTACCTGTGACATCCTGGATGAGGGTACTGTATCGGAGCAATCCACCAGGCAGAAATGCTGGCTACAAAACCATAGAGCCCTTCCCAGTCCTTTCCCACCCCCTTCTGATTAGTGTTCTAGCAGGTCCCAGGGATGGGAATTTTGAGAACAAAGCAGAATGCTTGGTGTGCTTATTTGCATGTCAATTTCCAGAATGCTTCTCCAACTCCTCACTATGCCATAGTGATGCTTTTGTATCTTCTCTGTCTGGGAACAAAATGAAAAGAAGGGCCTGAAGTGGGTCAGCACAGTGTCCTGGCACGTCCCCTGGTTGAGCTTTTGCCCAAGAGGGTGAAAGCCTGGCTTCTATAGCTCTCTGGCTCATCAGCTCCACGAAACAGACATGCTGAGCAGGAAGACCAGGTCTCTACGGGGGGGTTTAAAGCTGAGCCCTCTGAGCACTGACCATGGGAATGTTTCCGCCCACAGGCTGAGGGGAAAGTGGTGAGTAGGGCTGCCCTCGTTGAAGTATAATAATCCTCAGTTGTCATCCATCCAAATTTTACTCCCCTCTGACTTTTGTTTGGTCTGACCACACATCTAGCTGGGAACAAGGAGCATGAGAGGTAGATAGAAGGGGAAATGGAACTTTCCTTACTTTAGGAAGAAAGAGAGCTCCTGTCCCTCCGTTAAACCCTGGCTCCATTATAAAATGGGGCAAAGCAGTTTAAAAATGTGCTTTTTCTTTTCCTCATTTAAATGATGTAGTTAATACAGGGAGTATCCAAAATGGCCCTAGGAAAACTGGATTTGAAACCTGGCCCTGATCCTTACCAGATGTACAAATCATTTCACCTTCGAGGGCTTCAGTTCTCCTATTTGTAGGATCAGGGTACTGGATGAGATTCGATTATTGCTAATATACCTCTGATGTCTAAATCCTATGATTTTTACAGTAATATATTATTGGATTCATTTCCCCTTGGCATGCAAGGGTATTTTCTATAAGTTCATCCACATGAGTGTGGACCATTCAATTTTTAAATGGCTCAGTTTCTGTCATTTCCCTTGGGAGAGCCATTTTTGCATCTTCTAAGAAACCACAGCTCATCTGGAAATTTAACAAATAATGATTTTCAGCCAGCTAAGTTACTGTTATTCAGAGCACTGCAAAAGAAGCCTATCACACACTGAATTCAAAATAGATTTTTTTCATTGTCATCTGACATTCCGTATATTAAAACAATATTATTAAAAGTCACATTAATTTTATTCTGGTAAATTTTTAATGTGCAGTTATAAGGTAATCAGAGAAGATTTATATATTATACATGTAAGTATGTGCTATAGCAATAAATGTTTGCCCCATAAAAATAATAATATAGAAGAGTTTGTAGTTATGAAGGTGAGTGAATTTGTAATGTTTGCTCATTTTGAGCTTAATTTTCAGATCAGGTGGCTTTTCAAGAGCTATTTGTACAAAGTGAGAGAGGAGAGGCATTGAGTCTCTGGTCATAAACATCTACTGTGCTTGCCACAAATATCCTGGTAGGGAAAGATTGACAAAATGTAGGCAATAGTGCTCTGATGCCTAGGTTAAAAGTCTTGAGTCTGGAAGTTCTAGACTCTACATATAGATTGCTTATGAATCAAAACTACATATCTCTTGCTTATATGTGCAATATATGTACAAATGAACTTTTGGGGGCTAGTTTAAAAAACAAATAATCCAAGTTTCTCCGTCTTTTCTGGATTGTTTACATCACAAATGCTTTTCTGACAACATGACATAAATGGAAAGTAGCTTCCCGACAGGCTCTCCTCACTGCATAATACTGGGGAGGAAAGGGTTTGCAATTATGGAGGTGAATGTGAAATATTCATTCATTTTGACCATATTTTCCAAACCAAGTATGCCTTTAAGCATTTTGCCTGCAGAAGGCTGTCATAGAACATTTTATATATGGCCACTGGAACAAAACCTAGGGATACAATCTTTCTAGACTGTTGAATGTTACTTTTCCTTTGCATTGCCTTAAAAAAAAAACACCAAACAACTTTCCGTAATACTCTCCACTAGATTGGTGATTTAACTGATATAGTTTTGACCTTCAGGGATTCAGATTATAACTTATCTATGTCTGTCTATTTTGCGCAATTCTTGTTACCGTCCTTCCATAATTTAAACACCCAACATCCTGGAGCATTCCTTGATATGGGGTAATAGTATACATCAGGAAGAAGATGTGTAACTCAAATTTATCTTTTTTCTTATTACTTGGGTAGGAAAGAAAGGGAACAAACCTAATTAAATATCTACTATGTTCCATGCATTATGCTAAGTGCTTTAAATATATTTTTGGGGGCAGCTAGTTACACAGAGTTTGATAAAGTACCAGTTCTGGAGTTAGGAGGACCTGGGCTCAAATGTGGCCCCAGATGCTGCTCTTCTGTCTTAGAATTGATACTAAGCAGGTCTGGAGATAAAAAGTTCTGGGTTCAAATCTAGTCTCAGACACCTCCTAGCTATGTTAGCCTGGGCAAGTCACTTAATCCCAATTGCCTAGCTAGCTTTTACCATTTTTCTGCCTTGGAACAGATACTTAGTATTGATTCTAAGATAAGAGTTTAAAAAAAAACAGATACTAAGATAGAAGGTTAGGGTTTAAAATATCTTTTTTTTGATTATTAGTTCATAATCATAGAGAAGAACATTACCATTTTCTCAAAACAAGGCCATTTGGTGGGAACTATGGTAGTAACTTCATTACTGGTTTACCTAACTCTAGTCACTCTCCTCTCAGGCCATCAATCAATCAATTAAAGAATATGTCTCTACTATGTGCCAAGCACTGTGTGAGGTACCTGGGATGCAAACCTAAGGGAAAAAAAAACAAGTCCTGTTCTCAAGAGCTAATACATCAAATAGTGGTGATAATCTACAAAAGTATATACAGAATAAGTATGAAGAGAGTAAATACAAATAAATTCAAAATAGTTAAATACAGAGTGTCTAGTTGATGCCTTACAAAGCTGGCAAAATAATCTACCTAATATACAAATCTGAGTGTGCCACTCCAATGAAAAGGATATTTCCATGGCTCCCTCTTGCCTAAAGGAGAAAATTCAAGATCCTTAGCTCAGCATTCAAGCCCTCTACAAATCAGCTCCAATAGATCCTTGCAGAATTATTTCAAAGAACATCTCTTTATAATTCCTTTATTCTAGCTGGAGTATGCTGTTCCTTCCTCTTGTCTAGCCATCTCTCATCTCCATGAATATATGGGCTATCTCTCATGTCTGGAATTCTCTCACTCCTCTCATCTCTGCCTGTTGAAATATTCCTTTAAGATTCAGCTAGTGCTCTCTCCTACTTAGAGCCTTTCCTTTTCCTTCGAATTAGTTTTTTCCCCCTCTTCTTCGATCACATTGGAAATCTCCTTTACCTTTTTGATATCCTCTTAAAATTTATATTTACTTACATGTGTTCTAATTCTTCATTGTGGCATAGAGGTGACCTTGCATTCTCATAAGTAATATCAGAAGCTTCCTAGAAAGGGTTCATATATGGCCCTGGAAATGGACTGAATCTGCTTTCCAGGGACAATGTATTTAAATATAAGGAGTTTCAGCATCAGGGGGCCAGCCATTTGATGATGAGTCCTTCGGCCATGGCAACCCATAAAACAAAGAAAAACACAAGTGACTCTCATACCTGCGCCCTTTCTATTTTTGTAGTGACTGTGGCAGAGTTCCAGGAAATGGAAAAAATGGTGCTTAGAATCACAACATTCTTAAACCATCTACAAACTTTAATTTAGTTGTTCATAGTCTCATTGTAAGATCCATGTCCAATGACCTAGACCCCCAGGTTATACTCCTGGAGGAACTTAATCATATAAATCTTGACCTTCTCTCCAGAAATGAAATCAGAAGAAGAGAGTAGGAGCTACATGGAGGCATGTCTCCTTCAAGAGGCAAATAAAAAGTTAGCTGACTTTTGTTCCTATCATTTTCAGGGAATATTTGGCCATCTTATATTTCAGTATTCATCAGAACTATTTGCTATAATAGAACCATGAAAATAATTGTATTTTAGATATTAACACTGGTTGCAGAAGCAAAGAAATTCTATGAAGAAAATGAAAATGCCCTCCAAATTAAATAAACACATACCAGGAAACTCACTAGGAATAGATAAGGACCATCAAAATATTTTTGGAAAATTGGATCAGAAAGAGGAAGAAAGAAATTAAAGATGGTAAATACTTTCAGACTGGACAGAAGTCTTGTAATCATAATAATTTCTAACATTTGTATAGTGTTTTAAGGTTTGAAAAGCATTTTACATATAACACCTCAAGCTTATACAGTGTAAATTATTTCCATAATGGAAAAAAATAGAAAGGAAGGCAGCAGATATGGCAAGCAATAAATAACATCACAAAATTGAAATTGATTATATTTTAACAGATAGCAAATGACTCATTACTGATCTGGGAATTATCCCTGAATCAGCTGTCTGTATAGTCAGACTACTGAGTTGTTAGAGCAAGGATCAAAACTGGCACAAAATAAGAAGAAAGAAAAACTAAAGAAAAGATGCGGTGGTATAAATCAAAACAACTCCAACCTGACCTATTTCAGTATAATATTTATGTTGAACATAGATGGAAGAAATGGCATCGACATGACATATATATGCTATATTTCTATATATCTTAATCAAAGCAATTAAATCAATTGTCAAAAGAACCTAAAAAGCACTTTAGTTAGTAAATACTTGACTAAATTGCTAAGGTAACTGAGGGCAACACTGATTTCAGATGTAAATTCATTTGTGAAACCTGAAAGAATAGAATAAGAAGAGTATAACATTCATTCATTCAAGTTATTCAATAAACATTTATTAAGCCCCTACAATAAAACAGGTACTGTGCTAAGTGCTGGATGAATATAAGCAGTACTACTTCATGAAATAGAATAAATTTAACCCATTAAAAGAACCTAAGCCACTTTAAAGACTGATTAGTGAAAGATATCCTGAGGGCACTTAATTATGACACTGGATGAGGACAACAAATAGAAGAAAGATGGAAAAAGATCTGCAAAAAAAATTTTTTTAATAATCAAGGGAACTGGAACTATTTCATTTAGATTCTAACATTCTAATCCCTAGATATGCTTACAGAGAAGATTGACATGGCACTAAAACAAACCAATATAAGAAAATTGGTTGGACTAAACTTACAGAGAAAAGGTCTTTGCTGGAGACTATATAGTTATGACAGCATTCATTCATTAATCAAATTGAAAGATATATGAAATAGGTAAAATATAAGTGCATAGAAAATACTTCAGAGCTTATTAATATAAAAAAGGCAGACAGTATATACCTTCTTTCTTTTCTATATAAAATTTTTATGACAATTGTATACATTAACTTTGAGAATATTGTTAAGGAGGGGGTTAGTAGGGGGAAGGCAGGCTTTTAAAAGCAGTTTTTCTTACTAGAGAATATTATCATTACACAATTGACTAAATGATGTGGAGAATAAAAAATAAACTATGTATATTGTTTGTAGACTATTTAACTTTGCTTTATTAATTCTTGCTGTCTTGTGAGATCATTGGCTTCTACTTGCCCAATTCTAGCCTTTAAAGACTAGTTTTCAGCTATAATCTTTTGGTTTTCCTTTTCAGTCTGGTCTATCTGGCTCTTCATGGCCTCCAGCTGGTCATTTCTGGTCTTCAATTTGCTTACTTCATTTGATTTCTGAACCTCAATTTCTAATTGTGAAATTCTGCCTTTTAAACTGTTATTTTCTTTTGCAACTATTTCCCACTTTTCTTGCCAAATCTACCTTTCTCATGATCTCAGATTGGAATTCTTCAAGAGCTTGTGACCAATTTTCATTTTTGGGGGAGGGTTTGGATATGTTTACTTGTTTGTCCTCCTCTGCTGTCTGTTCTATGGTCTGGGTTTTTTCTATGTAAAAATTATCTAGTTAGTGCTTTTTTCTTGTTTCTCTCATTGTTTGGTTTTTCTTGAGCATTGCTAGCCATTACTCTGCTGTTTCTTGCTCCCCTCAGAAGTCTGGGTGAAGAGGGCAGGCTATGGAGCCGTTTTTATCTGAGGCTACTTTTTGAGTCTGCACTGTTTCTGCAGTATGCCACCCCAACCCCACTCCCTTTTCTGCGCCCAAGGTGTGCACTCTTCAGCCTCCTGGGGTTTCACGTCTAGCTGCTCTCAGGGGTGCTCTTGATCCATTGCCAAGAACTTAGAGGTTGCTCCACACTGCTTTAATTCTAAGGCTAGCTATGAATCCAGCCCTTTGGCAGGGTGGGGAAGGGTTTGATCAGCTCGTGTTTTGGTGGGAGCTAATTTATCCCCTTATAGCGTGGAAATTCCCCAATCTCCAAATCTCACGTGCCTTCGATGCTGTGCCCTATTGTGGAGTCCCTTTGCTCATCTGAACTTGGCCTTTTTGTTCCTTTGAGGTATCGTCCAGGTTAGTGGTGGGGAGAGTAAAAGTTCTGCAACTACTCTGCAGCCATCTTAACATGGAACTTGTAGACTATTTAAAAAGCTCATGATTCCATAAAAGAAAATGATATTAAGGGTTTTCTTCAACAAGGTATATTTTAGACATATAACAAAATTATTTAAGATTTTTTGAAAGACTTAATCTTGTTCTACTACCTTTAAATCATAAATATCAGGGAAGGTAAAGAAGGACAGGCATACTCATCAAAGATGTTTGCAACTGACTCGAAGGACCTATGATAAGTTGAGAAATTCCATATAACTTTTGAGGTCCTTGAGATGCTCATATTTGTAGGTAAATATTGTGCCACTTACTTTAAGCACTAGAATAAGACAGCATATTAGATAAAATGTAACTGCTCCAAAGTTTAGCCTAACCACCTAGGAAAAAAAGGGGATGAAGAATGCCTATTGTACTACTGATTATGACATATTTTTAGATGAGCAATCTATAGAGTCGTTCTCTCTCTCTCTCTCTCTCTCTCTCTCTCTCTCTCTCTCTCTCTCTCTCTCTCTCTTCATACACACCCACACATATATCTTTCACAGACTCTGCAAATAGATAACTTTAGCCTAGAATTAGACATCTTACTTAGTTCTGAATTAATGAAAAATCATTTTATAAAATACTCACTATGTGTCAAGCAGTGTTCGAATAACTAGGAATGCAAAAAGAAAAAAGTGAGACAGTCCTTATTCTCAAGAAGCTCAGTTGGAATTGAGGGAAATAACACATGAAAGAAAGTTAATAAAAAGAATGAATCAGAAGTCCTAGAAATTGTAATGGCGCAGTAGAGGGACAGATGGCAAGATCCAAGAACCCTTAGGTTAAGTCAGGAGGCCAAATGACAGTGCAGGATTTCTGAGGGCATCTAGGCAGAGCCAATGACATAAGTAAAAGAATCTTAGGAAGCAGTGATGGGGTATCAGATGATGATGGTCCTCCATCTCACTGGAAGGAACTAGCATTGGCCACTCCTACCTCATTCAAGACAAGTGAACATTCAAGTGCCCCAGATAAAGAGGGGGAAAAAAGGGTAAGAAGAAGTGGGAAGAGTGCCTCCAGTGGTGGTTAGCCCTTTCTGCTATAGGATATAGTGAATCATGGCAGGCATAGCTCTGACTATGATATATGAGGTGATAGCTGCCTTTCACTGAATAGTGAATGTGAATAATTTCTATTGTTGATAGTCTATAATTGTTATTTGTAGCCTTTTAAAAAGAATTCAAACAATACAGAGAAAAAAATAGCACTTGAGTACAAGAAAATGAAAGAAAATTAGGGAAAAAAGATAATAGAGAAGAAATGCATGGTAGGGTTAAATAGAGTATTGACTTAAGTCAAATTCAACAGTTGTAAACATTAAGCCTCCTCACTTTCTACTTCCTTATCTAGCTAGTTACATTAAGTTCCTTTATTGCTTTCAGTTTTTGAATGAGTAGTAACATACACTCAGTATCCATGTCCTGAGTCATAATAGATTTAGTAAAGTGCTTTCTTTAGATATCATCCAAATTTTGCCTTGTTTTCCAGTCATTTTCCTTCCAGTTTCCAATCGAGTAATTCATACCATTGGTGACAACTTGGTTAACAGGACATTCGCGTTTATACATGTTTGGGGCTTCTCTTCGCACAATCCTTTTGGTGGTGGCTTTCGATGCTGCTGTTGGTTTGTTTGACATCCAAAATGTTTATCACTTATGTTTAGAGTAAGGGGAAACAACTGAAGATGCCTTTTATAAGCCCAGATTTCTTTGACAAAGGTCTAACTATTTAATGCCAATATTCTACTGGTGATGTCATGGGAAGATCTACCTTTTTAATACCAACATGCTACTATTATTTTTATATGACTGCAAGTCATAGATATGAGACTACAAAGTATTAGAATTGAATATCATCCAGAAGGCAATGGGGAAGTGCACGGTGGGTGAGAGTGACCTGTAATAAATAACAAATAAGGAGCCACAAGAAGTTCCAGAGTAAAAGTCATCACTAATGAAATTTAAGATTGCAAATGAAGGGCTGGTCATGTGGTGAAAGCAAGGGATAGATACTAGATGGCCTCCATGCTCTAAAGGTATATTTGCAGCATTAGGCGATAGTAAGGAAGACCCCTGAATCATATTGGGTAGACTTTATGTAGTAAACTTACTGGAGGACAGCAAGCAAGGATGAGTCACAATCTACAGTGATGGAGGAAATATACACATTGATAAGATCAAGGGTCTATTTGAATATTTGAGAGTGTGGTATTGCATCTCTCCAATGCCCTCTCCTTGCCCCACAGTGACTATAAGCTCCTCAGTACAGAAATTATGACTTCTTTTGACTTTGTTTGACTAATGTCTTAGAAATGTAGGTATGCTTAATACATATTTGTTGAATTAAACTGATTGCCAACAACTATACTTTCTTGGTTTCTAGTTTGTACAGAGGATGCAGAGCCAACTTTATAATTCAAACTATTGTAAATATCTAGGGCATTGTCATCTCCCTTGGTTTTGTAAAAAACAAGAAATGTAACCAATGAAAAAACAAACAACCCTCCCCCACCCCTCAGCCAAACAATAGCCTAACAGCAACTCCTTAATAAAGCTGTCTCTTAGCATTTACAAAAGTCTGGCATCTGGAATAGCCAAAGAGAGAAAGCAAGATACCAACAATTAATCACTCAGTCAACTAGCATTTGTTAATGTTAATTAAGCACCTCTAGTACCATCATTATCTATACTGGACTAAGTTCTGAGGATACAAATAAAGTAAATGAAACAATCACTACTCGCAAGCAGCTTACATTCTAATGTGACGGAGAAACATTCACTACCATTACAAGCAGATCTTTGTCCAACAGCAGAATTTTATCAACTTAAGATTTGGTGATTCTGTCAACAGATTCATTCATTCTTTCTTTCTTTCTTTCTTTCTTTCTTTCTTTCTTTCTTTCTTTCTTTCTTTCTTTCTTTCTTTCTTTCTTTCTTTCTTT
>NC_058131.1:521911079-521924428 GCF_016433145.1 Gracilinanus agilis | reverse complement strand
TGAGAGAGAGAGAGAGAGAGAGAGAGAGAGAGAGAGAGAGAGAGAGAGAGAGAGAGAGAGAGAGAGAGAAAGAATATCTAATACTATTTTCAGACCTAATGATGTTAAGTCTATTTGGAATTCTTATTCTCCCCCTCCCTAACCTCCCCCGCCCCCCATTCTGTTTTAGGGAATATATGAGCTGTGCCCGTAAAACAGGTCATTAGCTGTGCAACTTTAAGGTTCATTGCCTCAGCCTACATGTTGCTCAGTTGGCACTTGCATTTTGCCTGTCGTCTACATTTAGAATAATCTCTTTGACTTGGTACCAGACTGTAATTTAATAACCCAGCTCTGCTGACTTCATAAGCTGTGAAACCACAGAGGAAACCCCAAATCTGAATTACAGCCCTAATTACTCTAGCTGGAGCTAAGGGTCCCCACACTAAATTATTCTATTAAAGCCTCTTTCATATGGGGTCATTTGTTGTCAGGGTTCAAAGGACTGTAAGCCAATTGACTTTTTTTCTAGATGCAGGTGTTTTTCCTGGTGATTCTCTAGTCCAGAAAAGCTAACTAATTGGTAACTGGCGAATAAAGAGCGTTTCTGAGTTTTCCACTTCTTATATTTGAGGAAGAAAGGCAATGGGGGAGGAATTCAAATTCATAAAACAAATAAGTTAGCGGTGATCATTTTTACTTTACCACTGAAGTCCTATTGTGATGTCTCATTTTGGCATGGTGGCAAGACTAGACACTTGAACTCTAAAGAATCTGTGACCTCACTGATCTGAATGTTTTATCCAGCAATGCAGATCATGCCCCATCCCTCTTGGGGCATCATGGGTGATTCTTATTACAGAAGGTCTACCCAATGTGCTGAGATAGATAGATAGATACTAACTGTATCTGTTTAAGTTTTCCATCTGTAATTCTCTTTCTTAGCTCCATGAATAGCCCGCCGCCTTTCTCTATCCCATGTCCCTCTGAAGATAAGTTTTATATTCTGTTTTTCCAAGTACCTCTTTGTCCTCATTGGTTAAATTTTGCAGCCTGTTCATATCCACCATGTGTCTCTCCATTGCCTTCATGATATTAATTTCTAATTCTTCAGAGACTTCCATTTTCCATATCTCAAAGCCATATCCCAGTATAATAAAGTGACCTGGACTGCCTTCAGGAAATTGTAGAATTCCTTTAATGATGCTAACTTTCTCTTAGAAACAAAAAGGCCCATCTTTTTTTCTTCTTTTTAAAATAGTAATTAGTAGTGCCTACCATGCTGGAAAGGCTGCACACCCACACTGAGCGATGGACTATGTGTTGCATAGAGCCATTTTGGTATAGTAAAAAGAGCAGCAGGCTTAAGGGACCTGGGTTTGACTTCTGCTTATATAAGTTTAGTGCCAGAGAAGAAAGCCAGTTTAACTTTCAGAGGCTCAGTTTTCTAAATCTTGTACAAAAACTTTTTAATTTAATATAATCAAAATTATTTATTTTACATTTTGTAATTTTCTCTTAACTCTCGCTTGGTTTTAAAATCTTTCCTTTCCCAGAGATCTGACAAGTATACTATTCTGTGTTCACCTAATTTACTTACAGTTTCCTTCTTTATATTCAAGTCTTTCACTCATTCTGAATTTATCTTGGTGTAGGGTGTGAGATGTTGATCTAAAGCTAATCTCTCCCATATTGTTTTCCAAATTTCCCAGCAGTTTTTGTCAAATAGTGGATTTTTGTCCTAAAAGTTGGGCTCTTTGGGTTTATCATACACTGTTTTGCTGATGTCACTTACCCCAAGTCTATTCCACTGATCCTCCCTTCTGTCTCTTAGCCAGTACCATATTGTTTTGATGACCACTGCTTTATAGTATAGCTTAATATCTGATACTGCTAAGCCACCTTCCTTCACGTTTTTTTTTCATTATTTCCCTTGATATTCTTGATCTTTTGTTCTTCCAAATAAACTTTGTTATGGTTTTTTCTAATGCAGTAAAAAAAGTTTTTGGTAGTTTGATAGGTACGACACTAAATAAGTAAATTAATTTGGGTAGAATGGTCATTTTTATTATGTTAGCTCGTCCTACCCATGAGCACTCAATGTTTTTCCAATTGTTTAGATCTAGTTTTACTTGTTTGGAAAGTGTTTTGAAGTTATGTTCGTATAATTCCTGTGTTTGTTTTGGTAGATAGATTCCTAAGTATTTTATATTGTCTAGGGTGATTTTAAATGGTGTTTCTTTCTACCTCTTACTGCTGTGATGTGTTGGAAATATATAGAAATGCTGATGATTTATGTGCATTTATTTTGTAACCTGCAACTTTGCTAAAGGTGTTGATTATTTCTTCTAGTTTTCTAGTTGATTCTCTAGGATTTTTTAAGTAGACCATCATATCATCTGCAAAGAGTGATAGCTTAGTCTCCTCATTGCCTATTTTAATACCTTCAATTTCTTTTTCTTCTCTAATTGCTACTGCTAGTGTTTCTAGCACAATGTTAAATAATAGAGGTGATAATGGGCATCCTTGTTTCACACCTGATCTTATTGGAAAGGCTTCTAATTTATCCCCATTGCATATATTCCTATATTTCAGTTTTCTATATCTGAAGTACTTACTTCACAATGTTGTTATAAAAGTGCTTTGCAAACCTAAAAGAACCATGAAAAACAATGTAAATAGCTATTTGGCTATAAATAGTTAGGTGCCTCAGTGGATACAATGGGCCTGGAGTCAAGAAGACCTGAGTTAAAATTTTGC
The DNA here is from genome assembly GCF_016433145.1 of Gracilinanus agilis. Classification (NCBI taxonomy): domain Eukaryota; kingdom Metazoa; phylum Chordata; class Mammalia; order Didelphimorphia; family Didelphidae; genus Gracilinanus; species Gracilinanus agilis. Next base: position 521,921,689 of record NC_058131.1, on the reverse strand, counting down.
CTCAAACACCTATTAATTTCTCACCCTGGGCAAGTTGTTTAACCTCTTGATACCAGTGTCTTGCCTCAGTGTCTTCAACTGTAAAAGTGTCTTGGTACCGGACTGAAATTTAATAACCCAATTCTGCTGACTTCATAAGCTGTCAAACCACAGAGGAAATCCCAAATCTGAATATGGCCCTAATTGCTCTAGCTGGAGCTAAGGGTCCCCACACTGAATTATTCTATTAAAAGTCTCTTTCATATGGGATAATTTGTTGTCAAGATTCAAAGGACTCTAAGGTGATTGGCCTTCCCCTCCGCCCTGGTATCAGTATCTTGCCTCAGTGTCTAAATGTAAAATGGGGATTTTTGTAGTGCCTATCTCAGAGGATTATTATAAGGATCAAGGAAATATTTGTAAAGCTTTTAACATAGTTTTTAACCTTCCGTATAGTAGGTGTTATATAAATGTTTATTCTCTTCATTTCTCCTATAATTGAGTTGTTTTATTATTATTATTAATACTGCTGCCATTAAGCATTACTATTATTATTATTACTACTACTACTACTGTCTTAGCACTAGCCTAAATTCAGAAAAACCTCATCTTAGATGGCTGGCGAACACATATTCATTCATCCATCTGTGCATATATGTACGTATGTATCTCTCTCTTTCTCTTTCTCTCACCATTCATCTATCTATCTATCTATCTATCTATCTATCTATCTATCTATCCAAATCTATCTCTCCATTCACATCTACATATGTATATATGCAGGTTTTTATCCATCCAAATCCACATATGTATGTATATATCTATTTATTTTTACCATAGCAACATATGCAGGTCATCTAATAAGGAGTGGAGGAGTTTTAATGTAGGACCTGATGGAAGCGTAAAGTATTTTCATTACAAAAATATTCTTTGCCTTGTAAAAGAAATCACCAGCAGGTTCTTTAAATAGCAGCTTTTCCTGGAGTATTTAAGTGCTTGTACTTGACTCAGAGGCTGAAAGGAGTAAGGATAGATCAGGCAAATTCTAGTCAAATGAGGATCAGGCAGAAATAAAGAGATAGCACTTCTGAATGAATAACATAAGTCAATAAGAAAATACATCTTGGTTACAAAATTTTGATTTATATGCCACTTGTCAGGGATATTGTTATAGTGTGAATCACAATCTACCATACTTGCAGTGTCCTTTAAATATAGACAGAAGGCTAGAGAGGTCTCTTACCTTGTGACCTGTCACTTAATGTATCCCACTTCTGGAGGGAGAGACTGTGCCTTGGAACGTCCAACACTCTCTCATTTTCACCAAATATAAACACTGAGATGCCATTTCCCCTTCCCAGAATGCATAGAAAAGATCTGCCTCCTTGAGGGTGGAGACCATTTATTTCCTTTCTTTGTATTCTTAGCACAGAGCCTTGAACAGAACAGATGCTTAATATATGTTTATTGAATGTGACTGACTTAATTTCATGGAAATTTCTTCTGTCCACTTGGCTCATGAAGTTATAGATTTAGAGTTGGAAGGGACCTTAGAGGCCATCTAGTCTAACCTCCTCATTTTATAGGTGAGGAAACAAACCTAGAGTGGTTATTTGGCTTGTCCAAGGTCAAGTAGAAGGAGAGTGAGAAACTAGAATTCAGTTCCTTCGACTCCAAGTTCAGCATTTTTCCATTCACAGAACTATATTCCTCTCTTCTCTTGTCTTCTTCCATCTTCTTAAGTCCCCCAGGTTCCACCCCACCCGCTCTCTTTCCCCAATCTAAAAAGAAGGAGAACAATATTCATGGTTATCTCTCTATTGGGGGTTCCAAGAAAGTCGATGCTTCTAAAATATTTCAAACATCTGTCTTTTAAAGATATAGTAGTAAAAATTATATCTTGTTGTACAATTGATTAGGGTGAAGAGAAAAAATATTGACTCAGCACTTATTATCCATCTCCCCAATCCACAGAATGAAGAAATGAGGTACAGTATTTGCTGTTGCTGGGGTTGTTCAGTCGTGTCTGACTTTTCATGATCTTTGATGGGGTTTTCTTGGCAAAGAAACTGAAGTTATTTGCCATTTCCTTCTTCAGTTCATTCTACAGATGAGGAAACCGAGGCAAAAAGGGTTAAGTGACTTGCCACAGGGGGCCAGAGCTAGTAAGTGTCTGAAGATAGATTTGGCCTTGAGAAGATGAGTCTTCCTGACTTCAGACCCAGCACTCTATCGGCTGCACCACCTAACTGCCAGAGGTACAATAAAGTGATTTGAAAACTGCTAACTGAACACTTAGGGTTACCAAATAGCATGTAGGAAACATAAATAAACTGCAAGGTTGCAGCATCAACCACCATTTTCTTTAAAACGATTTACAACCCTTAGCAAAATTTATTCACTTGGCAATGACAATAGAGGGGTGGAAGGTGTTAGAGAGTTTTGTAAACTTTGTGAGAAGTGGAGAAAAGTAATCTTATTGCTTCTGAGTGGCAAAGACACAGATTCAGTGATCTGTCTAAGGTCCAGTAATATGGTGCAATCAGAATCTCTAGTCTTCGGGCACCACACCAACCATTAATCTGCTTTATCTTAAAAGGTACCAAGTCTAAGAGACAATATATGGCATGTGGGTGAAATCATTGCTGGATTTAGAGTTTGAGGGCCTGAGTTCGAATCCTAACTATCCTTTACTACTTGTATAACCTTAGGGAAGTTGATTAAAACTTTTTGGGTGTCAGTTCTCATTTGTACAATAAGATGACTAGACCAGATGACCTATTAGGCCTCTTTAACCCTTTATTCTATGATCAGATCACTGGGGAGAATGACATTGGCTGGCTACTCAAATAATATCTCTATGAGGATTGGACTTTCTTTGTGTTAGGTGCCATAAACAATATATTTTTCTCAAAATGAAGATAAATTATGTCTCAAACAGAGAACAAGTCCGTCTGTCAGATATGGAGTGGAAATAAATGAAAGCCCATTCATCCTGACATGAGATTACCCCAGTCAGGAATGAAAGACCAGTAAACCCCCGGATTAACAGCTGGGTAACTACTAGCTGTCTCAGGCAAAGCTGCCCAGGGGCAAATTCTGGCTTCATATAAGTTCAACAGGGAAGCAACTGGATGCATATGAGAAGGAGATTTATTCAGGGTGAAAAAATTTGCTCAGAAGTGTCAAAGACAGAACCTTGGAGGAGTAGTTTAAGTGAGACCATCTAAGGGAGATGGCTTGAAAACATGAAATATAAAAAAAAAAACCCAGAAACTCATGGGAAGCCCAGGAAGGACTCATTACTAAATGCATTTTGAAAAGAAGACACACGAACACTAAATATTTGAAGGAAAAATGGACTCTTATTTAATAAGCTGACCTTCAAAATTGATTTGGACAAAATAACATAAAAAAGCCTGTGGTTTCTGTAGGACGTATTCAGCAGAACCTGGATGTTGGGCTAACTTCCGAGCTTTCCCTTCTGTTCAGAGTATGTTGTTCAACTATGCCAGCACAAATCATTATGAAATCATATACATTACAAATGAAATAAAAGAAATAAACAAAGCACACTGTATCTCTCTGCCAGCAACCTGGAGTCTTGGTTTAGAGTAAATGTACTTTTCTTCATGGCCAGAAAACAGAATTAAATAAAAAATTAAGTTAGGGGGAGAAATGAATTTTATCAAAACTGTGCTGGATAATCTAACTTGGATCTTGAAGTCAACAGCAGCTGCCACTTGTGCAGCATTGTGGTATCAGAATTCCAGGAACTCATATTTACCCATAAATAGCATAGATATTACAAGAGTTTTGGTGAAATATTTACTTAATGGGGTATTTAAGCACTTTAGAGTTTTTAAATTATTTGTAAATCAGTTTTCTTATTAGATTTCTCCCAGAGTCTGTGGTATCTACAGAACAGCAGTTATTAGCCCCATTTCAAGAGGAGAAAACTAAGACCAAGAGAAGTTAAGTTATTTTTTATAGGCATAGCTGGAACTAGAATCTAGACTTTCTGAATCCCAGGCAATCTAATGTTTTTTTCAACAAACCATAGTACCTCTTTATCAGGCACCGATCTCAGTTACCTGATGGAGGAGGAGGGCAAAGATGAGTTTGAGGAGCTAGTGACAAAAGGGGGGCATAAAAGGATGGATTATAACTCACATGTAGATATTGCATTAGATTTTACAAAGCACTTTCTTCACAACAGTCTGATGAAGCAGGTATTAATATTAATAGTAGTAGTAGTGCTTGCTTCAGCAGTACATACACTAAAACCAGCAGTAGTAGAAACAGTAGTAGTAGGAAGAAAAGGAGGAGGAGGAGGAAGAGTAATAATAATTGTAGTAAACTGAGGTGGGAAGAATAGCTAAGATTAGGTGGTGTGGATCCCCCAATTGATAAATAGGCAAGGGACATGAATAGGCAATTTTCAGATAAAGAAATCAAAACTATCAATACGCACATGAGAAAGTGTTCCAAATCTCTAATAATTAGAGAAATGCAAATCAAAACAACTCTGAGGTACCACCTCACACCTAGGAGATTGGCTAAAATGACAGCAGGAGAGAATAATGAATGTTGGAGGGGATGTGGCAAAATTGGGACACTAATGCATTGCTGGTAGAGTTGTGAACTGATTCAACCATTCTGGATGGCAATTTGGAACTATGCTCAAAGGGCTTTAAAAGACTATCTGCCTTTTGATCCAGCCATAGCATTGGTTGGATTATACTCCAAAGAGATAATAAGGAAAAAGACTTGTACAAAAATATTTAATGCTGCGCTCTTTGTGGTGGCAAAAAATTGGAAAATGAGAGAATGTCCTTCAATTGGGGAATGGCTGAACAAATTGTGGTATCTGTTGGTGATGGAATACTATTGTACTCAAAGGAATAAAGAACTGGAGGATTTCCATGTGAACTGCAATGACCTCCTGGAATTGATGCAGAGTGAAAGGAGCAGATCCAGGAGAACATTGTACACAGAGACTGATACACTGTGGTACAATCGAACATAACAGACTTCTCTACTAGCAGCAATGCAAGGATCCAGAGCAAGGCTGAGGGACTTATGAGAAAGAAAACTAGCCACATTCAGAAGAAGAAAGGTGGGAGGAGAAATACAAAAGAAAAACAACTGCTTGAACACATGGGCTGATGGGGATATTATTGGGGATGTAGACACTAAATGATAACTCTAGTCCAACTATCAATATGGAATTATGTCTTGATCAATGATATATGTAAAACCCAGTGGAATTGTGTGTCGTCTTAAGGGGGTTTAGGGGGGGTTTGAGGGAGAAAGAAAGAACATGAAATATGTAACTATGGGAAAATACTCAAAATAAAAATAAATAAATAAATAAATATGGAAGACAAAAGAAAAAAGATTAGGTGTCTTGGTTTGCCCATCATCACAGAGTATTAGAGCCAGTATTTGAAATCCTATCTCTGGATTGCAATTGCACCTTATTTCCCACTACCTGATATCATTAGCAGCTAATATTGGGAGTCTTAAAGTCCTTCTAAACCTATTGCACTTCCAGGGTTCATTGAGATGTTAACAAAAGGACTAGATTTAGAATCAGAGAACCTAGGTTCAGGTGTCTCTTCTGTTCCTCATCAGCTGCCTGTGTGATCTTGCGTGTCACATTAATTCTCTGCAATTCAGTTTCCTCCTCTATAAAATGAGGAATTAAAAAATTATTAATAATTACTGAGTATTTTAGTTCATTTCATTTGATCCTCAAACAACCCTGCAAGGTAAGAGTTATGATTATCCTGCTGTTAACAGAGGAAAAAAAACCTGAGATTTAGTCAGCTTAAGTGACTTGTTCAGGTTCTCACAGCAAGTGAGTGTAAGGACTTGAATTCAGTTCAGACACTGTCCACTGTGTTACCTCTTGAAGTCTCAACATTTTAAATCCTAAAATTTTCATTATTTCTCTGAAGCAGTTTAAAGGAATGAAATATTATTTTTTTACAAGATATATGCCAACCTTGTGATATGAAAGGAGAAAACACACTTAGGAAAGTGTGGGTACATCAAACTTAAGAATCTAACTTATTTATTTATTTTTAAACCCTTACCTTCCATCTTAGAATCAATACTGGGTATTAGTTCCAAGGCAGAAGAGTGGTAAGGGCTAGGGGGTTAAGTGACTTGCCCAGGGTCACACAGCTAGGAAGTGTCTGAGGCCAGATTTTAACTTAGGACCTCCCATCTCTAGGCCTGGCTCTCAATCCACTGAGCTACCCAGCTGCTCCCAAGAATCTAACTTATTCAGAATAATTGGGTAGGCACAGATTGGAGATTGCACATTGAATCTAGGAAACCATTGTTTTGAGAATCTGATGGCGTTTTAAGCCATTCTCCAAATATGAAAAAGAATTGCTGTAGTAATCAATTCCTTTTATTTTTTCCTTCTTTTGTCTTTGTTACTTATATAGAAATAGAAAACAAATTATAGCCACCCTATAGCTCTGACAAGTCAGAATAATTTAGTTTCAATAGACTTGGTGATACTGTTTAAACCTGGAAAGTTAATAAACATGGATTTGTAGAATTAAAAATATTGAACTATTGGAGTGCTACCAACTCACAAAATTAAAGTTTTATAACTCAAAGTCGAAGACTGTGTTCCACGGTTTAAATATTTCATATCTGACATTTTCCAACTCGACAATGTGAAGTCTGATTTTGATTTTCCAATCCAGTATGAGTTTTGGAGTTTAATTTGAAATCAAGATAAAACCGTTTCCGAAACCACCTTTTCTTCCTCCTTTTCCTCATCCTCCATGTCTCCTTCGTATATACCCTTCACCTCTCTGGGACACCAACTTCAGTAGCCAGTTGTCCTATTTATGTGTTGGGCCATTCCCAAGCTAAGTGATATATATTTGGGGAAAAACTTCTAAAGTGTAACTATCAATTGTACTGGGTCATCTGATTTATTGTCTTAGTCTTCCATGTAGTTAACATGCTAACGCATTATTATTTTCAAATAAATAGTTTGAAATATATTTTGTGTTCCTTCATCTGCCCTTCAGGATTGAGTTGATTCTTTGTAAGCAAGAAATTCTACTGCCTGCATGTGTTATTGAGGGCTTTGAGATGTCTTCTGTTGAGTATCAGAGGTGCAGAGACCCATTTTTCTTGCGGACGAGTGAGTGCTGAGAATGTACTCAGACTAATGGTAAGAATCAGTCTTTACTGTTGGAAGCTTAAAGTCATTTGGATTTTTGTGTCTGTCTTATCCCTCCTTTCCTCCAAGGCCAATGAAATCTATTAAAGGTATAATTCCAAGGATATGGATACCAAAAAGGAAATTCTACAATCAGTCACTTGGGGAAAAAATATTCAGAATGATGAATTCAGATGATGATTCAGATCCGGCCACACATGGCTGAAAAGTATCTCTTGCTGATATAGGCTGGGGCCCTCTCTCACTGAACTACTTTCTGGCTGCAGGGAAATTCAATATGTCATCACAACTCAATATTTCTGCATTTAATAAATGGTCAGCTCTGTGGGTGGAAATGTGAGCATGAGTGTCATGTCATGAGAGCTTTAGGAATAGCAGATAAAGACACCCATTCATTAGCTGTAACATATAGCAGCAAAGCACAAGTCTGCCCTTGAAGGCGCTTGGAGAGGATGTGATAACATTTTTTTTTTTGTCAAATCTACTAACTACAATTCTAACAACTCCACCCATTTCCCAAGAAATTTGTCTTTCTCCGAATCCTAATAAAATCCTAAAAGTGTCCCCCTTTTTAATGTGTATAAGTAACCACATTTCTCCCACAGTTGAATGGAAACAAGGGGAAATATTACACCTATTTTTTTAGCTTTTCAGCTCTTTGTACCAAAGGAATCTTTTTTTCACTTTTCCTACTGAAGTTAAGTGAAGATTGACTGATTACTAACTCCAAGGCAGCCAGGATAGCATATGATCCATTTTGATGTCAAATATACTTTCAGAATAAGTGGTGAGAGTAACACATATCATTTCACAGATAATGTTTTAATATCCTGCATTGAATAAAACTTTTTTTTAATCAAGTTGCAATGGTAGCAGAGAACTCCATCCACCAGGGGCTGGGGGGTTGCAGATGGCTGCATGACTCTAAATGTTCAAGCTTGACTGACCCATTTCATCAGTACTGTCAGAGCCTTGCACTGATACATGTTGACAACATTTAATCTTAAAAAATTGAAAGAAATGAATTAATATGCAAATTTCATCAGCTTTGTAATAAAAATGTCCTTGAAAAAAAACAGTGAACATGACCCCCGAGGAATTGTGTGAATTATCCCAGCTCAATTCTTTAAGTTAGTCAGAGGTACGCAGGTCCGCAAGGAAATCAGTGCAGATTTGACTTGGAAATAATTATGATGAAGAACAAAACACAAGCAGGTTGAATAAATGTAACAACTTGGGAAAAAGTCTTAGTCCTGTTTGTTATTCACTTTGAATTAACAGGATTAGGTTTGGTTTTTGAAAATAAAGGAACACTGCCATGTAATTTTAACACCTAAGTAATGTGAAAACAATATTTTTATACTATCATTTTTAGTAGATATTAGAAATTACATCGGGCAAAATCAAGTCTTTTTTTTTTCATATGCTGTAGTTTTAGTACATGAGCTGGCTACTTAAAGCCCTTCTTCCATAGCTAGGTTTATGTGGAACTCAGATTGGTTGTTTTGACTAAAATGATCAAATAGTTCAATAAAACACTGATTTGGATTTTTCTGCCACCAAATTGGTTATTTTGGTGTCATGTGGATTTGTAGCTTCAGTCTCTTGAAATAAAGGTTGATTTGTTCCAAAGGAACACTCTTGCTTGTCTGTAAATCACGAATGCAGACCATAGGAGCAAGCCTTCTCCTCACTGCCATGCAACTCTGAGCTCCCTTCTTGTGGCTTAGCGTGGACTCATAGTGGTACAGATCTTGTCAAGTTAAGCAGGGACCGACAATATCATTGCCAATAAAGAAATGCTCAAGTCATAAGGAAGACCACAGAAAGGGAGGTGGGAGGACAGGAGAGGGAAAGATAGACCGATGGAGAGACAGCCAGAGCCAGAGCCTGAGAGACAGACAGACAGACAGACAGACAGGCAGAGACACAGAGATAGAGAAGGCCAGAGAGACTGTCTATAAGTAGGGAGTTTTGCCTATTTTGACACCAAAAGTTTTCTGGAATGTAAAACCAGTAAGTGAGTTTTGGGTTTGAAACAGCCTTAACTACATCATTCCCCTTTTCCTTTAAATTCCCATTCCTTTAAAGACGAAGAAAGGAAATTGTTAACCCCAGCCAAAGTGGTTTTGGCTTTCAATGCTTAACCATCACTGGATACCACTTAAAAATATTTTCTCTCCTACATCAAACCCCGGCTTTGGGGTGTGCTAGAGGAGTTTGCACTGCTATCAACTAGCCTCTCCTCTCTTTCTGTCTCCTGATTTTTCGTCAAAGATAAAGTCAGCACGAATTACCTCAAAACTTCACTTAAGATATCTGAGGGTTCCTCCCAAATCAACATGCTTTAAATGGCCACTGCCAAGTTTGGAGCCTCGCTACTTGCTGATAGCTTTGGATGAAACCCCAATATGTCCTGTTCGCAGCCTGGAAAACTCAGTATAATCTTTGAGATCCTTTGAAATATTGTATCTGAGTCTACATATCCTTGGACGGCAGAAGCCCTGTAAAACAGACCAATGACCAACCGAATTAATCTAGTCCATGAGCCTTTGTGGTTCTCTCCAAAAAGCTTTTTAAGTTTCTCCTTTTCTTTTTTAATCTACAATCAGTAAGATTCTACTTTTATAGTGCCCTTTTGCACCTGTATGCATAAAATGAATAACCCCACAGTTTAATTATGCAATATGCTATCAGTTTGGAGATGATATAAAGTTGCAGATAGAGAAAGAATAAAACTCCTTTTGGAATCCAAAATTAATATACGTCAAACTCAGGGTAAATCTTAATCTTTTCAAAACATTTCTCTAAAATAGATGTACCTTTATCATCTGGTACATCAAGATCACTTGGAGGGAGGGAATGGAGGGGGGAGGCATTTGGTTAACACGCTGCAGAACAACGCTCTCTATTCCACCTCACTTCAGGCTATTCCTGAAAGATCTGAACAGTTGTATAATAATGAAAAATGGGCAATACTTGTGGGGCATTGCCTGCACTCACATACCTCCGCCCACGCATTCATCATTCCGCAGGTATTGTCAGCGAAAGTTTAATTGCATAAACACTCTGTAACTGTCCTGTCATATTTCTTGTCAGTCTGGATTCCCTCTCTGGGCTCACTATCTCACAAAACTATAATTGAATTGCTACCAAATCACAAGAGGGTCCCCCCCCTCCCAAATAAAATCTTTATGAATAGAATTTGTTTCCTATCAGCCGATTTGACAAATTGTGGCAGAGGGAAGGCCTCTGTGATAATTTCCGAGTTTATTCTAAACCCAGCTATTTGCTGTTTGCTCTTATCTGTTCTTTAGAATTTTAAAGCCCTAGTATGTGTGTGTGTGTGTGTGTGTGTGTGTGTGTGTGAGAGAGAGAGAGAGAGAGAGAGAGAGAGAGAGAGAGAGAGAGAGAG
>NC_058131.1:521852958-521906189 GCF_016433145.1 Gracilinanus agilis | reverse complement strand
GAAAGGAGGGAGGGAGGGAGGAAGGAAAGAAGGGAGGGAGTAAGGAAGGAATGAAAAAAAGATGAAGAAAAATGAAGGAAGAAAGAAAGAGAGAGAGAAAGAAAGGAAGGAAGGAAGGAAGGAAGAAAGGAAGGAAGGAAGAGAAAGAAAGAGAAGGAAGGAAGGAAGGAAGGAAGAAAAAAGAAATAAAGGAAGGAAGGAGGCAAGGAAGGAAAGAAGGAAGGAGGAAAGTCGTAAGATAATCTCTATATTTGGGATGTTCACAATCCAATGAAAGGGGGTGACAGGTTAACAACCACGTAAAAACACACTATACACTGGAGGTATTGACCATCGTTAGTATACTGAGTTTCCTCTTTTGGGAGTTCTTGAAACCAAAGAAATCACAGGTTTGTCCAAAAACCAACCAAATAAATAAATAAGCAGCCCCCAAACCAAACCAAACCAAACCTCCCAAACTTGTGTGCATAGTAACTTTTGATTAGAGGGGAGGGCCTTTTTCAGACTTCGGAAGCCTTTTCTGCACCAGGGGGGCCCCTGGTTACTTTTCTCCCAAGGTCCTTTCTCCCGGTCTAGTTTTCAGCCCTTGGACTCTCCTCTCCTCCAGCTTAGTGCTGAACGTTAGAGGCTCTGTTCTAATCTTGGCTCTGCAACTGACTTATGTGGCCTTGGGCGACCACTTGCACAGTCTGTGATTCATTTTGCCTAGCTGTAAAACAGGGATAACAGCACTGACCTCCCTCAGAGGTAGATAGTGTGAATTAACTCCTGTAATTACCAGTTGCTGTGCTCTGGATACATGAAGTGCTCTATTAATGCCAACTATTATCACAGCAGCCCCAGGAACAGCTTTGTTTCAAAAGAACAAGGCTCGCATAAGATCTGCTTGGCAAAATACTGACAACTGAACGTTGCAAACTTTGCACAGAAGCAATATTTCCAGCATTTTCCCCCAATGCAATTGTGAGTAAATTGCTCACTAGGGGTGGAAATGGTTTTCGACCAATTTTGCCTCTTCTGATCTATGCACCCTGCAAGGCTTAGTCAATGCCAGGTAACTTATCCTTTGTAAGTCTGCTGTTTAGTGCAGATGAAGAATCCAGAATGGTATAATTTTGACAGGAGAGAGATTTCTGTGTAGTGGTATGTATTAAGAACAAATGACTTGTGTGCTTTGTTCAAGAAGGTAAGAGCTTTATAAATTGAACCTATAAATTGTAATTATCAAGCATCCAACTTGGACATGTTTTGTTGAAATGCAGAGAAAAAAATAGGTTGCCTGTTAGCAACTTAGCTTGAGCTTTATTTTATGGAAACATTAAAAAAAGTTCCCCCTCATCACCACAGGTAAAGAAACAGCAGAATTATGACCCAGAGAGCTAGAAAATAGCTGCCTCAAAATAATGGGTTTAAAGATAATATTGATTTTCTATTATCATTATTGTAGGCTTAGAAAAATTGGCCCTTATAATTTAATGTCTTATTTATTTGATAAGAGAGGTCTCCCTTCCAATTATTTCATGTTTTATTTGCCACGTACTTCCATGATATCACCATATTCACTCACGGGAAGATTATACTTTTTGAACTGCAAAATGGGGGTACCGACTACTATGAGGAGAATTGGGAAGAGAAAGACAAACACTACAGGGCTTGATTCTTAGGACGAAAAGAGAAGCTGTTTTTCCACATCTAGAACAACTTTGTTGGCAAGTTCTCTCCTTTCTGAAATGAGAGAGAGCAAGGTCAAAGGGCTGAGGATGGCTTGGACCCATAGTTATCATGGGGTATGGTAGCCAGACCTGACAAAGACCCTATTCACCGGAAGGAGAGAATTAGCTTTTTGATTGATTTATTCAGGAAGAACTTCTAGAAGAGGAAGGGCATTTTGAACATTATCTTACCCCCAGTAATAAGCACGAATGTAGAGCATAGGTGGCACAACCAAAATGTAGGTGATCTATACCTGATTGATATGCACCTAATGGCTGTAAGCTCCCTGAGAGCAGAGACCGTCTTCTGCCTCTTTTTGGATCTGTGTGGCACAATGGATATGTGCTGGCACAATGCCTGGCACATAGTAGGCAATTAATAAATATTTATTGATTTATTGATTGGCACTTCTCGTAGCTATACTTAGATGAAACTGAAAAGGAAGTTTGGTCACCCAGCTCTACTTCCAGAAGGCATCTTCTAGCTCAGCTGGGAGTACCGGGGAGAATGAGATTGCCATTTTTGCAAGGGATATTACTATATAAGGGAAAACAGGCATTGCTGATATTCACCTTTAGAGCTAAATGAATTCACTTTAGAACAGAAAGCCTATACTAATATTAATTGACTTTTAAAAAATTTATTCATCATTTTCTCAGAGCAACATCAAATAGATTTTGTAATGAAATTGGGAGAAATGTATTAGAAACACATTTCCAAAGATGAACAATAATTAAGGTACATATATTGCCCTCAGGGCGTTTTTATTTTATTTTTTTCTTTAATGAGAACATTGCCAAAATGTACAATCTTAAAATTGCCTTATGACCCTCATCAGTTACAAGGAAACCAGTCTGTTCAAATTGTTTCTTATATGGTATGTTCAGCATTTACACTTGCAGAATGTTATTAACCAAAATAAGACTGGCTTATGGTGACACACACCCTCTTGGCTTTTTGTTCTAGCAATAGTAAAGACAAATTTCACATTCAATCCATCAGAGATAACCGTGGTAAGTTATCTGATGGATTTATCTTTGCTTATGTTGTATGAATATGGAAGGGAATTAAATGTGTGTTTACAGTTTGATAAACATTCAACATAAATTATACATTTTAATTTCATTTATTAGTTAGGGACTATGGAAAGCAGGGATTTCATAGCATACAAACTGCCATGCAGATTGAAGGATTAGACAGGCTCCTGAAAAGGTGCACTAATTGTAAGCACAAAATCCATTCCGATTTGAAAGCCGTCACTACATGATTTTGTACTCAGAGTTTAAGTAAAGGAGAAGTGGAATCCGCCTCAACCAAGTGACTATGTGATTGAGGAAGAATGTTTCAGGTAGGGAATTTATTCAGAGAACTCTGAAATCCTGCCAGCCCATCACTGTCATCAGGAATAACCTCCCAGAAAATACCCTTCCTCACCATTCGAATACTTATACTGATATTGGGAGCACCACACTATTCTCCCAAAGCTCTGTTTATGATATAAGGAAACTGGTTAGGCCTTGTGGCATTAGCATGAGGATAAATCTTCTCCTTCCTCTTGGGTACCCCCACCCCGATATTATCTTACCGCCTAATGATTCCAAAAATCTCACAAAGATTAATGGTGATCACATAATTCCAGAAAGTCAGTACTCTATATGTAGAAATATATTGGCAATAAAAACCAGTCACTGTTGTGCCTTTTCCCCAGTAGGGGATCTCTCACTTTTCTTTGATTTTTAAAGGCTTCAGATCAATAACTGGAGTGACATTATTAACAGCTCCCTCAACACCTTGGCCAGCACTAATATTAAATCCATTATACCTTCTGTTTGACATTTGCAGTACAGCAGAAAGTGCTGTAGATACAGTCACACTGTCTTGGGACCAGGGTTGGATGCTGGGTTAGTAAGATGGTTTCCCTTGCCTGACTTCTAAATTCAGCTCATTGATAGGAAACTGGAGCTATTTCAGAAAACTACACTCGGCAGTAAATAATTCAACTGTCAAAGTACAGGTATCTTCCATCCGTATGGCTTTTGGAACAAAGCCCTGAGCCAGTCTTCAGATGAATGCTGAAATTCCTTATTGTTTCCTTGTCTGCCATTTGTACCTGTTATCCCATCATCTATTGGGGAACCTTCTAATGAACTCCTTGGAGAGATGAACATGAAGGTCTGCAAAAATGAGCTGCTTCTGTTCTTTCCAGACAGAACAGGATCGGATCAGATTTCCTTAATCTCGTAAGCATAAGCATCTGTGTAAGGGCCTGAATGATTCCGTTTTGATAATGAAGATGTCTGTAGAGTTTAGTAATTTTGTCAACATTTAATAGCACACACACACACACACACACACACAAATCACATAGCAAATGATTCTCTCAACCTGTTCCTTTCCACCCCATGGCAACCTAGCCTTCCAGTGAAAACTTTTAAAGGAAGCCTTATAAGCAGTATCTCAGAGAATCAATGGGTTAAATTTGCTGTTGTAGTTATTCTTCACCCAAAGTACTGTCTCATACATTTTGCTAAGTTGTCTAAATCCTGGTGTAGTATTGATTTCTCCTTCTATGAGCTCTCACCCATTCAATAAGCTGCAAGGACCCTCGTCCTGGCTCAATTCACTCCAAAGCAGAGCTGGGGATATGTTATTCCTGACGGTGGACCTACAGTTAGGAGTTTATTGCCAGGAAGCTAAAAACAGCTTTCACAACAGAAAAGGAAACTTTTTTCTTTAAAATAAAAAAATAAATAAAATAAAAAAGACAATTGACCACACTCATTGCATGACCTAACTTCAGAAATAGGGCCATTTGGTATGAAAACAGGAAGGCATTTCTAAATTTCTCCAGCATTCCTTGGAAACATCTGGTTTTGCATTTATTGAGCACTTAACAGTAGCTATGCTGAATTTATTAAAAGAAGAGTATGGCAATCATAATCCCAAGACTGTGGAACCATTAAAGGGAATGAGAAAGATATAAGAAGATCTATGGAGAGTAAATTAAGCATTCAGGCTGAATGGTCCAGAGATTCCGAGCTTGACAATATCACGGGAGCCTGCAGGTTAAGGAAAGCATTCTCCAAAATGGTCAAATCAGCCTTTAAAGGGGGGGTAATCTTTAACTTGGCAATTTTTTTAAACCAAGGCAATTCATTTCTTTTTCATATATGCCCTAAGAGTTTCTCTAAGATCCAAGGGCTGAATATGAAAAGAAATATCATATTTACTCAACTATCAAGAAAGACACATGCACACACACACCAAGTATATGTTTGGGTTGGCTGTATTATTATTTCCTTTCATTATCTTCAGACTGATTTAAGACAAGACAATCAAAGGACTGGCTGCTCAAAGCAATAGAATTCTTATTACAGCCCAGTATCATTGCCTCTTAGGCTAGTTTAGTCCCTTATTTCCTTTTATTATAATGCCAAATGTTATTTAGATTTCAGTCATTTAGTAATGCTACACTGAACACATCACAAGGCTTCTGAAAAATTCCACACCTACTAGCCTCTTCATTTTCATAATACTCACATATTTGTAGACCTTTTTCCCCAAATTACACTGCTATTTAAAAAAAAAATCTGTGTCTTAACATAGTTTAAAAGATTATGTCGCTATGAACATAAACACTCTTCCACGTTATTAAGATTCAGAAAATCTAGTTAAAATTCCTTCAGCTTTTAAGAAACATAAGCAGCTTTGGGATGTAGTGCCTGACACTAACTTTTTAACTAATTCCCTTAGAGGGATCATCTGTATTAGTGAAGATATTTGGTTAAAGGGAGCACCTTTAGCAGCTTTTCAGTACTTGAGCAGTCAATCTCAACATTATTAAGAACTGAAGGTCTGAAATGGCCCAAACCAAGGATTCTCAACACAAAGAAAGTATAACATTCACCCAAAGGCCCCTCGAATCACCTTCAAGGAGGAGAAACTCTTTTTTAATAGGGCCTGCCATGTCAATAGTGAAAGCTGTTATTTGGTTAATGACATTCATGCCTTTTTACATTTACTGGGCAGCACAGGAAATGCTTGAGGAAGGAGGTAAGAAAAGTAGGGGAAAGAAAATCAGGCAAAATGGCTGCTTTTTTTTTTTTTTTTTTCAGGCAGTGAGTCTTCTGCTTTAAAAGGACTAACACTCAACTTTGAAAGAGATAAAGGATTTGAAAAGTTCTGGTGCTATCTGTGGGAGGTAATAACGGAAAGGAGAAGAAAGATGAGCACTTTAGGAATCTGATGGGAGTTGTTTTGTCTGTGAAGAAGGTGTGGGATTTCATAGTGACTTGAATATCAAATCTGAACCTGTTTGGATATTCACTATAATTCAGAACCAAGGAACACTTTAGTTGAAATGTGTGATCAGTTCTCGAACCTACCTTGTGACAGACGTTACTTCCAGGAGGAAGGATATTGAAAGAAAAAGACCAGTAAACAATTGGTTTCTTTAGGTCTGTTTCTGGGGGTTTATAAATTATAAACCTTCCACACCACTAAGCTGTGGCCAGTCTGGAATAACAACATTTGTAGAGGCCAGGGTCTACTTCTGTCCCTTTCTATTATTAGGGAATAGGGACTGGTTCAACATTTCCCAAAGGTAATAGTCTTTCTTTGCCTTCTTTCTTATTTCGTAAGAAAACCTACTGTGTAAAAGCTAGATGCAGTTAGTATCTTCCTGAAGGGGGTCTGGAAAGAATTATTTTCTTTCTTTATCAGCTCAAGGGCTCCTATATTAACCCTAAGATTTGTTTCTCCATTTTTCTTTCCTAATAAAGTATTTTTTTTTGCCTTATGAATCTGTTTTAAAACAACAGATCAAGTACAGTACAAACATCTTTAAAGAGTACAAAAATAATTTCCCAAGTAAGCAAATAAAACTTTGCACTTCAAATCAGGCCTTGATTCATTAAAAATCTTAAACTTCTCATGAGAAAAATTAACATTTAAACCACTGCTGCTTGGCCAAGCACTCCACCACACAAGAATATGAAATATCTCCTCTAAAAAAGTACAAAAAGGACAAAACCACAAATGTGGAACTTCAATTAATTTAAAGCCCCAATCAGCAAAGAATAAATCCTTCGCAGATCTAATTACCAGAGCTCTCGGAAGACCCAGGCCGACCAGCCAATCTTCCCCGTGTTTGAACAGCTTGATGAACTAGGGGACTGATGGATATCAAGTCATTTTGTTTAATTTATAAATGGATTTTCCCCTAATACTTAAATTATCATCAGTACAACACAATGAAAATGGGAACATTCTGAATGCAAAGTCTATAAGAGGCCTGGAAGGAATCCCAATGAGGAATGTCACCTCTGTTCATTCCTCTATACAATTGATCTAATTAAATACTGAGGGTGGAAAGGCAGTTTAAAATGTAGCCATTACTGTTTTCTTTTTAGCCTTAATTTATCTGTTCACATCTTTCAAGTACCTTCTGATGCTTAAAAAAAAAAAAAAAAAAAAAAGAAAGAAAAGAACCCAGAATTCTGCATGTGCCCAGTACTTTTCATTCTACACAAACCTATTCGTAGATTTTGCTGAATAATAAATAAGTACATTGCATTTAGCCACTGTAACCATCCAAGAAGAGGGTATTCTAAATCAGAACCTTTTTCAGTCATCTGAAAGAAAAACTAAAAGAAACTAATGCCTTTTGTATGTATTGTTCAACCAAAATTAGATCCTTGCTATTATACTTATTAAAATGTCTCTTTATTTTCAAATCTCTTCCTGATTTAATTACTGCATGGAACTGAAAGCCTTGCACAGCATTGTTAAATACCATTAGACCTATTTATAGTCTCTTCACACCAGCAACTTGAGCTCAATCATTTGGTAAAGGTCCTGCCCGCCAACCCACTCATTGTGATTGCAATTCCCACCTGGCTCAGGGGTCTCAGACTGAGAAGATGAAGACGCTGAGCTGGCTCCATCCTCTGCCGTCCCCTGTGAGAGGAGACCTCGCCCGGGCGGAAGCTTCATGCCCAGCTGCTCTGCCATTTCCACATGGTCTCCTGGGTGGACATAGTCAAACACACTGCTGCCTGTCAGTTCCACCTAGGGGGACAAAAGGAAGGGTGGGAGAGGAGGAGAAAGAAGGAAGAGAGAAGGGTTACTTGCCTTTTCATTTCCAACTCAGGACTCAAGTAAGTTAGACACTGAATAGAAATGCAAATCCAGCTCAGTTCCAGAAACAGAGGCTATACCAGCAGCCAGCATAGACCAACCTTGATTAGATCTAAGGCTTGACTTACAGAAGCATCACAAAACCCAGAAGAAAAAATCAGGGTGTTTCTACATCTACGTGGCCAAGAGTGAGCCCTGCTTAAAATGTGAAACAGAATTCGACTAAAATCTTTGACTTTTAAAACTAGACGAGTGGAGGGGACAATTAGGCAGCCCAGTGGATTGAGAGCCAGGCTTTGAGACGGAGGCCCTGGGTTCAAATTCGATCTCTGATACTTTCTAGCTATGTGACCTTGGTCAAGTTACTTAACTCCCGTGGCCTAGCCCTGATCACCCTTCCCCCTTGGAACACAGTATTGATTCTCGGACAGAAGGCAAGGGCTAAAAAACCCAAACCAACTAGATTAGTAGCACCAAATATTTGAATATTTAGGGCTGGATAGCCCAAGTATCTGGATAATTGGCTAGACTGTTCAGTTTTCAGTGAGGAGATCTGGATTCAGGTAGAAATGGCCCTGATCTGTTTCAGCTTTCTTGGATGCATTTTTATACATGTGGGCAGTACAAAGGGCTTATTTCTATGTAAATTTAAATGTAAAAAGTGCTGTTTAGGAATATATGAGGAGACATAATGTTTTCATTAAATATTACTCATTAGCTCTGTAATCACATGGAGAATTTTCCACATGAAAAAGGTCAGCTTGGGTCTAAGCCAGCAAGGGTTTTTTTTTTTTTTTTTTCCTGCTGGTATCAGCTTGTTCTGACTTCAATCTAATAAAATAGATGGTACAAATTTCCTCGAGGGTAGTTTTTTATGTTTTATTTTGTATGTGGTGAGCCTGCCTACCAGCACAGAGCAATGACTGTGGAATATCAGAGACATCAGACTCTGGCTGAAATCCTGCATGGCTCCCCAATGTCAGAGGGGGCCCCAGTGCGGCTGATGTGTCGCACGAGGGGGGCAATCGCTGCTGCTAGGAATTGGGCTAATTTCAGCACCAATCCCCTCCATCTCATATCTCTAATCTCCTTTCAAGTACAGCAGTAATGCTGCCAAGGAATGCACTGAGGTTAGAGGTACTACAGAAAAGAGGGAGGCAACAGCAACAGGACAAGAAAAAGCTGCTTTCTAGGTCACTAATAGGCTTTTCCTTTACCCAGTAGTTTAGTAGTTAGCAGATCAGCTCACAAAGGCCATGGAAACTGGCTGCCCTTTAGGACTATTCACAAGTTATTCAATTGCTTTTGCCTTGAGATCATCAGGCAAACTGGAAGGTTCCTTGGATTTCAAGGCAAAAAAAAAAAATATAGGGTCAAAATTTAGCTCTGATATTACCTGTATGACTTTGGAGAAGTCACTTCCTCTCTCTGGGCTTTTGTTTTCTGGTTTGTAAAATGCATGGGTTGGGTTAGTTGATCTCTAAGGGCCCTGTTGGTTCTATATTCTTTGATCCTGAGACTTCTTCTTTCCTTCTTTTCCTTCGAAATTTAAATTTGCCTCTTTGGTATTGGGTACTCCGATACGGTGTATCCAGAAGCAGATCACTGGAAGCAACTGTACTGCACAGGTCTCCCAGGTCTGGTAAGATCATTACATCTATTTCCAGACACTGTTTGATTAAAATCTTAACAGGCAACCCATCTCCAGTATCTGTCGATTAAACGCAAGATAGCCGAAGAAGTGGGAGATCAATTTGGGTTTGGTTAGCAGGGCTTCCTGAAAGAGGCTTATACATACATCTCTTACCAAAAATGAGGTAAATTCTCGTGGCTATCAAATGACACTCTGCTATGATATTATTTGTCTACTGACTATATCATTTTACAATAACTATTTCATTCATCTGGTATTGTTACAGAGTGTAAATCAGGATTCATAAGTGATCAGTTCCTCTCCTCTGGGAGGGAGGGATTACATGTAAATAATCCCTTTAATGTACGCATTGCCTCTAAGCGTTTCACACAGCAATAAATTGGTAAACTGAATTTGAGCAATTAAGAAATTAAATGAAACTAATAAAATGTGTATTTTAATATTTCTTGATGGTTATTTTGTTTGGGGATTAGCGAATATGAGAAAGTCGTTCTCATCTTGCATGGAGGCAAATTGTAGCACTTTAATAAACTATTTCTGTCAGTTTCCTCAAACTCTATCTTTTATTTAATACCACAGAACGCCTTTCGGCACAGACCACAGATTGTGATAAGCTGACAACATCGGAGTGGAAAATACTGTCGATTTCCCGAGCTCCTGATTATTAAACATTCACAAAGACCTTTCTTGGTCCCCGAGCTGCTAATGCCTTCATCTCTGAGACTGTCTTCCATCTAAACTGTATATAGCAAGTTATATATATCCTGTCTCTCCCAATAAAATATAAGTTCCTTGAGGTCAGGGACCATTTGTGTTTTACTGTAGCACAGGGTTAGGCACAAAGGAACTGCATTTGAATGAGTGTCTGACATGGGATTAGTCTTTAAAAAAATTTTTTTTTAAACTCTTACCTTCCATCTTGGAATCAATTCTGCAATAATATTGGTTGCAAGGCAAAGGAGCAGTAAAGGGCTAGGCAGTGGGGGTTAAGTGACTCACCCAGGGTCACAAAGCTAGGAAGTATCTGAGACCAGATTTAAACCCAGGACCTCCCATCTTTAGGCCTGGCTCTCAATCCACTGAGCCAACTAGATGCCCAAAAGTCTTGAATACATGGAGGCAATGGGGCAGTCACTCATATGAAGACCATTATAATGCCCCATTTTAAAAAAATCCCCATCTCTGGCTTATTCTGATATTCTCCTCCCATTCTGTTTGGTCAATAATTGCTACCAAAAGTCACTTTTTTTTAGAGAAACCATTAAAGATAGTAGAAATGCTTCTAAAAGACCCAGGCTTAAAATGTACCTCTGCCTCCAAGTGGATAAAAGCCCAGCCCCATTAATCCACCGGTATGATAATTCATCAACTCAGTTAACTAATTCTTTGGAAAATATGGAAATCTAGTTCTGGGGAATCAGAAATAAGGCAGGGAGAAAGTAGTCACAATTAAATGCTGGCCAAGTGGCAATATTAATAATGATCATAATAATTAATATTTATACACCACTTCTAAAGATACAAAGCATTTTGCATATGATATCTCATTAGATCATTGCAATAACTCATGAGGGAGGTGCTAGCATTACCCCCATTTTGCAATGAACCTGAGGCCTTATGGGAGATATTAAGTGATTTGCTCAGGATCAGATAGCTAGTAAACGTCAGGATTCAAACTCAGGTCTTCCTGATTGCAAGACTAGTGCTCTACTCATTACTTCATTTAGCTTCAATAAAGATCACTAACTGGGGAGTCAAGTTCAAGACAATGGGACTCAGGTCTTGGGGATAAGGGGCTCTGTTTTCTTGCCCTAGGTATGTCTGCCTCAATGTCACTGGCTTTAGTTATTCTATCAATGAAAGAGGCAGAATAAAAAAAAAATGTTGTTAGGCTTGATAGGAATATTCAGAGAAGAGGTGATTATTTTACCCATAAAATGATCATAAGGTTTAGTCTTGTATAAGTAAATTTTTTCCAGCATCCACAATCATTTACACAGAGAACAGAATTCTATATAGATAGACTTTATCTACACATTCCTATTAAAAGCATCACTGAATCCCACTTATACTACAGGCATATGATCTGTGTGAGAAGTCCTGTTTCACTCCAGGAGGGTGGTGAATATGCATGGGATCTTGGAATAGCAAAATCTGATATCCATTTAGCATTTTAGGGTTTAAAAAGCACTTTACTTACTAGCTTACATGAGCTTCATAACAACACTAAGAGGTAGATGTTAAGAATTATTATCCCCATTTTACTGATGAATAAACTGAGGGTCAGAGATAGTAAATGACATGCCTATGGTCACTCAACTATTAATTGATAGATCCTGGATTCAAACTTAAATGTTGCTAATTCAACTCACAGAATCATAGATGGAGACCCAGAATGGCCACAGATGGCATTTAGGCAGCTAGATAGGTCAGAGAATAAAGTGCTGGGTTTAGAATCAGGAAGACCTGAATTCAAATCCAAATTCAGACATTTATCAGCTTTATGACCCTGGGAAAGCCACTGAATTTTTGTTTGCCTCAGTTCCTCAACTATAAAATGGGAATAATTATAGCACCTTACTTTGCAGGGTTGTGGTGAGTACCCAGTAAAATAATAATTGTAAAGCACATAGCATATAGTAGGTACTGTATAAACACTTGTTCCTTTCCCTTCACCCTAACCTAATCCATTTATTTTACAGTTAAGGCAACTGAGTCTCAAGGGATGTTGAGTGACTTGGAAAGTTCATACAGGTAGTAAACCTCATAGATGAGATTTAAACCCAGGTCTTCTGCTTCCAAAGGTAGTGCTCTTCTTACTGTGTCATGTCATATTCTTCTTTGTCTGCCCAACATTTTTATATTTTTTAATATATTTTTTTAACCCTTGTACTTCGGTGTATTGTCTCATAGGTGGAAGAGTGGTAAGGGTGGGCAATGGGGGTCAAGTGACTTGCCCAAGGTCACACAGCTGGGAAGTGGCTGAGGCCGGGTTTGAACCTAGGACCTCCCATCTCTAGGCCTGACTCTCCCTCCACTGAGATACCCAGCTGCCCCTGCCCAACATTTTTAAAAACCCTTATCTTAGAATTGATATTAAGTATTGGTTCCAAGGCAGAAGAATGATAAGGGGTAGGCATTGTATCTAAATGACTTGCCCAAGGTTATCCAGCCAGGACGTATCTGAAGCCACATCTGAACCTAGGACTTCCCAACTCCAAGCCTGGCTCTCTATTCCTTGAGCCATCTAGCTGTCCCCTGCCCAATGTTTCAATATGGTACTCATAAATTATAGATGATAGTTATATTGCATTTTAAGGCTTGAGAAGTACACACACACACACACACACACACACACACACACACACACACACACACACACACACACACATCCCAGAGTCTCCTTTGGTCCTCATAACAACTCCTTGATAACAGTCATTATACTTATTTTACAAATGAGGAAACTGAACCTCAGGGAGGATTAAATGATTTGCCCATAGTAATCTAGTTAAATTCCAGAGGTGGGATTTGAATCCAAGTCTTTCCTGATTCCATCTCTAGCACAATTCTGATTTCTATCCCTGGTAACATGACCAGCTCATGAATTCCTCTCATTTCGCTCCCTTTTCTCCAAGTCTAAACAAAGATACGCTGATAAGCAAATCTTTTTACAAAGGAATTTTATTCACCTGGGTCTAGAATCCTATATAGCAGTGATGGCAAACCTTTCAGAGACTGAATGCCCAAACTGCGCCTTCATACCACATGTGAGCCACTCCCTTACCCCAGACAGGGGAGGGAGGAAGCACTTCTATTGACTGCTGGGCAAAGGGGTAGGTGATGAAAGAAATGTCTTCAGGTGCAGTGGAGAGGGGGAGGAGAGCAACTTCCTCTGGCACATATGCCAAAGGTTTGTCAACACAGCTTTATAGTAACCAAAATGATTACCCATACTACGTAGCACTTAAAGGTTTACAAAATGTTTCCTGTACAAAAACCCTGTGAATTGAGTAATGGAAATATTAGTATTCCCATTTTTAGTATTTAGTATTCCCAAATGAAAAAACTAAGGTTCACACAGATGCATGGAGTTTGTGCGGACAGTGATTATCAGAACTAGGATAAAATTTTTGGCTCTCTGGTGCTAAAGCTACACACTCTCAATTCAAGTCTGTTACTCTCTGTGTGACTTTGAGTAAGTCAATTACCTTGTCTTAGCCTTACTACATATAAGAAATGATGGAATCAAAATTGATGCTTTCTTGCTATGATTCTGCAATCCTAGAAAGAATGAGGCCAGGGACCAAAACAGAATAGGGCTACATTTTCCCAGAAATGGTGCTCCAGTGAAGCTCATTCACAATGTCACTGTTCAATATCATTATTTTGAGAAAAGCATTTAATGAATATGACCAAGGATTTGGAGTGGGGAGGTGCATCAGACTTCATCTAGTCCAATTCCTTCATTTTATACATGAGGAAAATGAAGTCCAGTGTCAAAAGACTTTTCCAAGGTCATACAAATAGGAAGCAGAGGAGTCAGCCTTGAACTTACATTCACTGTTTCCAAATCTAGACCTAAGTTTTCTGTAATACATTGCCTCTCAATACAATTCAGCAACTTTTCTCAAGTACCTACTAAGCACCAGGTACTCTGAGTAGCTAATGCCAAAATTCCTTGTATACCTTGCTACATCTTTGTAGCTGTAGCTACATGAGGCTATTCATGGGCCGGCTTTTTGCTTCTGTCCTGCTGAATTAATTGTGGGTATAGTATAGAGGAATGCCTTATAAAAAATAGTTTGGCAACATTTATGGATTTGAGCTCCTCAGTGGTTATTTCCTTGGCTGCATCAGGACCACAGACAGTACCTGGACGCTGTCAATTTCCCTCAAATTCTATAGTAACCTATTCTTGACTTTTATCTGCATCTATACAATCTGCTTGCATTTATATTCACAAGTCCTACCCCAGAGATGTCTTTCCTTCAGATGTTCTATATTTATTGTTAAAAGAAGATACTGGAAACTGAGTCAAAATGTGCCATATTTTAAGAAACTCAAATTACATTGTTCAATAATTTTTACTAAATGTCTTCTGCATGCTGAGCCCTCTTTCTACTCTTACCTCTATGTTCAATAGAATGCCTAACTATTGCCATCCTAATCGTAAAGAAGAGAAAAGAAGCCAAGAAATAAGCCCAATGTCAAATGAAATACTGATAATGAGATCTATAATGGAGAGAAAATACCAGACTTAAGTAGCAAATACCCAACTTGAGGATCACTTCCACAATGGATTTTCCCTCATTCTAGAGTAGTAACCATTAAAGTAAAAGCCCCCTTAGGAAGCAGGGAAAAGAGTTTATAATATCTCCATTTCCATGTTGCAAGTAGGAATAATCTTATCTAATCTCTGCCCATAACAAGCATCCATCCTGGTCCCATGAAGTCCCTTGCTTTCTTCACTGTGCCTGCCATCTCAGCTTCTTGTCTCACAATTACTGTGTGGTGTAATCGTCCCTGAACCATAATATTCAGTGATCCATTGTTATGGAAGTTCTCTTCTAGGGCCCACCTCACACAAAAATTTTAGGTTCTGGTCAGATCCTTTAGGAGAGGAGCTCCCCCTTTCCCTAGATTGTCTGCAAAAGCAGCTGGACTCCCCTCTGTCTTGATGTCTACTCCTCCTCATGGCTCTAAAACCCAAATGTTGCAAGAATTCCAGGTTATGGCTCTGCTATTTTTACTTATAAAATTTTAAGGCTGAATTGAACCTATATTAAATCTTTTTTTTTAAACCCTTACCTTCTGTCTTGGAACTAATTGGTTCTAAGGCAGAAGAGTAGTAAGGGCTAGACAATAGGGGTTAAGTGGCTTGCCCAGGGTCAGACAGCTAGTAAATGTCTAAGGTCACATTTGAACTCAGTTTCTCCCATCTCTAGGCCTGACTCTCTATCCATGGAGCCATCTGGCTGCCCTTCCCCATTACTGAATCTTAAATTACCATAACATCATGCCTCTGTTTGGGTACCTTTTCCACCCCTCTCCACTCCATCCTTTTCAGTTTTTTACTTGTGTATTGTTTCCCTCCCATGAAATATAAGCAAGCTCCTTTAGGGCAGGGACTATCTTTTGGCTTGAACTGGTAGCCCTGACACATTATAGAGTGTCCCGCATACAACAGATGCTTAATAAATGCCTGTTGTTGTCTTGTGGTTAGCCTTACTCTCTTTGGAGTTCAGATTCCTTTATTTCTCAGTCATACCAATAAGTATTCTAATGCCATTCTTTTTAATGGTCCCTATCATTCTTCAGTGAATATGGGTTTCTTATGACCATGACTATTTTGCCCTAGTCCCTGGTAACAAAAACCGATCTCCAGAATGTGGGAACATTCTCTGTTCAATGAGGTTTGGGAGGTCAAGAAATAGAGAGAGGTGAACAGGAGAAATAGTCTTCATAGCTTTCCTTACACTAAGTCACAGAATCAAAGAATCTTAGCCAGAATATGTCCTCAAAATCATCTACTCTTTACATTAATGAGAAATTCCTTTGTGATATATATATATGTATATATATATGTATATATATATATATATAATAAGTAGTCATTCCAATTTCTCTCAAAGACATTCAATAGGGAAGAATAAAGGATGACTTGATGTGATTCAATTTATACATTTTTAATTTATAAATTTATAAATAACTCTTAGGGGCAGTTGGGTGGTGCAGTGGATAGAATGAGGGGCATGGAGTCAAGAAGACTCATCTTCCTGAGTTCAAATCTGGCACTAACTGTGTGATGATGGGCAAGCCATTTAACCTTGCTTGCTTCAGTTTCCTCATCTGTCAAATGAGCTGGAGAAGGAAATGGTAAAGCACTCCAATATTTTGGCCAAGAAAACCTCAAGTGGGATCACAAAGAGTCAGATATGAATGAAACAACTGACCAACATCCATGGATATATGCTGATTTTTGCCATGGTCTCCTGTATTCATCAAAGCCCTGGAAATTACTTACCAGGTAGGGTGAAGTGCTTTATAATTATTATCTCATTTGATCCTCACAACAACTCTGGGAGGTTGGTGCTATTATTATCATTCCCATTTTACATATGAGGAAACTGAGGCAGATGGCAATTAAATGACTTGCCCTGGTCACATAGCTAGTGTGTATATGAGGCTGGATTTTCACAAAAACCTGGCATTCTATCAACTGCAGCTAAGGAAGAAGTCATACAAATAGGACAGAAGGAACTTGTTACTTTCTGCCTTGAAATATTCAAAATGAAACATATTTCTTATAACTGCACTTGACAATGAACACATCCATTTTATTTCATTATCCAGATATATTTCCTGATACATATTTAGAATTTATACCACAGGGTACCATTATATTCATGTTTCACCTAACTTTGTTTCAATTCACTATCTGGACTTTTCCAACAGTCTTCCCATCCTTGAGAAACCATGTTGAGGCTCCATTCTCCCAACTGATAATTCTCTCACTGGGACCATTATTTCAGGAATGTCCCCAGTCCTATTTCTCCTTACCTGTCCCTCAGCATGCTCTCTGGACTTCTCACCCTCTTTCTATCTTCACTGGTGCCTTTGGGTCATGTGTCAATGTATCACATGCAATTGTTGCCAAAGAGCTCTGATGGAGCTGGGGTTGTGGTAACTGGGATAAGTTAGGAACTTTTCTGAACTCATTCCCAGACTATAATACAGTGTCCATCTTTCACAACCAACATGGGTGGGTTTTCCAGGCCTTGGCAGGACCAGAGCTTGTTTCTAACAGGTTGCCCCGGTGTCCTCATTATTTGATTTGTAACACAGCTTCATGAAAATCAAACTGCATTTCCTCCTACTTCTTTAATTATCACTTCAAACCACCACCAGCAGATTAAAGAAGCATTCTAACATTGATTATTGGTGTGATCTTCTGTCCTTAATTATTATATATTCAATGGAAAGTTACAGGTTTTTTCCCTTCTAATATTTTCTCTTCTAAATAATAGAAAGAGTATTCTACAGAACTACATCTCTGAGAAAATGGGCTAGTGCAAGACCTTAATTTAAAAAAAAATATATGCACACATCATTCCACATCATTCTCTCTTTACATTCTGGTACAAACTAGGACTTTGTGTGCTACTTGTAGGACTCTGAATCATTTACTTTGCATCACAGAATGAAAAATAAAAAATGACTAACAGAGTATTTTTGAACTTCTCCATTCACCTTGACTTGAGACCATGGAGAGCATTATTCATTATTTTAGAAGAAACATTAGAAATCCACCAGAAGTTCCAGAGATAGCACTGGGTTCTAGAATGAAGTGTGCATTCCCAGTGATCACAGTCAGAAAAAAGTTTGTTTTTCTTTACTTTTCTCCCCCTCCTGCACTTCTCACTTTATCCCACTTAAAGCACCCCCACCCCATACAAACACACATGAGGAACTGAACCATCAGCCCCCTTCCTCATGACCTGCAGTCACCTGTCATTTACATCCTTCTCTCAAATCTATTTCACATTCATTTGGCTGGGATATAATTTGCAAATAAGACAGAGTTGATTTGGAAAGTCTGAATTTTCCCTGACCTCCCCTTGCTCCCCCCCCCCCCAAAAGTAAATATGTTATACAGCGGTTTGAGTTGACTTTTTCATGCTGGGTCATTGGACCCTGCTGGGAGATAGGATGGGGGACTAATTTGTCTTTTCATACATCAAGCAAGCATGTCAATAGCCTTTGCTTGCCCCCCTGGAGGGAGCAATACTTTCTAACTACAGCACTGTACTAACAGTGTGACTCACTGAATTCAGGACTCCAGAATGTTTCCTTTGATTGAAGGGGTCCAGTACAAATGAGCAAAGAGGCAGCGACATTGTAAAGTCAACTCCAAAGAAGTACGGCTTAAGTGGAAGCTTTCAAAAAGAAGGATTATGAAGCCTATCTTAATTCAACAGGAAAAGCAAGATATAATTTTTATTCTTCTTAAAAATGAATATTTATTTTTCATAGAAAGATTAACACATAGAAGCATGGATATTTTTAAGAAGGCACACGGGCACACAAAAATCTTTTTTTATGCCAACTCTGGGTATCAAATGAGTACCTACCATCCAGAGTAGGAGTTGCCCACCTCTTTGGGAGGAGGAATACTTTTTCATATGTCAATCCTTTGAGATCTTTGGCAGGAATAGGAGTGCTGACAAAATCTCTCTAAGGGAAAAAGAGTGTTATTTCTAGTTGGGTTCTCTGATTCTCTGAGAATCCCAAGAAACAATGGAAATAAGATCATTAGGCGTCTCCTATGTCTAGAGCCTGCTAGATGGCACACTGGATGGAGCATTAGACATGGGTTTAGGAATATGTGAGTTCAAATCCAGCCTCAGTTGTTAACTAGCTCTGTGACTCTTCACTTGTATTTCAGTTTCCTCATCTATAAAATGGGGATAATAATAACATTCAGGATTCTTGTGAGGATCAAATAAGATGATATTTGTAAAACACTTTGCAAACCTCAAAGCATTACATAAATGATAGCACTTATGGGTGAGAGGGCACCATGATGGTGGCTACTGCCTTACAGATCTAACAGATAATAATAATAATATTAGCTAGTAGAATTTAGTCTTCCTTACTCCAGGTCTAACTACGTGCCACTAAACTCCTTCAAAATATAGGAGGCTTTGAAGTCGACTAGGAGACCCTGATTTCCTAGTTGGGGAACACAAAGATGATGTCCCATTGATACAGGCTGGAAGCCATGACGTTATTTTTGGTTAACATTTATATTATTGAAGGATAATAACGTGATAAAAGAATAAAATGTAATAAGATGGGAGATCTTGATTAGCATAGGTTTTTCCTTAGATTTACTGGTATCTTAATGCCATCTTCATAACTTTCTACATGGTGCAGAACTATACTGAATATTTATGAACTGTTTTGACAGAAATTTGATGTTCTTTACTGCTCTGTCTCATTCCATGTATTTGCTGACTTATCTGAAGGGGAAAAATGCATAAAAGCAAGGGGCCTTTTACAGGGATACTCGTATAAATTAGTACAAGAAGAAAGAAAAGTTCCTGTATCAGGCTGATGAGGTAAAATGAAAATTCCTGCCAGTACACGCTTCCTCCCCCCCCACCCCGGCCCC
This sequence comes from Gracilinanus agilis, assembly GCF_016433145.1. Taxonomy (NCBI): domain Eukaryota; kingdom Metazoa; phylum Chordata; class Mammalia; order Didelphimorphia; family Didelphidae; genus Gracilinanus; species Gracilinanus agilis. The sequence goes on along the minus strand of NC_058131.1, from coordinate 521,886,510 downwards.
GTTCCCCCACCAAAAGGAAATAACCCTCTGCTTACAAGTGTGAGCCATCTTTCACAGATGAATTTGATGTACAAATGCCCAGGGCTCATTTTACTTTTAGAAAAGACTATATCCACTATTTGTGAGGTCCAGTGAGGCCAAGTGGTTTCTTACATTTTCCCCTACAGGCTCACATTGGGTGTGATGCCTGGCACACAGGATCTACTTTCAAGGAAAATGTTGTAGCATCAGTCAGGACCCAGAAGATGAGATTCATAGAGTGGTAGAATTAGAGCTAAAAAGGACCATAGTCATGACTTTGTCTAAATGCTTCATTTTCACAGAGGAGAAGGCTATGTAAAAGTGACCAATTCAAGGTGGCACAGTTAGTTAGATAGAGCTAGGTATAGGACAAGAACTCAGGTCTCTGGAGTCTTAGATCAAAACTCTTTTAACTTTAGTATAGCTGCTATTCCCTACAGCCTTTTAGATCAGAAAAAGTACAATGTGGATTTTCCTATTCCAGAGAAGGATTAAATAAATAAGCAAAGCAGGGAAGAAGATTGGGGACATTTGTTGTTCCTGTGTCTAATTCTTTGCAACCCTATTTTGGGGTTTTCTTGGCAAAGATGCCGGAATAGTTTGTCATTTCCTTCTTCAGCTCATTGTACATATGAGGAACTGAAGCACTGGGGTTAAATGACTTGCCCAGGGTCCCATACCCAGAAAGTGTCTGAGGCTGGATTTGAACTCACGAAGATGATTCAAAGTCCAGTGCTCTTCTATCCTTTTAGGTCATGCCTATTTGTGACCCTTTCTACAGCAAACTTCAATCAAGTGGTAATCAGTATTACTGACAAACCCATAAACAGATACGAAAAGTGAGCATCTCATAGCAGCTCCATTACTTTGGGCTTATGGACCCAGCATTCATTCTCATTCTCATATCAGAGGTCAAGTTAATGCCTGCCATATACAGGTTGCTAAACATGAAGTTGATTTAAGAATGTCCTTGGCAGTTTTCGTTAGTCCTTGCAGTCTGTGACAGATGCTCCCTATAATCTATCTGGTTTTCTTTTCTTGTAACCTTCAATCAAGGTAATTTTCCACCCCCACCATATTATAGGCGTGTACTTGCCTCATTCTAAAATGCTTGTGATGTGTTGGGTCGCATTTACACCTTTTGTCCCCTGGCAATGACACTTTCTTTCTGGGGGAAAGACAGGAAGAGAAAAATAGGGAATGTCCTCATTCTGGGTGGAAATTATGCCATAAGGATATGCCACTTTGAATAGGTGGAACTGTCTAGATCAGATATCTTTTTAAACAGTACTTTATAATGTTCTGAAGTTTTGAAAGAATAGAAGGTAAGATAAGTCAGATTGGTGGATTTTTCAGAGTATTGGGAAGGAAAGGAAAAGATACATTTGGGTCCTACCTCAAAGTAAAAAATCAGATGATGCCCAGAAATCAACATGAACAAATTTTAAAATAATTGCCATCAATCTCCCACCCCTAAACAACAAATAAGTAGCTCTCCACAAAGCTTCTCTGTTATTTCAATGATAATGAGACCAGGCCACATCTTGTATATTATATTGGCACAACTCATCCATTATCTTTGAATAGCACAGAGGTCATTGTTTGTCATTCTGTACCCGGGTATTGAAAGCATGTTAGAAGGAACAGGACATCGCTCGACTGTCAGCATCAATATAACCTCATCTTTACCTGAGCCTGTTACTCACTGGGTTGTCTGCTGTTACTGGGGTATCTGGGGCTCTGGGGTTATATTTCCTCTAACTCAAATAGGGCCCTGGAGCCATGAAGAAATGGAAAAGTGAAATTGGTTACGAGTTCAGTATACATCTTTTTTCAAAGAAAAAGACAATGGAAACGGAAGCATGATTAAGATGAGCCCAATTTCTCCATCTCCTTTCTGAGAGATAGGGTGACCTTATTTTGATTCCAATTACAGTAAAAGAACAGTGTTTATAAGATTAAAGTAACTTTGGATCTGTTTTATGCATGAATATTGATTTTTAAATAACATTAATAATTTCTGCTTCTTTTTTCTGAAGGGACTACTTTATGATGGAAGAGTATCAATAGAAGTGGTTAGATGAGTCACAACACTCAGGTCATACTGCAGAGAGCATAACAAAGATTCACGTTTGCTACTTAGCAACAAGGCCAAGAAGGCTGAGAGAGGCCCATTTTGTTCCATACCTCAGAAATTTCTGTGTGCAAGAGCAAAGGTTGAAAAAAAGAGGTACATTTTCAAACAGCTTCTCAGATCATAACATGATATCATTTGGTAATCTCTATACTTTCTACAAAACTTACTTCCCTAGAACAATTACAATTATAGAATTATACTCCTAGAAGGAGTAATTCTTATTTAGAGACTACTTTATAAATCATTTTGCATGCATTATCTCAATTGAGCCTTGCAATGAGGAAGATACTACATTATTATTCCCATTTTACAGATGAGAAAGTGAGCATCAGAGAAGATAAATGGGTTGCCCAATGTAGGTAGCAAGCATCACAGGTAGAGGATGCAAATATAGGCCTTCCTGACACCAAGTCCAAAAGCCATACAGTTTACGATCTTACTTCATCTTCCCATGAGTCACTGATGGTGTTTTTTTTCAGTCATGTCTGACTCTCTGTGACCCCATTTGAAATTTTCCTGGCAGAGTTCCTGCAATGGTTTGCCATTTCCTTCTCCAGATCATTTTACAGAAGAGGAAACTGAGGCAAAATGGGTTAGGTGATTTGGCCAGAGTCACAGAGCTAGTAAGAGTGAGTCCATATTGGAACTCATGAAGTTGAGCCTTTTTGACTTCAGGCCCAGTACTCTATCTGCTGTGCCATCAGCAGCCCTTGGGTCATCGATACTCAGTTCTTGAGTTTGCTTGGCAACTGATGGTGTTTTGAGGGTAGAGTTAGTGCAATTTCAGATTTTTAGATTCTTTTAGAGAAACAACCTAGCAGAGTAGATAGTGCTAGGCTCTGAGTCAATAAGAAACGGTTTCAAATTTTACCTCCCAAATGTGTAATCCTTTATGAGTCTTAGCTTTATCATATGCAAAATGATAGGGTCAGACTTGATGGTCTTTAATCTGTAGCCTCATGAGCCCATTAAGGATCTATTATGAGCAAAGCATTGTGCTAGTCCTGACAGAATTACAAAATTTAGAGAAGACACTGTCTCTACCTTCTTATAGTTTACAGGTTTCTGCAGTAGAATGCTATGTAGAATCAGGAGTTTTCTTTAAGATCTGAAAGGGTAGCTAAGTGGCACAGTGGACAGAGTTCTGGGTCTGCAGTCAGGAGTTCAAATCTGGCCTCACACACATACTAGCTGTGTGCCCTTGGACAAGTCACTTAATTCTGCCTCAGTCTTCTCATCTGTAAAATGAGTTGGAGAAGGAAATAGCAAACCATTCCAATATCTTCTCAAGAAAACCCCAAAAGAGTTGATTGTTACTGGAAGACAACAAACAGTAGCGTAAGGTTTGAAAGTAATAACTCACATTTAAATACTCATATTAATAGCTAATATTTATAAAGTGCTTTCCCAAAAGCTTTACAAATATCATCTCATTTAATCCTCACAGAAACCCTGGGGAGGTACATGCTATGATTATCCCCATTTTGCTGATGAGGAAACTGAGACAGAGAGGTTAACAGATCTGTCCAGGGTCACACATTTAGTGTCTGAAGCTGGATTTATACTCAGGTCTTCTGGGTTGCAGGCTAAGGACAGGTTTGCAAAGTTCCTTCCTGGCAAGCATGCAGGGTAGAAAGTTAGTGCAAGTATGAAATCTCACCTCTCATAGTCTAACTTGCTAGGTATTTATGGAGATAAATCAATTAACCTCTCCAAGGCTCACCCACTGCATCTGCAAACTGGGGATAAATACTTACACTTTCCACTTCCCAGGGTCATTCTGAAGAAGACACTTTGCAAACTTTAAGTGATTGCTATGCAGCCAGACATTGCAGATGACTGGCTTGTGTTGAGTCATTTCAGTCATGTCTGACTCTTTGTGACTCCATTTTAGGGCTTTCTTGGCAAAAAGATTAGAAGAGTTTGTCATTTCCTTCTCCAGTTCATTTTACAGATGAGAAACGGAGGTAAGCAAGGTTAAATGACTTGCCCAGGGTCACCTAGCTTGTAAATGTCTGAGGCTGGATTTGAACTCATAAAGATGAGTTTTCCTGATTCCAAGTCCAGTCCTCTATCCACTTTGCCACCCCCCCCTCCAAGATGACTGGCGTTTAATGTTAATTATTAATATGGAAGCTGATCTTCTTGATCCAAATCAGGAAAAATAAAATTATGTGCAGGGTCGAAAGGAATCTTTTGTTTTTTAGGAGCTTAGTTTTCTAGGTGGTAAATAGCCTCTTCTTGGACAACAACAAACTCTAAATACACTGACTGAGAGAATTTATTCACTTCACGTGGGTGAGCATCTTGGTCCTCGAGCATATTTTACTCCCAGTGGCTCACCAAAGGATAAGGACCTAAAATACTATTACTAGTATTTCATCTTGGCTGTTGAAACTGCCAAGTGTAGTGGTGTTTTGGGTCATTTTCTATGAAGCAAGTCAATACCTTGAGCACTCTCAAGGTGCCACTTTAAAGGAATAAGTTAAAACCACAGCTTTAATAATAGACTATAAGTTGCTCTTGGCATAGAGTTCGGGCATGTAAATAGAATGGGTAAGGAGAGAAAAATAAGGCAAATACCAGAAATCAGTACAGAGACTAAGAGGATTAGAGGAAGGTGGAGATTAACACAGGGAAGGCCAGACTGAAAGGACGGGCAAGAAGTGAAAATAAGTGGGGAGGCGAAGATGTCAACATCCCAGGGAGGAGTGGGAATGTGAGATGAAATCAATCAATCAAAAACTTGCTAAACATATTATATTCAGATATCTCTAGAAGGTTCGGTGACGTGTAAAACATGGTTCCTGTTCTTTAGGAATTTGTAATCTGCACGAGAAGCTAAGAAATAAATTCTTTAAAAAGTTAATTAACAATATAAAGGTAATGGTAGCTTCTCCAAAGGAGATGAACAAATAAGGAAGAACTGTAAAATTTCTAGAACCAGGTGAAAGAAGTGCTCCAACTTTTCTTATAATAATGAGAAGCAAAGTAAGCTGCTCTGAGATTTCACTTCACACTCATCAAAGGGGCAATAATCAGAAAGCACAATGTTGGAAGGACTGCAGAAAGCCAAGCACACTAATGCACTGTGAATTGATCCACCTATTCTGAAAAAATATGGAATACTACTGTGCTGTAAGAAATAACAAACAGGTCAGTTTTAGAAAAACATGGGAAGACTTGCATGAAATAATGTAGAGTGAAATGAGGAGAACCAAGAAACACTATAGAAAGTAACAGCAATCTGGGTCAAAGAGTAACAGAGAATGACTAAGCTATTATGAGTAACATGAATATTCAAATCTACTACAAAGGTCTTATGAGGGAAAAAGCTATCCACCTCCAGAGAAAGAGCAAAAACACAGAGGTATGTATTGTATGGTTCCACAACTATATCAAATGCTGGCCTTCCCCAATGTGGGATTGGGAAGGAGGGAAGAAGAGACATCTTCTCAAAATGTAACAAAAAATAAAGCTAAATTAAAATAATAATAATAATTGGAAATTACTCAACTCTCTCATTCAGTGATCTCACTACTAGGCATACATATCATGGAGATCAAAGACAGAAATAAAGGCTTTATACTCAGATATTCATAGCATCTTCTTTTAAGAGAGCAAAAAAACTCAGAATGGGTTACTATTGATTGGTTGAATAGAGTAGAACACATGAATGTAATGGGATGTTATTGCATTGACAATGATGAGAATGAAGAACTTGGAAGAACACATATAAAATGAAATAAGAAGAGCCAGAAGAAAAATATACATACTGATCACAAAAATGCAAGCAAAAATAATGTTAAATGTCAGCCAAGACTCAGAGTAGCTGATTGATTTTTTGGCCTCGAGAAGAAGTGAAGAAATAAATTTTTCTGCTCTCAACAGAGAGGTGGGTTACAGAGAGTGGTTTTAGCAGATGATGCCCTAAGTGGGAAGTGAGAAAAGACAGCTGTTTTTCTTGAATCAGATCAAAAGCTTAAATACAAAGTGACGCAATTACTTTTGTAAGTAGACTATAAACTCCATGAGAGCAGGAAGAACATTTTCTGTTTCTCTCAAATCCTCTCTGATATCTAGCAGAGCATTGAAACCATGACAGATGCTAAATCAATCTGGGCAGAGTAATTCATTGATTGATTTTTGGCACCCAAACAGTCAGCTCTCTACTAGTATGCATTAACCTTCCTTTTTGAAAAGGTATTAAGGAGCAGACTAAATAAATCATATACAGGATGTGTCCTATCTTGGTTGGCTCTTTAAGTCCATACCTCAAAGTCAAATCCTTGGTACAAACCCAGGAAGATGTAAGTGGGGCACGTAGAACCAACTTCCTGCTCCACAAATTTAAGCCCTGAATGCATCTCCTCTCTCATTTGTTTCCATAGCTGACACACAAATGCACTTGCATTTTTTATGGCTTTTCTTATGGAAAAACACATGGATCAATAAAATTGTACATCCTGTCTTTTACCAAGGCACTTTACATTTCCAATTTAGCTTGTTGTTTTCTCATAATAAAAACTCTAGAATACTTAACATCTGGTTTACTGATCAACTTCATGGTGAGTTCTCAATGGAAGGACTCTGCTTCTCTCAGAACATGAGAGTCCTCAAAAAGAGAGGCAGCTAGACAAATAATACACTTGGATATGTGGCCATGAAGATCATCCCTATTGGACATACTGTACCAGACCAGATATGCAGGCTATCTCTACTGTTTTTGCATGACATCTGGGGCAGCGGGTCTGATAATGCCTGGAGGACTCATAACTTGGCTCCAGTTCTAGAATGAAGAACAAGAAACTCTTTGCCCATATAGTGAGTACTATCCATATTTTAGATGCTTTATCGACTTCATCAAAATGGTGAATCTCTTCTTAACATTTTATATGCCATTTTCAAAATCAGAGGTGGCACAGTATTCTCCAAAGAGTAATGCCTTTGGAAACAGATGACTTGGTGTCAAATCCTAATTCTGGTATTTACCACCCGTGTTATCTTAGGTAAATCACTTAACCACAGTTTCCTCATCTGTAAAACAAAAGAGTTGGCCTAGATCAGCGATAGTAAACTTAGAAAGTACGGTACATAAAGATCCTAGAGGGCTTAGAAAAACACGTTAACATTATCTATGTTCTATTATATTTTTATTTATTTTGATAAATATTTCTCAATTACATTTTAATCTGGTTCTTTAGGGAATGTTTTGTGTTTGACACTCCTAGCCTTCTAAGGTCCCTTGAAACTAAGTAATCTCATGATTCCATGATACTTTTAGTTTTAAATCTATGATATGATATTGGCACCAATCAATCAACAAGCATATTTATTAAATACCCAATATGTGCAAGGCATTATGGTAAGCCTTGAAAATTCAAATGCAATTGATGGAAGAATCCTTACTTGCAACGGGTTTTGGAACTCTAAATTTATTGAAATTTAACATACAATTGTCAAGTACCTAATTCACACAAAGCACTCAAGCTGCTAGATGCTAAGGATGCAAAGCTGAAAGACAACAGTTTCTCCCCTCAAGGAGCTTACAATCCAAGAGGAAAGAGGTACAAGGTATACAACTATGGTAAAACACGATAGGGCAGAGGCAAGATCAGGACTAAATAAATATTCTTGGCAAAAGTGAGGAGGGAGAGATTGATTTCAGCTGGGGAGTGCCTACCACACCCATCAGTTTACTCTTTTCAGAAAGCAACACAAAGGGAAAAATACAGGGTTTGGAAAGGGGCTGGGGGTAGGGTAGGGGGAATAAAAACTTACCAAATGTAAAATTGGATTAAGAGTCAATCAAAATCCAACTGTGAATTTATCATTTCAATGAATTTCAATGAATGGTTTAAAATCTGTTTGAAATCTATTTGAAAATGAATATGTAATAATATAGACATATCTCCTTTTCAAAGCCAGTATTGTCAGATGTATTCTGTGCATTATAATTCATGAACAGAGTAGATGACTATTTGAAAAGTATTAAAATGAGCTGACTTTTCAATACAAGTGTCTTCACAATAAGTTTTTCTATTCGAGGCAATTCAGAAACGTAGACAATTGTGCTAGAAAAAATAATATGCATTGTAATATTCATTGTACAGTAGTAGTGTCATAAGTGGCAATTCTGGACATTACAAGAGACACAAGGATTATTTTCTGTGATTGCACAGAGAATACTTGGATTTCTTGTGAAGCTTTTGCATTGGAAATGAGATTCATCAGTCTGAACGGGGCAGGGTTAGAGCCCTCAGCAACATGCTCATTCTGTAGAAGGTCACTCAGTAATAACTTCCTCTGCCCTCCAAGCTTATTAAGACTGACTGGCATATATTAATGAAAACACCTGATTCTCCAACCATAAAACCCAGACAAAGACTTTATTTTAATATTAAGGAAGGAACCCTTAATTAGCAGGGTTTCAAAAATGTCAGCTTCTTCTATTAGCTGTTCTGGTCCATCAAAGCCATAATCCCTACTGTCAAATTTCATCACATGACAGACAGTTTGCTGGCTGTCTTTTTTTTTTTTCTTCTTCTTCTTCTTTTACTGATCAGACTGACTGAAGCTTTTTTTATTTTGCCATCACATTTAACAACTTGGTATGCATTTGCCTGGAAAACTCCTGATTTTACCCCTTTTTCAAAGAGCCTGCGCACATGTCAGCTATAAAGAGGAAAAAGCTGCCGAAACACAAGTATTACATGGGGCTACACATGCATTCTTAGGCATATAATTAAAGCCCACTGGAGGACCTCGGCTGGGTTATATTGATTCCCTTCTTGGGTATGCAAATGCAGTGCTGTGAAAACTCTGACAAACAAAACAGGCTCCAGGATGAATTCCCAATTTTGACATGTGAGGGGGGCAAGAGGAGGGGGGCGGGAGGGGAACGGACAAATGCAGAGAATGCTTCCAGGACCTTTTAAGATAAACATTCATCACTATTAACCAACTGCACACCTGCCTGACTGGAAGGAATTCATTAGAGCAGTCCTTGCTTTGCATTGCCCTTCAGACAGAAGATAAAATGATAGCATCCAGCGGAAACAGAATAAATACATGGCTCTTAAAGGATTTATGTTTTAATTTAATTCAAAACGTTTATTGTCGATTAAACTCTTGTGTAAATGAAAACCTCCAACCTGTCCATACCAATAGGAATTCCATCCCACAGGAATTCAAGTGATTTGAGGCAAGCCAGAAGACTTTCCTGGGTCCAGCTGAGCAAAGCTTTGGCCTGGTGATTCTTTCATTCTCTCTCTCTTTCTCTCTCTGTCTCTGTCTGTCTGCCTGTCTGTCTGCCTCTCTGTCTGCCTGCCTCCCTTCTCTCTCTCTCTCTCTCTCTCTCTCTCTCTCTCTCTCTCTCTCTCTCTCTCTCTCCCTCCCTCTCCCCTCTTAGTCCATCAAAGAAGTTGGGGATCCTAAAGGACACATTTTTAAAATTTACAAAACCTGTCAGACAAATAAAATGGCCATCTGAGCAGACAAGGGACCTTGTTGACTTAGATGTTTAGAGATTTAAAACAATATCCACTTTCTTAAATGACAGAGATTTTAACTTGAGGGAGGGAAGCCCCACAGGACTTATTCATATACTCACAGAAGCTTTGAAGAACTTAGCAAATTGCATCTATTTCTATTTATTTCAGAAGCTAGGAGTGTTTTCCCCCATTTTTGCTTGTCCCCTCTGGGTCAATGAGCAGATTTGTAAATTGTGAAAAAAAAGTTCCCTCTATTTAAAAAAAAAAAAAAAAAAAGCTGTTTCATCACATTAGATCATCTTCTCTGGGCCTGATTCTCAAGGCTTCTTATACTTTCACATAACCTTGGCACATCTTTTCCCTTTCTTCTGTTATAAATTTGCAAAGGGGAGTCACTCCATTGTCCAATAGCCCCCTGAAAATCATAAGGGCCTTTTGTCTTTGTATCATCAGAATTGTGAGAAAAGGCCCTCCCTATATAGTTCAAAAAGTGACTGGGAATTAAATAGAAGGGAAGCCTCTGGAGGGCAGGAAGTGAGTTGTGGTTTGCTTTTGTATCATCAGCATGAAATACAATGCCTTATGCATAGTGAGATATGATATAGGACCTGCATTTGTGATGATATCAGGCAAGAGATAATTAGAACCTAAATTGGGAGGAGGCAACAAAGACCACCTCTGGTGACTTGAATTAAGTCTAGTTTAAACCAAGTCAAGTTTAAAAAAAAAAAAGAAAATAAGATTTCATTGATAAGATAGAGCCTCTCCTAAGAAGGGTATGTAATATTTATATAATAGTTTGCTTGCCTTTGATTTGACCTATGATTTTATTATAGTGTAGTATCAGAGAAGAGGTAGCTCTTTGTGAGGAATTTCCTCTAATAATGCAAATTGGACAAGTTCTCTGCAATTTATAGTCTCAGAGAAGTATTTGAAAATGCTGAGAAGTTAAGTGATTTGCCCTGGATCACACACTCCAGTGGGGAGAAGCAGGACTTGAAGTCCGATCCTCTTGATTTTTAGGTTGGAATTCCATCCATAGGCCACCCTGCACATTTTGTTTTCCAGTTGTTTCACTCATGTCTGACTTTTCATCACTCCATTTAAGGTTTTCTTGGCAAAGGTCCTGGAATGGTTCACCATTTCCTCTTCCAGCTTATTTTATAGATGAAGAAACTGAGGCAAAGAGGGTTAAATGACTCCCCCAGGGTTACACAACTAGTAAGTATCTGTGGCCAGAATCGAACTCAGGAAGATGAGTCTTTCTGACTCCAGCTCCAGCACTCTATCAACTGTGCCACATAACTACTCCACAGCTCATAAGAGATTCAAGAAATACTTGCTGAATTTGTTCAAATTAAGCTGTTTAACGGAATAAAAGGGCATCTAGGTGGTACACTGGATAGAGGGCCAGGACTAATCTTCCTGAGTTCAAATCTGGTCTCAGACATTTGCTAGGTTCATGACCCTGGGTGAGTTACTTAATCCTGTTTGTCTCAGTTTCCTAATTTGTAAGATGAGCTGGAAAAGGAAATGGTGAATCACTCCAGTGTCTCTGCCAAGAAAATCCCAAATGAGGTCATGAAGAAGTAGATGCAATTGAAAAATACAAAAACTGAATTAAGACGATATTCTCTGTTTCTGAGATCTTCTCCAGCCCCTCATGCTGGGAATTCTTCCTCTTCCTATTTACTGCTTTCAATTTTGACAATCCCATCTAGTACCTTGATATCTTTTCATAAGCAAAGTGATCAAAATACAGCACCATCTTCCCCCATTTCAACTAACTAATGAGTCATTATGGCTTTAATGCAGCTTTCTTGCTTCCTTGGATATAATATAAATGGTTGCAGGTATGTTTCCTGGTAACCTATTAGTTGAATTTACAGCCAGCAGCTTCATACTATCTAATAGCTCTAGGTGACTGTCAACAATTACCACTAAGTCCCTTTTTCTCAGTTTAATTGAACCATTTAGAAATGAAACTCCGTATTTGGGATTGACGAGTTCCTGTCTTTTCTGCTGGGCACTTAAAGAAGCCCTCAAATGCTACAAGTTCAAAAACAAAAGAGAAAGAGGAAATATTCCTTTGACAGTCAGAAAACAGCTCGGGATAATAACAGCTTTACTAACAATGACAATTTTAAAAAATCCTTCCCTTCTGTCTTTTATAAAATTTTCTCTCTCTCTTTTTAAACTCGATACTGAGTATTGGTTCCAAGGCAGAAGAGCAGTAAGGGATAGGCAATTGGGATTAAGTGACTTGCCCAGGGTCATACAGCTGGGCAAGTATCTGGGGTCACATTTGAACCCAGGTCCCCCCAACTATAGGTCTGGTATTCTGTTCATCATACACCTAGCTGCCTGTAACAATGACTATTTACTATGATGCCTCTGATGTTACTTTGGAGACTTTTCTATATGAAAGTATCGAGCAGCAGGAATATGATTCCAGGACAGCACAGTAAAGCAGATGTGTCATGGGTTCTGTCCCAGTTCCATCACTGATTTGACTCTATTTCTCTATCTGGGAAACCAGTGTTCAGATGGCACAAATCTACTCAAGGAACTAACATCTTGAGATTCTGGCCTGTAAGAAACTGCACAAACATGAGAAATTTTGAATCATCTATCCATGAATACATAAGGACTGTTGTATGAGAACAAAGGAGAAACTCAGTCCAAAATTTTGCAAATTTCTCTTCTTCTTCCAACAGGGCAATTAAATGAATGAGAGACGCAGATTATAGGACTTCTCTAAAATGATAGCCGTGTTACAACAGCAATCAGATACACTAGAGCAAATACTAAAGCCTACTGAAAAAATATTATGCTTTAGTTGTCTACTGTATCTTTCATATTGGATTCAAAAGGCTTTATTCACATAGTTTCTTAGGTACCACAGCTTTACAAGAAGATGAGCTGGGCCAGGTAACTAGTCATGGATATTGTGATAGTTGATGGTAGTTGCATGAGGCAGGGGTAAGGAACAAACTATTCTATAGATATCCTGAATTCCCATCCTGTTTTGAGACTATTAGAACTCTTTCTTGACATTCCATAAAGGCACTGATATAAAGAGGTCATTCAAGAGAACAATTTAGGAATGAACTCCACAAAATAATCCAATAACCCAGAATATCCACAGGCTGCCTAAAACCTGTGGAGATGAACAGGTACTAAAGAAGGGAAAAGAATTTAAAACGAGAACTTGTTACCTGGACTATAAGGCTGGAGGAGGTGTTATTATTCAGAATCAAAGATTTTGACTGATGGCCTAAGCTGGAAAAGTTGAAATGAAAAAGGTAGCATTTAAGCAAAGAGAATCAGCAGTACACTAAAAGGCCTGGAACATTACCCAGAAAGGCAAAAATCTAGGTCACTTTCTATCACCCATGACTGAATGATCTTGGATGATTCCCTCTACCTTTTTTTGTGCTTCTGTTTCTAGACATATCAGGTATGAGTGTTCCCTATGGTGCCACTGGGAGGAGATGGATTAGATCAAGGGCTCTTAATCTTTTTTTGTGTTATGGACCCCTTGGGCAGTCTGGTGAAGCCTATAGACTTGTTCTCAGAATAATAATTACAAATGCACAAAATAAATGGGAGGAAATGTTAAATTTTAGTTAGAAGTTAGTGAAAATAAAGATGTAATTTTTTTTTCCTGTCCAAGTCGACAGACTCCCTAAAATCAATTCATAGATTCAGGTCCATGAACCCCAGGTTAAGAACTAGGTTTGATCATCTTATAAAATGGTCTAAGTTCTTCAGGCAATACAATTAACTCCACTTATGCAATTGGGATGTAGAGATCTTAACAATGCAGGGAAATAGGAAAGAAAGAGCTCAGAGCCCATTTTGCTTAAAGAGGCTGAGAAAATCAAGAAAAGTAATATTGTTGGCATCGTGAGAAACTGGCTTATGTACTGGTGAGAGCTTTGGATAGTGTACATTTGGGGTAATGAGCTATTTGTGGTTGGAAAGGTCAGTGTTTCTGTCACCTACAGGAATCAGGAATTGACATTCTTCATTGGGAGCAGGGTGCTATCCATTGATGGCAGAGGCTGCCCACTGGCAAGGTTAACACTATTATTTTGGTACATAATGTGCATAATTGATGCTTGTCTATCTGGACAGTTTTGGGTTACAAATAAATCTGGGGCCTTTTCTTGCCAACAGCAGTCAAAGTCACATTGGAATCATTGGAAGCAGGTCTGGGGAAAAGGAGGGAGTCAGTTCAGAAGGAATCTGCCCTGATTCTTTTCTTTTTGCAATTTAATATCAGCTGTAAGGGATTTTCCTCCATCCAATTGCAATCTCCTTTTTGCAATTGCCTCAAAAATGTCATCCTTCTACTCACTGTTGGAAATGGAAATGATTTGCTTTAGGAACTTGTTAATTCATTTCACTAAAGTGTAGGTGACTAGCCTACAATCGCATAGTTAATCAGCAGCAGAACTGAAATAAAGTGGGGGGAGAGAAGGAATACGCACTTCTTAAGTGTCTACTCCATGCTGGGCTGTGCAATTTACTATTATTATCTCATTTGATCTTCATGACAGTCCTGTGAAGTGGGCACTATGTTATTATCCCCATTTTACAGATGAGAAAAGTGAGGCCAACAGAAGTGAAATGACTTGCCCAGAGTCACACAACTGGTAAGTATTTGAGCCTGGATTTGAACTGGAAATAACAGTAATGAAAACCAACTCATTTATATAGGATTTTTAAAGCTTATAGATGGATTTACATGCATTAATAAACATGTTTTACTATATAGATATACTATATATCTTTATGTTAGATGTAACATGAATATATTACATTGGACCAATAGACAAAGATCTAATATATATATTAGAAGCAGGTAGGTGGCACAGTGGATAAGAGCATAGGATTTGGAATCTTAGGACGAGTGGATTTCAGATCCTGCCTCTGACACTCTCTGGATGTGTGAATCTGGGCAAGTCATTTAGCCTCTTTCTACCTTAGTTTCCTCATCTGTGAAAAGGAGGTAATAATAGCACCTATTTCCCAGGGAAGTTGTGAGGATAAAATAAGATATTTGTAAAGCACTTTGCAAACCTTAAGGCACTACATATATATTAGCTACTAATGTTGTTATTGTTATTATCACATTAATAATCATATCATATTCACCATCTAAGATTATTAGCATAATAGATATTATTTTCCTCATTTGGGGTAGCTAAGCAGCATAGTGGATAGAGTGCCAGGCTTGGAATCAGAAAGACCTGAGTTCAAATTTGACATTATTCACTTACCAGCTGTTTGCCCCTGGGCAAGTCACTTAACACTGCTTGCCTTAGTTTCCTCATCTATAAAATGAACTGGAGAAGGAAATGTCAAGTCACTCCAGTATCTCTGCCAAGAAAATTCCAAGTGGGGTCACAAAGAGTTGGGCAAGACTGAAATGACTGAACAATAACAAAAAATAAGCTGGAGAAGAAAATGGCAAACCACTCTGGTAGCTTTGCCAAGAGAACTCCAAATGAGGTGACAAAGAGAGAGGCATGACTGAAAGGACTGATTGTCAACACCCCCACTTTACAGATGAGAGAAGTGTGGCTCAGCAAGGTGAACTTGTCACAAATCTATTAAGTATCAGAGATGAGGTTTGAATCCCTCTGATTTTTCAGAGCTCCATCCTTCTGTGAGGCAACATCACACCACTGACTACCTTTCTTTGGCCCTTCAATGGAATTGGTAAGAGATCAGTTTCTCTTCATAGCACTAGTGAGTGTCCTACTTCAGTTTTTCCAGAATTCAGAGATATTCCCATGTGAACTCCTTGGAAGATTTTAATGTATCACAGTCACAAGCCTATTGAAACCCTTCAAGTTGCGATAACATTCTGATTGAGAAGTGGGAATTGGATGTGGAGCTTATCATCTGACTCATTAGCATACTTGCATGAATGAGGATGGGGGGCAGAGGGGCACTTGGGAATGCAGTTGGGATTAAACCGTTAAGCAAGATAACTGTTGGTTCTGAAGATGTTTAGGTTGCATACTCATGAGTTGCTTCCAATTTTCACTCTTGCTTACACCAGCAGGAAAAGAAAAAAGAAAAAAAAAAAGAATGTACAACTCATTTTTAATAAACCGAAAACTAGATATGCATTATACCATTTCTCTCCAATTCTGGAGTTAATCCAGAAAATAGAATTGAAGTAACAGTACCAATTGTTCATTTTGGCTCAGTTCAGATTAATTCAACCAACACTTATTAAGCATTTACTAGATGGACAGCAGAAGTCTAATGGCTGATGGATAGGGAGCTGGGTTTATTGTCAGAAAAAAGTGGGTTCAAATCCTGCTCTTATCCATTTTTAGCTATGTGACTCTGGGCAATTAAATTCTATAAATATTTATTAAATAGCTATCAGGGTAATGAGGATGAAAAGAAAAAGAAAGGGTACCAACCTTTGAACTTGGGAGCTTATGTGTGTGGCCCTGTCATTTTTCAGTAGTGTCTGACTCTTCATGACCCCATTTGGGGTTTTCTTAGCAAAGATATTGGAGTGGTTTGCCATTTCCTTTTCCAGCTCGTTTGACAGATGAGGAAACTGAGGCAATCAAGGTTAAGTGTGACCCTGCCCAGAGTCACAAGTTAGTGTCTGAGACCAGTTTTGAATTCAGGAAGATGAGTCTTCCTGGCTGTTGGCCCAGAATTCTATCCACTGAACCACCTAGCTGCCCTTCTACCAAAGAGAAACTACTTATACATGAAGAAGGAAATGCAAAAGTAATTTCAGGGTTTAGGAAAGAAGGTTAGGAAGTAGGCAAGTCACTAAACTTTGATAGCCACAGCAGATCTGATTTACAATCTGTTATAGAGGAGGGAGTTCCAACACTGGACATTACCCAAGCTGACTAATCATAAAGCATCGTTGTACTTGTGTATCCATAAGGCACTGGTGCCCAGCTACAAAGATGAATATAATAAACACCCCAAATTCCCCCCAACCACACACTTTTGGTTCATAATCACAAAGGTGTGAAAAGGTACAAGAGTGTACAACTATGACATTGTGACAATTAGCATGGACATTAGAAGAGGATACAGGACTAAATTTAAAAAAAAATACTGTCACTGATTCAAAGTCAGAGGACAGAATTCTTCCAGTAAAGATTAGGGAAGATTTGATAGGAGAAGTGGTACCTGAGTTGTACCTTTAAGGAAGAGAAAGATTTCAATGGAGTAGCAACATGGGAAGAGTTTTCAGGTAAGGGGGGATGTGGTTACCTCTGAGAAGCTCAGTGAAGGTTAAATAACAGTGGCTTCATAATTTTGTGCTCCTCAAAGCAGGATGCCAAAGAAATATGAACACAAAATAGAAAAGGTATATTCTGGCTTTCTGAGTGATCTATATTCCTCTGGGAGATAGAGATGATGTCCCCAGCTTTAACTGTGTTTGTACAATTTCTAGTTTTATAAAAACAGCTCTCTATCCCTCCAGAGTTTTGGTTTCTATACATGTAGCTTGGAATATTTGTATTGTGCTAGTGAACACTTAAAAAAATCTTTCCTTTACCAGCTGGCTGTACAATGTATTGGATACATACCTACCTTGTTGTGCAAACAAGTCTTTGCTAAATGGCACAATTCCCATAGATATATCCCAGCAAAACAAATTCAGTGGAGTTCATGTGCCAAAGAAAAATAGGAAATCAACAGATTCAGAAATGGAATGACAATGTAGAAGATAGAGAAGAAGGGAACAAATATTTATTTAGGATCTATTATGTGCCAGGCACTCTGCTAAGTGCTTTTACAAATATTATTTCTTTTACTCCTCACAACAACTCTGCTAGATCTGGGCTATTATTATTTCTATTTTTCAGATAAGGAAACTGAGGCAGACAGAGATGAAATGATTTGCCCCAGTAAGTGTATGAAGTTGGATTTGAACTCAGTTCTTTTTTTTAACCATAACTTTCTGTCTTAGATATTAAATATCAGTAATTTTTATTTTATTTTTTAGAAAAATTTTCCATGCTTACATGATTCATATTCTTACTTTCCCCTTCACCTCCCCAACCCTCCCCCACCCCCATAGCCGATGCACATTTCCAATGTTTTTAACATGTGCCATCGATCAAGACCTATTTCCATATTTTTGATAGTTGCATTGGTGTTGTTGTTTTGAGTCTACATCCCCAATCATGTCCACGTGAACCCATGTGTTCAAGCAGTTGTTTTTCTTCTGTGTTTCCACTCTTATAGTTCTTCCTCTGAATGTGGATAGCATTCTTTTCCATAAATCCCTCAGAACTGTCCTGGATCCTTGCATTGCTGCTAGTATAGAAGTCCATTACATTCGATTTTACCACAGTATATCAGTTTCTGTGTACAATGTTCTCCTGGTACTGCTCCTTTCGCTCTGCATCAATTCCTGGAGGTCTTTCCAGTTCACATGGAATTCCTCCAGTTTATTATTCCTTTGAGCATAGTAGTATTCCATCACCAGCATATACCACAATTTGTTCAGCCATTCCCTAATTGAAGGGTATTCCCTCGTTTTCCAGTTTTTTTTTGCTACCTCAAAGAGCACACCTATAAATTAAATATCAGTTCTAAGGCAGAAAAGTGGTAGGGGCTGGGCAGTTGGGGTTAAATGACTTTCCCAGTATCAGAGGTCATATTGAACCCAGGACCTCCCATCTCCAGGACTCTAAGCCATTTAGCTGTCCCTTGAACTTAGATCTTCTTGACTCTAAGCCCAACATTCTATCCACCTCACCATCCATAACAGAATTAGAACTTTTTTAGATCTCAGTTACAGTCCTGATTTTGCCTTCAACTAATTTTGTTGCCATGGGCACCTCCTTTGGACTCAGTTTCTTCTTTCATGGGGGGGTTGGAATGGCTGATCTCTGTGATTCCCTTTCCTGCTCTAACATTCTAGAATTCTGTGAAAAATGGGTGTTTGAGAATTGAGTCAGTGTATAAGACAATCTTCATCAGCCTCATTATCAATTAAATTGTTATCATTGTGGCAGATACACCTGGCAGCATTCCAGGTCCTTAAAAACAGAATCAATGCACGATTTTTAGAAATGAGGGTCAAACCAACTCTATAACCCTTCCAGTGCTGATAGAGGCCCCATATAAATCATTTGAGAGAGAAATATTTATTCATCAACAGTTGGCTAGTCAGCAGCACGGTGTGGTCTGTACACATTTTGTAAACAGATGGTTTGTATTTTCCGAACTTAGAGTAAGACTCAACACTAGAGAAATTGGGAGGATTTTAAAAATAACTACCTTCTTTGTGATTAGGAATATACTTCGAATTGGAGCTACAAATTTCCAAATCAGAAAAGCCTCCTCTTCCTATGTCTTAGTCAGCAGTGATGGACCTTATGAGAGAAGCTACATAAACTGTGTGTCTGCAGTAAGGGAATTGAAAGCTGCCCTCCAAAAATAAAAGACGATTCTGCTCATATTACCCATGTGGATGTTGGTAGAATTAATACAATTTCAGTTTTTCTTTGTGTCTGTAATGGTTTCCCATTATCCTGATAAGTAGGCAGCCATTTTGCTTTTATTGATATGGCTGTGAAAAAGAATGAGATTTTTAACACTTATGTAACAGAGATTAATTGATTGATTAGATTATTAATTAAATATTCCATTAAATTCCCCTTTTAAAAAAGGTATAGGATTACATATTCTTGAGAGTGGCTTTTTTTTATAGACCCTTGAAATAATAAACAAGTAAATGCATAACCAGACATTGTGTCTTATCTTGGGAAGGATAACGAAGGAAGCAGGTGCATTAGGAAGATGTCCTCCCAACCCGGTTCTCTTAACAGATTACTTTTCCCCCCATATCTGAACATTCAGCTACAAGATCAAAGGAACTTTCTTTCCTATGAATTACCAGCAAAATAAATCAGGGAGTTTGATGGAAAAATCCTTCAGTAGTATGCATGAAACACATGCATACATACACATATACACAGATAAAGAATTGTGGCTTTATTAGTTGGGAACAAAAATGGTTTACCTAAAACTTCCAGCTACACAGTGTTTCAGAGATCTGTGGAAAAATAAAAACAGCAAGTGGCCTTTTAGGTAACCCATAATTAAAAGCAATTTTGAGCTGTCTTTTCAGGGAAACTACCCAGGGGAAGTATTTGCTACCTGTTTGACCTTCACGATTGTGAGTCCTTGGCAGTGTCAACGACCCTCTGAACTGAATTCAAAACTAATCTCTGACAGAAAAAGAGAAACAGAATTCATGCAAATCATATTAATTCCAACATTTCCCCAGTGAGCTGGGTATAAACTACAGCCTAATTAAATATTTTTTAACGATGTGAGTAATTTTTGCCAAGGGGCGGATTCAGGGGAAAATTTAATATGAGATCACAAAAGCTGTTCCCAGCGTTGATTCTGTAAATTAATGACTATCTGCCTTATGATAAAAACATGCTGCCAAGAATGAAAATGAAGTCGGCAAAGCTTGCTCTATTTGTCTAACAACCAAATATACAGAATGCAAAACTTTAAAGGCAATGGAAAATTCCCATTGTATCCGTGTGATATGTTAGAGATAAAGATGCACTATGCTGACAGGCCATTAACCAGGTTTTAGGTGCTCTTGGCAATATGTGGCTACCGCTTTTTACAAAGCTTCTGTCAAGGTCCAGGACTATCAAAATATTAATAGGTACTCAATTATTTGGTGCAAACATTTCCCATATAAAGACTCCACTGGATTCCCTAACAATGAGGTAGTTTTTCTCTGTAGGGAAATTAAGAGCAGGTCACCTATGAAACTTGAATCAGACCCTCTGCAATTGTTTCTTTTGAAAGCCCACTGACCTCCCCAAAGCAGCACCAAGACGATGGGTGGTGAAAAGTGGGATGGGGATGCTACAAGCCGAGCCGAAGCGGTCCTCAAGGGTTAGCTACGAGTAAAGCCCTAGAATTGGAATCTTCATCTCGTGCTCTAATTTAGATGATACAGGTGGTGGGGCAGGGGTTTGGGGGAGGCTGATTTTTTGGGTCTACTCAGGTATAATGCAAAAACGGTGCAGCCCACTCATGCTGAGATTTCTCTTTTAGGAAGCATCTCAACAAAAAAGGCAACTTGGCAGATAGAGAAGGGAAAACGAGCCATGATTCCTGAGTCAGAGCCAGGGAAAACTCTCCCATTTCCTGTTGCTTTGTGAAGCCAACCTGTTTCTAATGGCTCACAGTGTTAACACCCAGGAGTTGTGAGGCCATCGCTGGTGACAGATGACTAGGACCAAGCTGGCCTCCGGTCAGGGGCCAGGCTATGGCAGGGGCTTTTGCAGTTATACTTATTTAAATTTTTGTCAGTGCCCAGCAACAGAGATTGAATTTACAGTCTTTCAATTAGAAGGTCATCTGTGCTAACCAGTGTGCCATTGCCTCATTATAATCATAAAATTAGTGAAAAAAAGACTGGCATGAGTAATATGGAAAAACCAGTTTCAAAGGTGAAAAGGTGCTGTTGTCTCAGGTTAAGGCAGAAGAGAAAGCAATCATCTGTTCTCTATAAATAAATATGCCCATTGCTAGCAAAGTTAGTTGGGAAGGAGGGGCAAAGAAAATGGAACAGGTAAGAAGATTCAATTCAGTTCACCTTGACCAATGTTAATTAAGGACTTACTATTTGCAAATGTGTAAATAAATGGGATACAGGAGGGAGCAACAAAGATAAAAAGAAAAGTCGATGCCCTTAGGGAGCTTGGGCAGGGTGTCCCAAAAGTCTTAGTGTAGTTTTAAGCTAAACATAGTCTGCTCTGCTTATATGTATACACATACAATATACATAATGCAATCTATGCATCTAAACAGAGATAATACTGATTGCATCTTCCAGTCCCAGCAGAGCTGCCACATCCCAGTAGCCACTTAGTCTCCTGATGGCCCCTTATAGCATTTATGTGGCCCGGAAGGGATCCCTCACTCACAAAAGGAGCATGAAGAGGCTTTCCAGTGGAGAAGCCTAAATGACTAGGGAATCCCCTCTCCTTCACCTCTTCCTTCAGGAATCAGACCCTGAACCTGTGAGCTTCAGTTATAAGTCTCCGCCAGGATGGGCCAATTTCTCCCAGAGAGGGTGTCAAGGGATTTTGGACAGAGGGCAGGAAGATGAATAAATGGGTAATAAGTAAACAGGATGCACATATTTGTAGATGCATATGTGTCTTTATATGTTCTTTATGTAAGGGCACAGTAAACGTATTCTTAGTTCCCTCACATACTTGAAAAATATTTTCTTCTCAATTACATATTGCTGGGAGAGGCATCCAATATGAAAATCTCAGCAAAAATATAATTTATGGATTTAGAGGCACACTACTTTAAAAATAAATAAATGTCTTTAAAAATTGGTATAATCTCCCAATGACTCAAAAAGATAGTGTTAAGGAAAACAAATGAACACATTGGCTATATTGAACCACAGATACTTTTGTTGCACCTACTGTCCACTACCTCTTTTTGAAGTGGTAGGAGGCTCATTTCACTAATTAGAGACACAAATCTCAAAGAGCTGAAAATAATGGTTCTAATTCTAATCTTACTCTAGACTAAATAAATGAGACTGATCCTTGCTGTGAGCTAAGGATGGAGGAGCTCCGCACTCCTGATGGTCCTAGTATTTGGCTGTCATCATGACACTTAAAGGGTTTGTTGTTTAAAAACAATTCAGAAGCAATTGCCATTAATTAAATCATTAGATCCTACTTTATTAGTTTTTGTGAACCTTAAGAATGTCCTTCATATTTCTGGTTCTATACTGAAAATTTGGAGTCAAGGTAAACAAAAAGGTAAAAAGAGATATATGGAAAGAAAATCTTGGTAAGGTCCTGAAGGCAGCATATATAATCTATAGATCAATCAAAGGGTTCTGATGTGCTCCCTGAGAAGGCAGCCATTCTTTGACTATATCCATTTGCTCATCCCATGAGAGATCCATTAGGGGTCAGGACCTCAGGCTGATTTGTAGAATGGAGGCAAGGAAGAATATTTTGATGTTTTTATAGGTTCACAAAACATTGTCCCTACAACCATCTTTAGAAGAAGGGAACACAGGCATTGTCCTCATTTTATACAGAAGTAAACTGAGGTACATGGAAGTGAAATGTCTTATCTGCATTTACACAATCAGAACTCATAGTCAAGTTTTCGGATGTCCCAGACCATGGCACTCTGTAAAATTCTCTTCGTTCCAGTTTCAGGCAAAGGTTTGGCTTCTCTTAGAGGAGTGGTTCCCAGACTTTTTTGGCCTACCACCCCCTTTCCAGAAAAAATATTACTTAGCCCCCTGGAAATTAAATTTTTTTAAATTTTAATAGCAATTAATAGGAAACATAAATGCACCTGTGGCCATCACTGCCCTCCCTGGATCACTGTAGCACCCACCAGGGAGCGGTGGCACCCACTTTGGGAATCACTGTCTTAAGAGTGAGTGGCATTTTAAGTGTAATGATCTCATTCTTATGGAATGAGGTAACAACACTAAGGAAAACTGTTTCTGGACAGTCTGCTAACAAGATCAGAGACTTGCTCTTTCAAACCTTTTCTCCATTAGAATTTTTAAAAATTTAATTTTTATATGTTGATATGATTTGTAATAATAATTTTCTAATACCTTTCAATTCCTGTCTTGTTCTCTCTATTCTTTTCTCCCCTCCCCTCCCTTAAGTCAGCAGGTAATATGATATAGGTTATACTTGCTATCATTTGATATGTATTTCTATGTTCATAATGTTGTAAAAACATATATCACTTATACAAGGAAAAAACTCATAAAAAATAAAATGAAAAATGGTTATTCTTCAATTTACAATCAGACTCCATCAGGCTCATTCTATGATGGTGGACAGCTTTCTGTGTGTCCACTGGAATTTTTCATATAAACTCATTTTAATAAATTTTTACTTGCCAGCTTAACCATCATTCATTGCAATGTTTTAAATAAATTAAACTTTACCTGGACTAGCCCATTGAAGCCAGTGGGGATAGTTTGTCTTATGGATGATCATAGCAAACTAAGAGGAAGACCTGTTCCAATGGGGAAAGCTCTACATACAGTAGGTGTTCATGAAATAATTAGAACCTTAAGATCATAGATTTAGAGCTGGAAGAGACCTTAGAAATTGTCTAGCCCTATCTTCTAATTTAAATAGATAAGTAACCTAATTTCAGGGAAGTTAAATGATTTGCCTAGGGTCATACAAGTGGCAAATGTCAGGATTTGAACACAGGTTCCCTGGCTCCAAATTTAATACTCTCTCTGACCATTAGATAGATCAAACATTGAGCAAGTCACTGAGACTCTTTTTTTTTTCTTTTTTTTTTTTTTGGGGGGGGGGGGAGTGATCCTTGCCTAGGGCTTCAAAAGTTCAAAATGTTTATTTTCTAGGGATATAGATCTCTCTTCTTTTGAAGAGAGCTAGCTAGGTGGCACATAAGAGAGCTAGGCATTAAAGTGGATAGAGTGCTGGACCTGGTATCAGGGTGACAAGTTCGAATATGGCTACAGACATTTACTGGCTGTGTGATCCTGGCAACCCACAATCCATATCTGCCTCAGTATATTCAATTGTAAAATGTGGATAATAATAGTACCTAATTCCCAGAATTGTTGTGAGGATAATATGAGATAATATTTGCAAAATTCTTTGCAAACCTTAAATATAAATGTTACATTGATGATGAAGAATCTAGCATGGAACAGAACACTTAATAAATAATTGTTGATTAATTCTTCTATCTACTCTCCCAACCACAGAGACGGAGAGCATAAAGTTTGTTCTAGGGTCAGATAGTTAAGGAGTGTCAAGGCAAAATTTCAACTCATATTTAAATTAATTTTAACCTGAATTTCAAATTCATTTGAAGACCTGAGTTCAAATCTTGACTCAGATGTCATATTCTCTATTTCCTAACTTCTTTATACAGGCTTTTCTTGACTTCTTTTTCTTTGACCCTGGTAATTCACTTAGCCTATCTGTGACTTAGTTTCTGTATCTATAATATGAGGATTTGGGATAGGATAGCCTCTAGGATTCCTTCCCGTCCTAAAACTTAAGATCATTTGCTTGTAAGTGTGGTGATGTTTGTTTATCATTACATGACTTGTAACTGTAGACCTTTCTTTATTCTTTATATCTTTCTCACTATAGGACTCAATTCATTCCTTTCCACTCTCTTATTGAGCATCCTCAGGCACTGCCAGTCCTCGTTCCTCATCCAGGCACTATTATTTTCTGTCCCTTTCTTGAAATGAATCGAAGAAGAAATGGAATATGTTTTGTTCTCACTTCAATCACTGGACCAAGGAAAGTAAAATGTTTCTCACTGGCACAACTGGGTTAAGAAAACTGAGGTACAAAAAGCTTTAATGTCTTACCTGGGATCACACAACTAGTAAGTGACTTGAGCAGGACTTGAACTCAAGTTTTTCTGACTCAGCAGTGCATTATCAAGTAAGTGAGGAAAAGGAGGCTAGTTTCAGCTGGGAGCACTGATGCATTCTCCAACTCCAAGCCAAACTTTCTCATTGCTGTTTGGCTTTCTTCCAGCATATCTCCCCATTCCTTTCCAAGAAAATATTTTCCCTGGGTCTAGATTGACTTTGTGAACTGTATTACAGGTAATTGACTACATCTTGGTATTATTTTTTCCTCAAGGAGAAGGTAAAAGCCCTAGAGGTCTTTTTGGCCAACTTTTTGTTTCCCATAGGATAAAACCAAAGCCCAGACAGGTCACACACTAGTTGGTGGTTCACATTTCCCAATTCTAATCCCTTGTTCTTTTCTGTACACCATAAATGGAACAAGTCCCTTAAAGGCAGAGTAAAGAATAGTCTGAGGCTGCTGGCAGAGTCAGAGATATGGTCCAAAGAATTCAACAGACTCCTAAGTGGAGATAATAAGCAATAATAAAGACTTCTCTCCCATCTCACTTCCTATCAGAGTAAGGGCACATCCTCTATCAGCTGCTGCAGCAGGGAGAGGGAATTTCCTTTATTCTTGGGTCCAAGTGCAGAGAACTTGCAAGTGACTGTGCTCATAGGAGGGGAAGATCAGAGGTGAAAAGGATGATTAATGTACACAGGGAACAGTGACAGATCACTTGTAACAATCACAGAATGACCCTCCAAAGCACTGGAGCTCACCAGAGCCTCCCTCTAATTAAGGATAATCCAGAATTATCATCTTTAATTATTTTCAGAGGTTTCTGTGATTTTTTTTTCTGTAGGCTGGGGTGAAGGGATATATATATATATATATATATATATATATATATATATATATATATATATATATATATATATATATATTTACAATGGAGGAACAGAAAAGGAAAGATGTAATTTTGAGATCAAAATTTCAACCACAGCTCTCCGTTCTTCCCCATAGAGATAGACTGCTGATGTTCAAATGTATTGGTTCTAAGATGGTGTAGCTTTCTTCCACAAAACGCTTCCCCAACTATCCAGTCTGCTTCACCCCTGTCTAGCTTACAAAACCACATGACTTCCAGCCCCCTCAGTCAAATCTACTGTTATATTCAGTACCTACTTCCAGAGGGCAATGAGACTCACAGAGCTAAAAGGACCTTCTCACATCCCCTAATTGTCTGCCCACTCCATTTGCTTCAAACAATTTGCTTCTCACCCCATTTGGGGAATTTTTATTTCTATCTATTTATTATGCATTCAACAGCTTCTCACCACTCAACTACCAAGCTACCAACTCTCTGGATTCAAATTAAGCTCCATCCCTCTAGCTCTAGCTAGCCTTCCCTCATTACATGGGACAGTAATGAACAACTCTGAAATATTCCTAGTATACCATTAACCATCGGTGAGATGTAAAAAGGAAAAAAGAAGAGAAAAACATTCCCATATACATCAAAAGTCATGGAGAGAAATACCTTCTTGTGAAATGGGAAAGGAGCTTCCATGTGGTTTCTACGGTATCATTATTATAGAATTTTAAATATAAAATCAGATGCTGAAAGTCATTAGAACTCCTACATACATTACAGCTTAACAGGGCGGGTTTTTCCATTTCATGGTCGGTTGTGATCGTTATATTAGGTGGCATGCGAAAGGCACTTTTTTGAGGTGAACCCTTATGGCTGGCTGATTCTTTTGCCATGTTTAGGTTAAGCATGCTCTTAAATGAATGATGAATTATATATGTAAATAATGGTTAATTTAATATATTAAGGATTCATTATGTATACATGTAAATTAATCAGTGTATATCTGTCTGTATGTAGATCTATATCTATATCTATATCTATATCAAGGCATTAGTAGTCCACTTTGGTTAGAAGGGGAACTACAAAGGCTTTAGGGCAACAATCCATTTCCTCATCCTTAATATGAAGAAGTTGGACTCAATGGCTTTTAAAGTGACTTAAAGCTCTCTCAATGATCTTGTGAAGTTGTGTGGCTGGCCTTCAGGAGGTAACTTAACCTAATTATGCCTTACTTTACACATTTGTTAATTGGTTTCCGATTTCCCTCTAGCTCTTGATTTTTGATCCTATGATACTATGTAGACTCCCAAATTCAAGGATTTTCTTGCCCTGTGGCCTGTGAACTTGAATAAGAAAAAGGGCACCTCTTTAATATTCATAAACTCTGGTATCCTTTGTATTCCTGTGTATTTTATTTTATTCATTTAAAAACATTATTCTGAGAAGGCATCTATAGGCATCACCAGAATATAGTAGGGGGGCCAAGACACGCACCCAAAAAGTTAAAAACCTCTGCTCTAAAGACACTAGGCTGTAATGTTGAAAAGGGAAGATGTTAAAGGGAAGGGAAATAGAAAGGGAGTATAATGTAGGGCAAGATGAAGGCATACACCTTTGAAAAAAATGCTTTCTGGGGTTGATTTCAGCACCTTGATCTTCACCAGGGCATAATTAAAAGGCACCAGAATACAATTGCTGTAGTCTGGTGCTACACTGAGAGTGCTGAGAGCATCCCCAAACTGTGCTGCACTCCTGGGCACCAGTGAAGATGTAGATAAATTGGAGCAAATTTAGAGAAGAGAGGCAAAAGCAATTAAGTATGGGGAAGGTTTAATTTATAAGGATGGACCATAAACAAGAGTAGTTTGGTCAAATGACAACTAAGAAGGGGAGTGGAGGTTCTCTCTATGCGTTCAAAGAAGGATGATCTAAGGCTGTTGCTTCCCTACTCAGCCTTGTTTTACACAAGAGCTGGAATTCACCCAAATCTACAAGAGTACCAAAGCCAGGCGATTAAAAAAATACTTCTTTTTTCATAAGACAGGCTATTGAACTTAATTAGCAGGCATAAGGAATGTCTTTTGTACTTACCCAAATTCTCTCAATTGGGCTTTCAAAGGTAGGATTTTATTCTTTTATTTATTAGATTTCTATAGTGACTTTCCTCCAAGGAGCCCAAGGCTCAAGCAATGGGGTAACCATTATATTCCTCATTTGTTTATTTTTAACACTGAAAGAGGTTCCTTCAGTGCAAAAATAGGATGCCATCACAGGGACATGTTTGAGAGGTGGAGAAGATAGGCTAGTCCTGTGGCAAAATCCTTTTTTTTTTTTTTCATATTCATAGGCGGACAGCCCAAACAGTCTATTGGTGTGCTTGATATGAAAACAGAAAACAAATATGGCTTCCATTATGTTGGCCAAACCTTTTGGGGAAAACTGATGGGAGGATATGCCCAAGAATTTGCTCTTGATGGGGCAGCCATGAATGGGTTGCTATTTACTTCCTTGGAGAAAACATTCAATTAAATGAGATAACAGATAACTTGTATATTTGAGTAACACTGAAGAGGTAGAGAAGTGAAAAGTGGCATAGCCATTGGTAGTTATTTAAGAAGATGATGTGGCCTTCCATGAATAGAAAGTGATTTACATATCCTGAAGCATTCAGTCAAATAATCTTTTACTTTCTGCAGTTCTCCTTCCACACTGTAGCCAATCAAACCGTATCTGAGTTAAATATATAAATAAATTTATGGCCCTCATAGCAGGTAGGGGGAATTTACATGGTTTTCTTTCTGTTCTTTGGTCTTTATGCTCTGTGCTGGGCTTACACATTCTGTCTACTCTCTAAACCTTTTACCCTAAATCTCACTCCATAGGGTTTTTTCCCATATCACTCATTAATACTGATTTTCTCTAAGGGGTCTCAATGCAACTAGGAAGGCGCTAACTATGGGAAGGCTGGAGAAAGAAGAGAATAAATAAGGGGAAAGAGAAAATTATTGGATCACTTTAAAAATTATTGGATTGCTTGACAGCTAGGTGGTGCCATTGATAAAGCATCAATAGGCTTTGGAGTTGGTAGACTCATCTTCCTGAGTTCAAAACTGGCTTCAGAATCATATTAACTGTGTGTCCCAGGGCAAGTCACTTAACCCTGTTTGCCTCAGTGTCCTCATCTGTAAAATGAATTGGAGAAGGAAATAACAAACCATTTCACAAAGAGGTGGGCACAACTAAATGACTGAACAATAATCAATAACAAAATTAGATCACTGGGTCTACAAAGTAATGAAACTCATTTTCCTGTCTGGCTCCAAAACTGGTCTTTGGCAGAGTTGGGAAGAACTTTGAAGGTTATTTAATCTAATCCTTATCCATAGAAAAGAATCCTGGCCTCAATACCACAGCAAATGTCTTGTAGCTTCTCTTTGACAACCTCAAGAAAAAAGGAATTCATGACTTCAAAAAGTTGCATGTTTACAAAAAAATCTAAAGGCTGGGAATTGTGTTTCTATACAAAAGAAATTTCATTCTGCTCCTAGGTCTCCACCTCTGACTGGATGGCTCCAACTCCATCTTTGTAAAAAGGGAACCTCTTCATTTCTTGTTATGCTATTGCTCTGGACCTCTCCTTCACAGGGGATCTCTCCACCTCATGCCCAGCTTCCTTTTTTATGTGTGTGTGGTGTTGCTCAGTTGTTTCAATTATATCCAATTCCTGGTGTCTCTGGGGTTTTCTTCTTTTTTTTATTAGACATTTATTAATATTTGTTTTTAATCTGTTTACATACTTTATGCCCCTACTTTCCCCTTCACCCCCCGCTCTCCCCCCACCCATGGCCAACGCACATTTCCACTGGTTGTAACATGTGTCCTTGTTCAGGGTCTATTTTCTGGGGTTTTCTTGCCAAAGATACTGGACTGGTTTGCTATTTCCTTCTCCGCCTCATTTTATAGATGAGGAAACGGAGGCAAACAGGGTTAAATGATTTGCCCAGAGTTACATAACTAGTAAATGTCTAAGACCATATTTGAGCTTAGGTCTTCTTGACTCCAGGTCCAGTGCTCCATCTACAGTACCACCCAGCTGCCCTTTTTTATGTATAGTCTTCCCTATTAGAATATAAGCTACTTAAGGATAGGGGCTGTCTTTCTTTGTGTTTTTATTTGTAATTCTAGTGTTTAGTACAATGTCTGGCATATAGTAAACTCTTAGTAAATGCTAACTGATTAACTGATTGACTAGAACTTCTACCCTACTGGTCATAGTTCTACCCTTTATAGCTAAAAAGAATAAATCTAATCTCGCTTCCAAAAAGATAACCATTTCAAATTTCAAATACAGCTTCATTTCTGCCCTCTTGCCCCCAGCTCCATCCCCTGGCTTTCTCTTCTGCAGATTAAACATTTCCAGATCCTTCAGTGATTCTTCCAAGGCATGGTTTTGAGTCTCCTCATCATTCTGACTATCTTCCTATGGATGAGTTCCAGCTTGTCAGTATCTTCTCTAAAATGTGGGCAGTTCCCAAAGAGAAATTGAAAATGTTTTCAACAAGAGCACTGAATATAACTTTGAAGGATACCACTCATTTACACATAATGTTATGTTTTCCTGAGCTCAGATCTCTCTCTCTCTCTCTCTCTCTCTCTCTCTCTCTCTCTCTCTCTCTCTCTCTCTCTCTCTGTCTCTCTCTGTCTCTCCGTCTTTCTCTGTCTCTGTCTCTCTGTATCTGTCTCTATCTCTCTTTGTCTCTCTCTTTGTCTGTCTCTCTCTCTGTCTCTGTCTGTCTGTCTGTCTGTCTGTCTGACTCTCTCTCTCTGTCTCTTTCTTCCCTCTCTCCCCAAACCCTGTCTGTGGTTGTGACTTTCTGACTCTTGTCTCTCTTAAATTGCACATCATGTCCAACCTTTAAAATGACAGAAGAAAAAAAAAAAAACCCTGAGAGTGACAAAGTTAAAGTGCAGGACTTAAGGGTGAGGTAGAAAGACTTTATTTTTTGTCTTCAGGATCAAACTTTGTACTAAGTCAAAACTTGATCTTGTGAAACAATAATGTACTAGAGGATAAAATAATTTAAAAATTATCGGAAATAAGGATTAGTCCGTACATTTTAAAGGCCGGCATATCATGTATAACATCAGGATGTAGGTTGAAACTTGTTGCACTAAAGCAAGGGTCGGCAACCTTTTTGGCCATGAGAGCCATAAACGCCACATTTTTTAAAATGTAATTTCGTGAGAGCCGTACAATGCTTACAGTGCGGCTCCTGTAACAGCGCCTGAAAAAAAATTGAATTTATGGCTCCTGCAGAAAGAGCCATATCTGGCCCTCAAAAGAGCCAGATATGGCTCGAGAGCCATACGTTGCTGACCCCTGCACTAAAGAGATTGCTGTCCAAGAGAGGAGAGTTCTCTGTTTTGATGGCAGCAAAATAACCAGAAGCTTCAATTTAATTCAATTCAATTAAAATTATTTCTAATGCCTATGCTTACTTATAGGGAAATCTGAAAGGATAAAAGACAGCAAAATAGGTATCTCTCTGAATGTGTTTCTTACAAAGACAGCAAGTGGTCTTTCCAAAGAAGCCCTTTAGAATACCATACTCGACTGAAAGTTTTGCTTCAACTTCTGATATGTTAAAATGAAAATGATACAACAAGGAAAGTCCTTTATACTGTTAGATAGGCTCCATGGCATAGACGATGGAAGGTCTAGATTCAAGTCTTATTTCTGACACTTAACTTTGTGACTGTGGTTATGTCACTTTTCTCAGTGACCTGGGCAACTGTCCAATATGCTAGGCGATTGATAGTTAATTAAAAGTTAATTGTAGGGGGCAGCTGGGTAGCTCAGTGGATTGAGAGCCAGGCCTAGAGACGGGAGGTCCTGGGTTCAAATCTGGCCTCAGACACTTCCCAGCTGTGTGACCCTGGGCAAGTCACTTGACCCCTATTGCCTACCCTTACCACTCTTCTGCCTTGGAGCCAATACACAGTATTGACCCCAAGACGGAAGGTAAGGGTTTAAAAAAAAAAAAAAAGTTAATTGTAGGGAGCAACTACATGGCTAAATGATTTGAGAGGCCTAGAGACAGAAGATCCTGGGTTCAAATATGGCCTCACACACTTCCTAGTTGTGTGACCCTGGACAAGTCATTTAACCCC
Source organism: Gracilinanus agilis (assembly GCF_016433145.1). NCBI lineage: Eukaryota > Metazoa > Chordata > Mammalia > Didelphimorphia > Didelphidae > Gracilinanus > Gracilinanus agilis. The sequence continues at coordinate 521,854,398 of NC_058131.1, read as the reverse complement.
CATTGTCTAGCTCTTATCACTCTTCTGCCTTGGAACCAACACACAGTATTGATTCTAAGACATAAAGCAAGGGTTTAAATAAAAAATGTTAATTGTGGGTCCATTATCACCAACATTATTTAATGTAGAATTATAAATACTAGTAATAGCAATAAGAAAAGAAAAGAAACTGAAGGAATAAGAACAGTCAAAGAGGTAGTACAACTATCTCTGTTTGCAGATGGCATGATGTTATATATGGAAAACGCTAGACATTCAACTAAAAAGTTAGTTGAAACTATCAATAATTTTAGCAAAGTAGCAGGATATAAAATAAGCCCACACAAGTCATCAGGATTTTTATATATTACTAACAAAATGCTACAAAAAGAGATAGAAAAAGATGCTTCATTTAAAATAATCATAGCTAGAATAAAATACCTGGGAGTACACCTGCCTAAAGAAACCCAGGAACTACGTGAACATAATTATGAAACACTTTTATACAAATAAAGTCAAATCTAAAAAATTGGAGAAATATTAATTATTCATTGATGGGCAGAACCAGTGTGATTAAAATGACCATCCTACCTAAACTAATCTACTTATTCAATACCATCCCAATCAAATTACACAAAAAATAAATTTATAAGTCAGAAAAAATAATACAATTCATTTGGTAGAATAAAAGATCAAGAATATCAAAAGAATGAATGAAAAACATGTAAAAAAAGGTCTAGCAGTACCAGATTTTAAATTGTATTATAAAGCAGTAAGTGTCAAAACTATCTGGTACTGTCTAAGAAATAGAAAGGCAAATTATTGAAACTGAACAGGCATACAACACACAGTAAAAGATTACAGTAACCTTGTATTTGACAAAAGCATAGATCCAGATTTGAGGAATAATAAATCAATATCTCCTAAAAATTGCTGGGACAGCTGGAAAGTAGTTTGGCAGAAACTAAGTACAGACCAATATCTTACACCATTCACTAAGATAAGATTAAAATGGATACAAGATCCAGATTTAAAAGAGGACATCATAAGTAAATTGGAAGACCAGGGAACATACAGGAAGTAAAGGTTTTTAAAAATAGTTTTAAAAAATCTGTCTGAGAAGAGTATGTTCCTTTCATCAAAAATATCATGGGTTCTCAAAAAAATACATAAAGTACTAGACTATGATAAATAAAATTCTATGTTATTGGTTGCTGTATGGTCAACTAAATTTAATAGATTAGCTTGAGCTACAGTATTATGCATATAACATAAGGTTTACCATAGATTAAGCATGGTACTTGTGGCCATAGGTAGAAAACAAGCCATTATAATTTCTGTGGGAAAATAAAGCCTGAATAACATTATTTTGATTTAGAATTTTTTTTCTAGGAACATAGTATACACTTAAATGTGAGGATTTATAATACAGGACACATTCGAAGAAGCTATTTCTTGTTT
>NC_058131.1:521770458-521847958 GCF_016433145.1 Gracilinanus agilis | reverse complement strand
AGAAAATGAAGACAGGACACAGCAGGAGATCCGAGATGATCTGTTAATGAAACTTCGGTGCTGCCCTCTGTTTTGATGAGTTCCCATGGTGATCAAATAGAATTATAAATAGGCTTTTGTAGTTGTGGTCAATTTTCTATCTATCGACATGATAAAACAAGACATGACACAATCATACACCATAAATCTCTCACTCTTCCCTGCTGTTGGGAATCGATGAATTATTGAACACAAACTCTAAAAAACAAATGAGAAATTTACTTGGGGTAAAAACTTTCTGCAGAACAATATGGGCAGTAAAGTCAAACCATGCCTGGACATTCTTTTCCTCTGACACTGATAAAAAAAAAATAGAAAAGCTGCAGCAATAAATTTGGGCCATTGCCAATTAACACAAGGTATTTTTTAAATAGTTTTATAGAAAAAAATGTATATGTTAACCTCTAGGGCCAGCATTGGGTTCAACTGCAAGATTTTTTTCCCCAACGATTTTCCATTTTGGGAAGCACGAGGTGATCGAATGAAATTATCAGGAGATGATATATTCAAGTGAGCTCAGGTAATCAAAACCATAACATGTATTTGATCTCAAGGGAGGCAAAAAAAAAGCACAGAAATCTGGAGTCCTGTTTGGATACTTTGCATCATAGGATCACAAAGCTAGAAGAGGATGTTAGTGACCATTTAGTATCTCACTTAACAGGTAAGGAAACTGAAGTCTAAAAAGAGGAGATAGCTTGTGCAAAGACAAACAGGAAGTCAGAGGCAAAACCGGGAATAAAAACTGGGTCCTTTGACTCCAAATCCAAATCCATTGAGGGATTAAGGACTGAAGAAGGAGCAGGAATATTTTCCTACCATGTTAGGTTAATAAGGTAAGGTTGGCCACAGGTTACCCAAAGTTGGTGGCTTAGGAAGAACTGAACAATATTTTGCTCATTACATTTTAAAGTGTCCTCACCAGATGTACTAAGCTACAAAATTCTCTAATGGCCCCTAAATTATAGGCAGCTCTCCAAGGAGACTAATTATAAAACACTGAATCCAGTGGGGTTTTTTTTTCTCCTTGAAAATTAAAAATTCTCAAAAAAAATCACAGAATGCTCCTACAAGACAATAAAATGGAGCCAATTCAATCATTTTGATGATCAAGCTTATGGCCTAAGATATGTTTTATATTTAAATGGAAATAGAAAAAATACATACATAAGCATTGTTTCCCCCCCCCCAAAGGAGTCTGGAGACTTAAAATGAAGGGGAAAGGGAAAGCTTGTTTGATTACTGCCAGCCAAACTATTGCTTAACTCATGAAAGGGTTAACCCAAGTCCAATGCCGCTGAAATCCTTTGTGCTACAGTGAAATCTAGATCAGACATGGAAATGAAAAAGAAGACAGAATCAGGCAATCACATTTTGCTGGAAGAGTGGTCGAACCCCCAAACTAATCCAATACTCTGATTTAAAGTCAAGTTTAAAAGAGGTCAAGTTAAAAAGGCTAAGTAGATGTACATTTTCAGAGAAATACCACCTTATTAAAGAAAAGTTCTTTTTTGTTTTATAGGAAATGTTTCCTTTTCATCCCAAAGTATACATTTAGTAGTGTAATCTGGTGATTTTAAAATATGAAGGACAGGTAAAGAACATTTTAAAAAATTTAAACACATTTTAGGGAAAAGCAACACAATTATTATTTAGTACCGTGTTGCACTTATTTGTGAGATACTTTATAAATGTTCTCTAGGTATTTTTTTCTCCTCTTGTCTGAGTGTCCAGTATCCTCCACTAAAAAGCAATGATAAGTGAGATGGTGGGGATGGTATCATGCAAATTGCTTCATTTTAATCCTCAAATGCTCCTGGTTTAGTGCTCTCAGCCCAGGTATGTATTCGATTATTGTTTGTTAAATAAATGAATAAACAGCATCTTGGTACCTGATGAGAAGAGCAATGATTACCTAGAGTTATAAAATGAGTTGTTTTTTTAAAAAAGATATTGCCATCGCTAACTCTCAAGTAAGGTCCATTACACTGTCTGACTTTTTCAAAAAAATCTCAGTTTGGATTGCTGAGAAAAAGTAAAAGCTTGATTTTTAAAAGACTGTCATTCTGGGAATCGGGAAATAGATTTTAAAAGACTGGGAGAGGCCAGGTAGTCTGGAGGGAGAGAAAAATCACCTCTTCCTGGGCAGAGCTTTCAGCATATTCCATTAATTGTCTGCTTTGCTGGTGAAGATTTGCTTTGCCTGACCTTGTGCAGCAGCTTGGTGTTGTGGAAGGAACACCGGATTTGGAGGCAGTAATCTGGGTTTGAATCTTAGCTTTGTCACCTACTAGCTGTGTGACCTCAGGCAAGCCAGCTAAACTTTCTGGGCCACAGTGTTCTCTTCTCGTTGGTAAAATGAGAGGGTTGGATGAAGTGACCTCTGAGGTCCTTTTTCTGGCTCAAAATCTATAATCCCATAATTCTCTGGTTTGGCTGAGCAATGTGTTCAACGGATATTAATTTCCCTGGAGGGACACATGACAAAAGCAATAAAGGTAAAATTTTTAGTAGTAGTAGTAGTGTTTTTTTTTAAAGACCAGTCAGCACGGTACAAATTAAAAAGCATTTTTAGGCATCAGATGACCTGAGTTCTAGTCCTGGTTCCACCACGGGCTTTCAAGTGTTGCCTTGTATAAATAATCCAGTCTTTCAATTTTAAAATAATAAATAATAATAATAATTATAAAAGAAATAATCCAATCTATCCATCTTCCTTTTTTATTTGTAAAATGAAGATAATACTAAGTGCCCCTAGTAATTGATGATAACATCAAATGTGACTGATATATAAAAAAAACCATTCTTATAAGAATTATATTTAAAAGAAAGGCTTTTTGGACGCTTACCAAAACACAAATGCTGCTCTGGTGACCATTCAAGGGTGGACTAATTTTAGACAAGATGTCTCTGAGGATCAGTTCCAACTTTCCTAAAATCAGGAGGAGTAGGATTGTGGAACAGCCGTCTAAAATAGCAAACAGCATAGAATGAAGTATTCATGACCCCAAATCTGCTGAGGTTGATCTCCTGAACACACTTATTTCCAGGAGCCCTTTTAGGACAACTCCATGTATTTTCTTGGAGATTCCTCCAGGAAAATTTGTTACTCTTTTTTTAGACCAAATGGCAAAATGTTATCATTTCTTCCTCAGCATTTGCAAGATCATAGTAATAAGGAATAGCAAGACACCGAGGTTGCCAAGTTTTAATTATAGCACCGAAGGTCATATTTCCAATTTTAATGGCCCTCTAGTTGCTTGATTTCCTTTATGTTTTGCCCAATCTCTTTCAGGCAGTGGCCAAATCAATTAGTTGGACATTATTTTTCTCCCATCTTCTCTTTGTTAATTTTTATGGAGTCTTGTTATGACATTGTTTGCTAAGGAGAGGACTTTGGCAGTGTTCTCCTATTCTATAGTCTCCAATTAATCTTGTAGATATCTTGTTTACATGTAGTTATTTGCATACTGTTTCCACTATTAGACTGTAAACTCCTTGAGAGTTTTTTTTGGGGGGGGGAGGGAGGGTTCTGTTTTTGTATCACTAGCACTTAGTTGATTGACGTTTCTTGGTTGACTTGTCTCTATTTCCTTTCTAAAGGATACCAGAATCAGGACCTCATTATAGGATCCGAAATCTAGTGTTAGAAGATAACTAAAAAGCCATCAAATCCAACTCTTTCATATTTACAGATGAGGAAACTGAGGGTAAGAAAAGTTAAGTGGCAGAAAAGGAATATGAAACCAAGGTTTGGGGACTCCTCTTTCCATGGCACCAGGGAGGTCTTGCTATGCAACACTGCTTGCTCTAAGAAAAGAATTCAGTATAAAGTAGTCTGTCTTCATCCCCTTACTTCAAAGACTTACAAATGCTAGGTAGCAGATTGGATAGAATCCCAGACCTGGAGCCAGAAAGACCCGAGTTTGAACAGTGCCTCAGACCCTTGCTAGCTGTATTACCCTGGGCAAGTCACTTAACCTCTCTCAGCTTCAGTTTGCTCTTTTGTTAAATAAGGACAGTAATAATACTTCCCTCACAGGGGATGTCAGGATCAAATGAGATAATATAAAGTAAAAAAACTTCACAAATCAACATATTTTCTATATAGATTTTTATCTTTTTATGTTGTCTTTTCTTCTAACTATTCATCTATCTATCCATCCATCCATTTTTGTCAGTCTGTCTTTCTATCTTTGACCCGCTCTCTCTAGGATTGATTCTAAGACAGAATATAGGCAATAGGAGTTGGACGACTTGCCCATGTCCAAAGTCACACATCTAGGAAATGTCTAAGGCCAGAATTGAGCCCATGTCTTCCCAACTCCAGGCCTGGCCCTCTATCTACTGTGCTACCTAGCTGTCCTCATCTCTCTGTCTCTCTCTTTCTCTCTGTACTTTCAAGGACGTCAGTCTAACACTTTCATTTTACAGATGGGGAAACTGAGACCCAAAGAGAATAAGTGACTTTCTCAAGCTCATACAAGTGGTAAGTAGCAGAGCTGGGTTCCTTCATTCCCCTTCTAGCATTATCTCCACTGCAGCACATTATGAGGTTGTTTTGCTTCAACAGTGGTCCCTCAGAAAGCCTTCTCCAAGTCAACATTCATGATAGATTGCAGCAGATAGGACCTGGGTGCTGAGCTGAGTAGAACAAAACCAAGGTTAAATGGTGCAGGGTCTTTTCTAAGTCAAATAATTTTAAAGAATTCATCAAATCTAACTTCTTGAGAGTTGTTGGAGTGGTGAAAAATAATACTAGAAGTCATTGTATTCCCTGCTAGAGATTTAGGACAGTTACATTACTTTAAAATATATCTGTGTTCATGGCTGTCAGAAGAAATCCTAACAAAATCCACACATTTGCCATATCCATTACCACTGTAAAGAATTGCTTTGACATGCTTGATCTATCTGTTATACAGCTTCTACTTCCTCATTTGAGTCTAGACTGTTCTTGGGTTGAAATGCGTCCACCCGGTAAAAAGGGACAAGGATGTAACACCTCCTACTTACAAAGTTTTCTATCCAACTTGGCCATGAAACCAGATATGTTTATGATTTGGAAAGAACAAGTGGTGGGCTCATAGCCCATGTCGCTTGTCAGTCAACAGATCTGAAATGTGTTTCGTGATCCAGTTTTTATGGCTGAACGAACGTAGAAAAGAATCTCCCCATAAATACAATATAGGAAACAAGATTCTTTTGCCCTAAAACTCAACTATTTGCATTTGGGTATTGGGGAACTGAGAGAAAGCCATAACTCTCCTTGGATAGTCTATCCTTAAAATTCTGATATTAGCAACAGAGCACAGATTCCTAAAAACAAAGACAAAACCCTGCTTCCCCTTTTAACACTTTAAAAGGCACTTCCTTGGAACTGGCCACTATTTATAGCAGAGGAAATAACCAATCAATTCTTCAATGAAAATTTATTGAAGGTTGGCTAGGTGCCAGGCACTGTGCTAGTTGCTGGAGAAGCAAAGACAGAAATGAAATGAAAAAGCCTCAATGACTCTGAAACACTTAAAAAAAACACCAATCCTTATCTCCTGTCTTGGAATTGATAATAAATATCATAAGAGAAGGAAGGGCTAGGTGATTAGGGCTAAGTGACTTGCCCTGTGTCACACAGCTTGGAAATATCTAAGACCATATTTGAATCCAGGTTCTTCTGTCTCCATATCTTACTTTTTATCCACTAAGTCACCGAGCTGCCTCATGAAGCTCTTTTATTTCCATTTTATTGATAGGAGGAAAAATAATAAAGACTTTTCAGACAAAAAAAATCCTACTCTTTGGGGAAAGAGATAATCATAAGGAATTTAATTACTCTCATTAATATCTATTTATTATATAACTACTTATTTTTATTATATACCTATATTATATGAACTATTTGTGAGTAAGAATTGTTTCATTCTTTGTGCTTGACTCTGTCACCTAGCACAGTACCAGGCACATTGTAAGCAATTAATATATACTTGCTGAATGATTAATTGATTGACAGCACAACGTGGTGCTTTGAGGGTAATATAAAAAGGCTCATCTCAAGGCTATCAAATCCTAGCACAAACTATATTCCTCAATTCTTTTTTTTCGTTTTCATGCTTTGCAGTCCCTCTCATTTTAAAATAAAACTTCAATAATGACACAATCAGCCTATTGTGGTGAGTTTTATAATAACGAGATGGATAAAACCGTAGCTAGTCATGAGTGTAAAAGCTGAAAAGAAAAACAGCAAATATAAAAGGTAAGTCATTTGTTGTAAGAACCTACAAATAAATTAAACCTTGCCTAAGATGTATTGATTTTATGTGGCCTCGCCTGTAGAATAATGTCAAGTGTTCCTGACAATCCATTACGTTCAATAGGCAAAATCTACTTATAATTTTTTTTCTGTTTCCTGAATGATGTATAATCTATTTTTTGTCTTAGAGGAAACAGCAGTGCATTATAAGCTTCCCCACTTCTTAAAAGTAGGTAGAAAATTTTGCACTTTACACATGTTAAAGTTTCTCTTGATCTTGCAACATCATGCCAAAAAGTACATTATGTGAAATTAGTAAATAAGCAATGTGATACAAATGACACAATGGATCTAATATACCAGGGCTTCCAAATTTAGAAGAGTTGACTAGAAAAAATGACACTGGATACCAGGTCACTGGTATAAATGTGGTATAAAAGTGGTGTGTGGGATTAATCAAGGAAGAACATTTCAAAATCAGTTGCATGATTTCTAGTCCTTTTCAATTAAAAAAAAATTCACTTCAAGTCCATTATGTCATTCGGATATGTCTCTTCTCTTCATGGTTAATACTAAAAAAGATTTCAAAGGAAGCTGCATTTTTTCATTGGATTCACAACAAAATCAAGGTGCCTTTTTCAAGCCTATAATCAAAATAATTATTTTATTATGGGAAATAAAATTTTTTGTAAATCTCTCCGCCTTCAAGGCTGCTTCAAAATGCTCCCAGAAAACAATGACAGCATTCCTGACTGTGCAACACAATTCTGTTACTTTGTAAATATACAATTAGTTTGATTTTAGCTTACTTTTTTCCAGAGTTGCAACAACAGACCTATTGGTGATTCCCTCCTCATGAGGATAATCTGGAGGCAGGAGAGAAATGAAGATTCTAGATCTTTTTTCACTGCCAAAGAGATCTGAGTTTGAATTTTTAAGATTTGAATTTAGCAATTTAGGGGTCACTGGAAGCTGATAATTAGTTTTTGATTTTCAGAACTGCTGCTCTAAGGACTTCACTCAAAGGGGTTCTAAAAGATATCACAACTTGCAACAGACAATATATATCACGGATTATTGGCAGACATCTAGTCTATATTTTTCTGCCACATTAAAAATTCCCAGGAGGTGGTAGATTAAGAACAGGGACTCTAGCATAATAGAAATTGAATTGAAATCCCACCCTGTGCCATTTACTACTTGTGTGATCTTAAACAAGTCACTTGACTGTCTTGGGCTTCAGTTTTCTCATCTGTAAAATGGGGGCAAGTGGAGACTAAGGTACCTCAAATTCCTTCCAGTTCTTTAGCTAGGATCTTAGAATGCATTCCACTTCCTAGAAGTAAGTTGACTGGTTATTCAGTAATTGCAGTAGTGTCTGACTCTCTGTGACCCTATTTGGGGTTTCCTTGGCAGAGACACTAGAGTGGTTTGCCATTTCCTTCTCCAGTTCATTTTCCAGAAGAAGAAACCAAAGCAAAGAGGATTAAGTGACTTGCCAATAGTCACACAGCTAGTAAGCATCTAAGACTAGATTTGAACTCAGAAGATGAGTCTTCTTGACTCCAAACCCTGAATTCTATCCCCTTTGCCACCTAGATGCCCCAGAAGTACTTCAGATAATTACAACTCTTTTAGGACATGGTGGTGCCACTAAATACACTGTGGCCTCAGGGACCTAAAAAAGAAAAAGGAGTCAGTATTCAAAGAGGCCAATACATTAGGCATGAGGTCTAGGAAAAGTTGAAGCAATTCCCAAAATAACACAAAATACTCCTCATTCACCAATATTAGATTATGTGAAAGAAAAACAAAACAAAGCAAAACTAAGGGGAGTCAAGGGATACTGGAGAGAGAGAGAGAGGGTTGGCCTTGGGATCAGGAGGACCTGGGTTCAAGTCCTGCCTCTGACACTTAAGATCTATGACTTCAGGGCAAGTCACAGTTTCTCTCGTACCTCCAGGGAACTTTCTAAGACAAGAATTAGTCTAGCTGTACCAGTAGAGAGACTTTTCACAACAGGAGTTTCTGAAACCAACTAAATTACCCAAACAAAACAAACAAAAAAACTAAGGGAAGATAGTGGCTTAAAGAAACCAACTTGGTGAAGTCTTCCCCTCTCTTTAAATCCTTACTTTCTGTTCTGGTAACAACTCTAACACAGAAGGGCAAGGGCTAGGCAAATGGGGTTAAGTGACTTGCCCAAGGTCACAGAGCTAGGGAGTACCTGAATCCAGGTCCTCCTGACTCCTGGTCTGGCACTCTATGCTCTTTACCACCTAGCTGCCCCATGGCTAAGTCTTAATAAATTGCAGGTTAGTCTTATCAATGAATGTGATTTTTTTTTAACTTGAAAAAGGTCACATGATTTCAAAGTTTTCTCTACCAAGTTTAACTTGGCTTCAAAAAGGAGGATAGTCTTTTTTTTTTTTAAAGGAATAAGGGGGACACGGTGATACCATCTTCCTGCGATATCATCAAAAGAGTTGGGACCCACGTCAAGGACTTGAGATCATGTGGTACTGATTTGACTATGTTCCTCTGACAATGATGGGATCAACTTCAATCCTTAAGGCTTTGCTTGATTGTGAAAATGCAAATCAAATGTAGGAAATGCAATTGACCAGTCTGTCCCTCTTAAACAAAAGTCAAGTCCATCCTCCAAAAATGTGTGTTCCTCTTGTCGCGCAGCAAGGGTGCCAGGGGTACCACTGCACTCCCCAACACAATAATTGTATCAATTGAAGACCAACATTAAAAGAGTTATTTGCTAATGGGCACCATGCCAGGTTACTCAGGCAATGCTGCCTGCAGAATTCCTAAGCTGAGTTCAGAAGATACCGATCGATGCACCTCCAAAGAGAGTCTATATCAATCTCCATTTCATTCATTAGCTCCCACTCTGAGCTGGTTGGCTGCTAGTTAACTCTTTAATGTGGGAGAAACTGTCAGTGTAAAGGCCACTGGGACACACTCTCTTCCCAGCTGTACTTGACCTGTCAATATTTCTTGCAGCACACTGTTTAAACTGGTACAGCTAATGGCAGAATGGAGACCTATGGGGTTTGGAAGGCTTTCGTAGCTTTAGAATGGCTTACCATCCAATAGAAAACATTAGTAAATTCATCCCAGAGCTGTATTTCTGCCTGTGTCTTATGGTACGAGTGCCTAGAGATCGGGAAGAAATCATTTCCATGATTCTATTCGGGAACTTAAAGAGAGTTTAGACTTCCCATTTACCTAAACTGAAGATCTACCACACGGAGGTACCAGCACACAGAGGACCTGGATGCTGGAGAGGCTGTCAGTCAGGGATGCGGCTCAAATGATACCCCTGAACAATGAGAGAAGCAAAAGAGTTCTTACTCTCAAGTTAGAACTCATTTTCAATTTGTAACAATCCAGGGATAACTTTATTGTGGTACAGCAGAAGAACCTGGGAGCTCGGAGGAATTCTTGATGCATGAACTATTCTAAGCCCTTCGGAAAGTGTAAATATGAGACTTAAAACATAAAGGTATAATTACCAAAACAAAGAACTATCTGGGACCACCAGGAATAGCTGGCTTCGGCTTCTTTTCTTTCTACAAATATTGAATTTACTAATTTCCCTTGCCTTACTGTGGAATAAAATCAATTTTCTCAGTAGAGCTGATCTCTGCTTTGTTTAAGGTTAGATGTGAAGTTGATATGCATCCTTAGATATACTGTCGGTGTGAAAGCCTTGAATATTTAAACATACGTCACATTGAGCCCTCCCTTCCTGAGTTCTACTGGGGAGGATATTGATTCGCTGTTTGACAATCAGGCCTCTCCATAGACGAATTGACATGTTTGGAATCCATGGCAAGGAAAATCTGTGCATTATTTTAAAACTCCAGTCAAACTGTTTGTAGATACAACTTGATAACAACACCTGTTTTTCCCCCTCTCTTGGCCAATACAATCCATTGAGAATCCTGGCTTCAAAAATTTCCCTGCAGAATTGTCAAACATATGTATTTGTATTTCATTACTCGGGTAATAGCTGATTTGCCAAGTTCATTTACTACTAGTTGCTTCTCAAACATCTCAGTGGGATAATTAAGGAATACTAAGAACCGCAACTGTAGTAAGTTAGGAGGGGGCCAGAGCAATTGCCCAAATCCCAATCCTGATTAAACGGCTGTCCAGAATTAAATATTCAATAAGCGAAATCCTGCTTTCTTTCCCTGTTCTGAACAACTTATCATCAAGGAGATGGGGTAACTCTCTGAGTTGTTCAACAGAAACTAACCGACCCCCATTAAATACACACACACACACACACACACACACATCCGTGCACACACATGTGCAACTCTGAGCCAATCAATCTGATTCAAATTCCTCAGGAAGGGTATTGAAACCTCAAATTAAATGTCTTCACCTAAATGGTGCCTTCTTCCCTCAATTCAATTCATTAGGCATTTATTATAAAACCAATCACTTTGCCAGGTCCTACCCATACAAAGACAAAAAACAAACACTTTCTGTCCTCAGGGAACTTTCATTCTACTGGAGGGAAACCATCTATATAAAGATAAGTCAATAAAGAATATTTATAAAGCAAATTCAAAGTAATTCCAGAATGAGAGGCAGAGCCTAATGACTTAGGGAAACAGCAAGGGTTTCCCAGGACCATTTGATCTGAGCTTTGAAGGGAGCAAAGGATTCCAAGGCGTGGGGGTGAAAAGAGCATTTCTTTTTTGTTTGTTTGTTTGTTTTGTTTTGTTTTATATTTATTTAAATTTAATAAAAAATTTCCACATGCTTTCCCAAGTCATATGGCTCATATTGTCTCCTTCCCTTCTTCCCTCCCCTCTTGCAGAGTTGACAAGCCATTCAATATGGGTTATACATGTATTATCATGCAAAAAATATTTGAGGGAAAGCATTTCAAGCATTGTGGGCAGCCTGTGCAAAAAATGCAGAGATGGGAAAAAGAGTATCACCTATGTGAATGAGCAAGTAGATCAGAAGGACTGAAAGAAAGAGTGGATGAGAAAGAACAATATGAGGTCAGTCTAGGAAAACAGTCTGGGCTAGATTAAGAAGGGCTTTAAGTGCCAAAGAGAGGAATTAACCATCTTGGTGAAAAAAATAAATGAACAATAATGGATCTTGGAAGGACCATGATAGGAAATGGAGAAGACAAAGCATATATAATTCAAGGTGATAGATCAACAGAAGTTCTTGTTAATTATGGTGGTCAGGATAGAAACCGGGGATAGTTCCGGGGGAGAGATGCTGGATGTGAGTAGATTCCTATGCAAAATACTAAGTGGTATGATAACCTCTTGTAACTACTCTGGGAGACACCGCCCAGCTAACTGCAACAGGGAAGATAGCTATTTGTAATTCGGCAGTTAGGTGGAATAGTGGATAGAGTGAAAGGTTTGTAGTCAGGAAGACTCAATACCCTGAGGTCAAATCTGACCTCAGACACTTTCTAAGTGTGGTACCCTGAGCAAATCATTTAATCCTGTTTGCCTTAGTTTCCTCATATTAATGCTAATAGGCAACTTCTCTGTAACCTATAGTTGTAGAGAGTTGCCAGAGTCACTAAGAAATTAAGTGATTTGCTCATGATTGTACAGCATATTATGTACCAAAAGTAGAACTTGAGTTCAGGTTTTCTTGACTGCAAGGTTTTACCCATGATGCCAAGCTGCTTAACTCTTCATTTTTCCTTACATGGGGAAAAATGATTCATTTTCCTCCATAAATATACAAGAGCCCAGATTATAGATGGGAGAACCATTTAGTCTCTCCTATTAAAATAAACTAATTACTTGGTTCTTCTGAGACAAAGGTTCAGGAAATCCTGTGCTGCCATATTTTTACAATTTCAGACTTCCAGTCACTACTTATGAGTCACTTCCTGACATAATTGTTGGGCTTAAGCTCATGGAACAGTGGACCAGGAAGCTTAATAAAAAGACAAAGATGATATACAACTAATGGACAGAGCATTGAAACTAGGTGTTAACACATCATTCATTGAACTAAATGCTCTCTCTAACTCTGCAGCAGAAACAATTAAAGTCCTGACGGCAGTCTTAAGTTGCTTCAAATTGTCTGGCACGATTGATCCACAATTATCTTTGTACTCCCTGAAGCCCCCAAATACCATCTCCTTCATTGACTTTAAATTTCCTTCACAGTTCTCCAACCTGTGTTCTGGCATACTGAATATCCATTGGAGATGGCCATTTTGACAGATGCAGGAATTCTAAATATCCCATTAGGAACCTATGATGTATGCCTTTCGAATACCTTTAACCAGCTTTCAGTCATGAACACAAACTCTTTTTAGAGAACCTTTAAAACTTTGAGGCAACAGAGATGGGCAGATGAGACTGCCAATATTTTCTAGGATGCAATTTTTGTTTTTTCTTTGTTTTTTTTTTTTTTAACCTGCAAGTTCATCAAAATAGGGAATTTCTAGGTGTACAAATGCTCATCACTAAACCAGAAAGAATATTAGGACTTATAGTCTTAGAGAGTTAGACATTGGTTGAGAGAGATGAATTGGTTTCCCCATGATCACACAGCTATCATATCTCAGGCAGGACTTGAACTGATGTCTTTCTGACTCTATTTGGAGTATAGCTTTTTGTCTTGGGAAATTCTCTTATTGAATTTATTATAAAGATATGAAATTCAAACTCTAAAGATCTGAACTTAATCATCAGAGTCTAATGTAGTAAATATTCTTGTTTAATTCTTTTTTTTTTTTAAACCCTTATCTTCAAGCTTAGAATTGATACTAACTACTGGTTCCAAGGTAGAAGAGCCTTAAGGGCTAGGCAATTGAGATTAAATGACTTGTCCAGGGTCACATAGCTAGGAAGTGTCTGAGGCCAAATTTGAACCCAGGACCTCTCATCTCTAGGCCTGGCTCTCTATCCATTAAACCTTAGCTCCCTATCTTGTTTAAGTCTTAATAAAAAAAAACAAAGCAGCATCTTTAAGATCAAGTTGGTTCCAGTCACAGGAAGCACATACACATAGAGTTTTTGTTATTAAATTTCATTTGGATGTGCAGGTGGGTTTTTGTTTTCACTCTCCCACCACATACCAATAATCAAAGTACATGATTCATAATTGGGTACAATTGCCTTGGACATTCCTTAAATAGAGCAGATCAGCTACACCATCTTTTTAAGAATGGGTAAAAATGTGATTCTTTAGGAATCAGACAATGTAGTTATAGGCACATTCATTTAATGATAGTTTATGTATCTTTCTTTTAAGCTGTTACATCAAATATTTCCATCTCTTGGTTATTATTGTTGTTAGCAGCTCAAGTGGAATTGTGAAAAGTTACACGTATGGAAAGCCAAGAGGATAGGGAGAGTCAGCTACTTATCTCTATTTATCTTTTTTTCTTTTTTTTTAAACCCTTACCTTCTGTCTTAGAATCAATATGGTGTATTGGTTCCAAAGAGCTAGGCAATGGGGGTGGGGTTTAAGTGACTTGTTCATAGTCACATAGCTAGGAAGTTTCTGAGGCCAAATTTGGACCTCCCATCTCCGGGCCTGGCTCTCAATCCACTGAGCCACCAAGCTGCTCCCTCTCTATCTTTTTTCAAGTTGTCTCTTCTGCCAAGACTAACAAAGTTTGACCCAGTCTGTAAAAGCAACTTGAAATCTCCATGAATTGTGGCTGGGGAAGCTGGGTGGTACAGCATGTTCACTGCTGACTCATCTTTCTCATTTCAAATCTGGTCTCAAATATTTACTAGCTGTGTGCCCCTGGGCAAGTCACTTAACCTGTTTGCCACAGTTCCTTCATCTATAAAAAGAGCTGGAAAAGGAAACAACAAACCACTCCATTATCTCTGCCAAGAAAACCCCAAATGGCATCATGAAGAGTCCAACTCTATTGAAAAAGAACTGAATAACGAAATCACTTTTTAAAGAATTGTTCCTGGGAAATTGTTGGATGTATAAAACTATATTAGCATTATTAAGAAATGCTGTTTGCAACACTGATGATTACTGATCACATTTGCCATCATAAGTACAATGATCATTAAACTAGGGATACTATTTCAATTTTAAAGATGAATCCAAAGAAAACAAGTTCTTTTGCAGGAACACCAGTTTAGTTGTGCTATCCAAAGTGCTCCCCTACCAGACAAATAAAGAGATAGTTACAGCATACATGACTCATTTACTATAGGTGGAACTGAGGAACTGTGCTAAGAACTGGGGATAGAAAGCACAGTGGTCCTCACACCCAAGTAGCTTACATTCTAATGGGAGAAGACAAGATAAAGGGGAACTGGGAAATGGAGGGAGAGGGTTTGGTCAGAGGAGCAAGACTGCTGAGCAGGTAGAGGAGTATGGAGAGAAAATTGAGTTAGGAATAAAGCGAGCATGGCTAAACCTCCTGAAGAAATAACAATCCCAGTCTGGGATTCACCAATCATGTGGGACATAAAAGGCTTATATGGAAGGTCAGAATTCATTGTCACAATTATAGTTCTGATATATATTATTAACCTCTGTTAAGAACTAATCATTCTTTGATTGATCAACATTGTGCTGTGGAAATTGTCAAGTGTGTACATTTTTAACTGTGCAGGAAACATTTGAGACCTTTGAAACTCAACAGAGTTATCATGTACCAGATGAATAACAATAGCGGAATTTACATTTCACTTTATGTGCATGACTTCATTGGATCCTTGTAGACATCCATATTAGTTAAGCATGGCAGTTATTATTATCCCCACTATATAGATGAGAAAACTGAGATTGAGAGTTAAAATGCTGAGGATTAGCTAATAAATATTAGATATGGAATTAAAATAATATTCTCTTCTGAGTTCAGACTTTTTTGGTGGGGGTTCTGTGCTGTCTCTTATATATGGAAACCGGACTGTGATATCATGAATGTAGTGAACCCATGGATAGGAAAATTACCAATGTAGGTGGTTACTTTCACTGAAATTTATAGTCTTGATAGCATTGACTAGAATACTAAGAGATTATCTAGTCCAACCCTCTCATTTTCTAGATGAGGAAACTGAGCCCCAAGGCAGGTAAATGATTTGCACAAGGTAGACATTTCAGAGGCAGGATTTAAATCTAGTTCCTCTAACTCGAGAACCAGCAGTCTTCCTACCATACCACACTGTCTCTCTTTCATCACTGATCATTCTCTAATAGAATAGGGTGGAAGAGGAAAATGAAGAGCTCCTTGGATATCTTGTATGTTATTAAAAGGGAGGGTTAATACCTTGTTTCTCACCTTGTTGCTCATTTGGAATTCACTGTTATCTCCAGAAACTCAACCTCCTGCAAGATCAAATTAACTCTCTAATTCATACCTCCTAAGTTTTCCTGGCCCCTTTGAGACTCTTCCTGCCTCTGATTTGAGAGGGTGAAAGATGGACCATGGAGAGCTCCTCATGATCCTCAATTTAAGGAGTCTAGGGAAGATACTTTATAATTTTCTGTTTGAATGCAGAACTTTATCCTGCTCTGCTCTGACTCCTTTCAGCTTTTTTTTAATATGTTGTCTTTCCCCAATTGATTGTAAGCTCCTTGAGGACAAGAACTGTCTTTTGCTTTTTTTTTAAATCCCTGTGTTTGCATAGATACCTGGCACAGAGTGGACACTTGATATTTATTGATTGACAGGTATATGATACACTAATGGGTTATTGAATTAGACAGGAAACAAAATACCTGGAAAATGGAGGCTCTGTGCCAGGGTATCAAGAAAGGTCAGCCATCACTGTTAAAGTCTACAAAGATTATAGAATGGGAAAAAGTTTAAAAGAAAACAATGTCAGTCAACAAATATATGGAGAAAGATGGGAGAGTCCAAGTAGATAAGGAAATAAGAATAAGAATCAGGTGAAAGTGGTTCAGTTCAATGGCACGAAGAAAGAGCCCTGAGTGATGGTGGCAGAACTAGAGTTCAGAAGTCCACAAGGAATATGGGAAATTCTATAAGGTATAGAATTGAGGTAGCACAGTGGATAGAGTTCAGGGTTTGAAGTCAGGAAGTTCTGAGTTCAAATTCTCCCTTTTATACATACTACTAGCTTCATGACCCTAGAGCAGTGATGGGCAATCATTTGAGCTTGGTGTGTCAAAATTCACCAAAAAACAAGCATAACTCGGGTGGTGTGCCACTTTGAGAAACAAACCATAATTTTGCAATATTTATAGTTTAAATAACATACTCTATATGCAACTGCATGTGGCCACGTGTTATTGAAAATGGCTTCGTGTGTCAGTGCTGACACATGTGTCATAGGTTTGCCATCAGGTCCCTAGAGCAAGTCAGTCAACATTTTGTTCTAGCACAGGATCCCAGAATTAAAGCTGGGAAGGAACTTAGTACCTGCCTCTTGGTTTATTCCCTTCTGTATAAAAAGGTCATTTGGGGCTATGTGCCATGAAGTTAGTTATAGGACACAATGGATTCAAAATCAAAAGATAATGGATATCCTCTTCTACACTCTTCCATCACAGAATGATCAGTAATGAAAGAGAGACATTGTGGTACACTGACACTTATGATGAAAAGACTTTGGATAAAAAATGCTATCTACCTCCAGAGAAAGAATTAATGGCATCTGGATGCAGATCTAAGAATACTTTAAAAAAATTATTGTTCTTGGGTTTTCTTTTTTTTTTTATCTGTGTTTTCTTGTGGAACATGGCTAATGTGGAATTTTTTGCATGTCTGCATATGTATAATCTATAAGAAATTGCTTACCTTTCAAAGGTGGGGAGAGGAGGAAGGGAGAGGGAGAATTTGGAACTCAAAAGTTTTCAAGTGAATGTTAAAAAAATTTGTTTACATGTAATTAAGAAAAAATAGAAAAAAATTAATAACAACAATAACTATCTTTAAAGTTTAAAATCTGTTTAACAGGGGGCAGCTAGATGACTCAATAGATAAAGAGTCAGAGGCCCAGAGACTTAGGTTTGGGGTTCAAATCAGACCTCAGACACTTCCCAACTGTGTAGTTCTGGGCAAGTCACTTAACCCCAATTGCCTAGCCCTTACCACTCTTTTGCCTTAGGACTAATACTATTGATTCTAAGACAGAAAGTAAGGGTTAAAAAAAGAATATGTACAACAAGTCAGTGGAGAAGTTCTAAAAATATAATTATCCTCATTTTTACAAATGAAGGGGGAAAAAGGCTCAAGGTCTTTATCTATAAAATAGGGATAATAATAGCACCTACCTCCCAAACCTTTTGTGAGGGTCAGGTATATAGAAAGAACTCTGAAGTACCGTTTTCATTATTAAAGTAGTAAATGCCAAGAAAATGAATGACAGTTGCAATTCTGTAAGTAAACACCTCCACAGTATACGTATTCCTGCTTATATACAGATACATGCAAGTCAGAGGCTAAAGGGGGATAAAAATGGGGCAGAAAACTAAAATGGGGAAGAGAGAATTAGAAAAAAGCAAAATATATGCATTCTCATAGTCTTATTGATCTGTCCTGAAACCTGAACTCTTTTGGAAATGAGCTCTATTTCTCCATTGTGCTCCGTCTTCGTTCTCTCACCTAGGACACTGAGTATGCGAAGACACCAGAGAGTACAAAAAGTCATAATGGATAGTTCCCCAACTCAGAGTATTGCCTTTGGTGAAAAACCATAGCGCCTATATAATTAATCAGAGGAAATTTCAAAATCGCTTACTCCATCAATCTCCTTGACAACATCTCTAACAGCTCATTCTAGTCTGCCTTTGGAGCAATGCCAGATCACGGGAACCAGATACCTCTGGGCAAAGCTTTTCCAAACACCTGCTTTGTTACCTAGCCTGCTGGATACAGGCTCGGCACCAAGCACAAGCCAGCATGGAGGAGAATTTCATTAGTGAGTGCCTCTATGTTTACTCCTAACCTCAGCTAATCCATGGAATCTCAGACTAGGTACATTTAGTTCAGTGATGTCAGAGAGGCAAATTTCAGGCAGTATCAGATGCAGAATCTGGGTACTTACTCACAATAACAACCCACATTTAGATAATATTTAAAGATTGGCAAAACACCTGAAACTCACAAATCTGGGGGGGGGCAGTTAGGTGGTTCAGTGGATAGAGAACTAAGTCTGAAGATGGGAAGTCCTGGGTTCAGATCTGGCCCCAGATACCTCCTAGTTGTGTGACCCTGGACAAGTCACTTAATCTCATTTGCCTAGCCCTTACCACTCTTTTGTCATCTGTAAAAATGAACTGGGTAAAGAAAGGATAAATTGCTTCAGAATCTTGGCCCAGAAAACCCCAAATAGTATCAAGAGTCAGATAAAATAAAAATGACAACAAAATGGATTAAGAAATTGGGGCAGAGAGGTATAAAGCGATTTGTGCAAAAACACACAGCTTACAGCAAAGGGCAAAGCTCTGTTTCGAATTTGTCTTTTGACATCAAATTCAGTGCATTTCACTACACCACAACTTGCTTTTTGCTATGCATGATCAAATGTTTTGATTAACCTCAAATCTGTTCATTCTTTTTCTATTTTTAAAGCTTTACCTTGTAAGTCTTGGAATCTATACTAATTGGTTCCAAGGCAGAAGAGCAGTCAGGACTAGGCAATTGGGAATAAGTGACTTGCCCAGGGTCACACGACTAGGAAGTATCTGAGGTTGGATTTTGAACCTTCCATCTCTAGAACTGATTCTCTATATCCTGACGCACCTAGCTGCCCCCTTTTTATTTCTCTTGAAAAGTCATTTTAAATGTTTAGCTCATTGATTTGATTGGTTGTTTCACTGGACTGATTGTTTTGATGTTGCATAGCCACAATTATAATTTCTTTGCTCATCAATTTTCATTTTGATAAAAAAACCATAAATAACACTTTACCAGAGGTACTAAGCTGAAAAAATACCATAGCATCTCTGAAATGCTTTTGGCTTCTGGAAACTAGGGGTTGACAACCATTACCTCTCCCTATGTGGCTCTTCAATCAATTAATCAATAAGAATTTGTTAAAAGCCTACCATGTGACAAGACACTTTGTTGGTGATAAAAAGTCAAAATGAAAAAGCCCCTGATCTCAAGGAGCTTATGTTCTATCAGGAGGGATTATAAGTGTGTGTATGAATGAATGTATACAAAATGCATTCAAAGTAAGTCCAAGGCAGATGTGAAAAGACTTCATATAGAAGACAGTGTTTGCACTGAATTCTGAAGACTAGCAATTGTAAAAGGCAGAAGAAGCAGCTGCTTTCTTGGCTCTGCTGTTGTTCAGTCTTGTATGACTCTTCATGAGCTCATTTTGGATTTTCATGGCAAAGATACTGGAATGGCTGGCCATTTCCTTCTCCGGATCATTTTACAGATGAGGAAACTGAGGCAAAAAGGGTTAAGTGACTTGTTCAGGATCACACAGCTAGTAGCTGTCTGAGGTTGGATTTGAACTCAAGTCTTCCTGATTCCAGTTCTGGTACTCTACACACTGTGCCATTTAACTGCCCTTTTCTTGACAAAAGGGATAGCTACTGCAATGGCATGGACATAGAGGGAGTATTGTGCTCTGAGGAGAAACAAGGCCAGTTTGGCTGGGACAATGAAGCACATGAAGGTAAGTAATGTATAATAAAGTTGGAGAGTAAGTTGGAACCACTTGGTTGAAGGGCTTTAAATGGTTCACAGAAAAATTAATCCTTGATTCTGAAAGAAATAGGGAGCCAATGAAATTTATAATCCTAACTTCGGCTATATGAGCCAAGCCTTAAGTACCTGACAGGCTCTTTTCTCCTAAATAGCGTGGTGCACTGATTCATTTCAATTTAGAAACATATCTGAAACTAATAATGGATGCCTATCTATGGAAATAATTAGAGTTTTCTAGATCCTTTTCTTCCCATTGTCCAAAGTGTGGTGCCTCCAGTGATTCACTTTCTGTTTGGATGAGGACTTTCCGGGGTGCGTCTCTTTTTTCCCCCAATCACCATCTACCTTAGCAAAATGGCTGTCTTGCCCCTGCTAATGTCCTCCTTTTTACCGTATTCTTGATTTTTTTCAGAGCAAGGACTCCTTGCCTTCTGATACTACTATTCCCTGAGATGATCAAATGCCATAATGATAGCACTGATAAACTTTAAAGTTTGCAAAGTGCTTTATAAACATTAACTCCTTTTATCTAAATGACAACCCTGAAAGACCTATTAGGAAACTGAGGCAAACAGTCAAATATTTTTCATTTTAAAATTGTACTTATGTAAGTCAGTCCTATGTCAATACTTCACCCGGGTGTGGAGATGACACTGAATTCTCATCTTTTTTTTTTTTTTTTTTTTAACAAAAACCCTTACCTTCCATCTTAGAATCAATACAATGTATTGGTTCTAAGGCAGAACAGTAAGGGCTAGGCAATGGGAGTTAAGTGACTTGCCCAGGGTCACATAGTTATGAATTTTCAATCTTAAAGTAAAGTCTACTAGCAATCAACAGTTGGAAGGTCTTGTCAGTCCAGAAAGGTGTTGAATATGGATCAGAAATGTAAGTTCTTTAAGAAAAAGGATTATTCCTCCTAACTGTTAGAGCAATCTCTCCCAGTCTACGCTGTGTTTAACTTCGTTGAAAATATTTCTCTTTATTCAGTTTTATTTTCACACTGTATGTTTGTACATGATTGTATGTGTTTGTGTACATATTTATATTTATGTATGTGAAGATACCCATACATATACCCATGTATGTGTGTGTATATATATCTGAGTGCTATACCTGGAGAATCAGGAAGACCCGAGTTTGAATTCAGCCTCTTCCAAATAGTAGCTTGAGAAATGGAGCAATTCATTTCATTTGTCTGCCTCAGTTTCTTCATTTATAAAATGAAAGTGATGAACTGGGTGCCCACTGCCTTCTAGCTCTAAATCTGTGAGACCATGACCATAACATGCTTTTATTTAATTATTTTGAGAACGTTACTCTTCTCTTCCCCCACTTTATTTTAAGCTTTTGGAGGGAACTCCTCATTTTTCCTTTATATCCTACTCATGCAGGTCTGGGGATCTAATAGGAGCCCACTACATTCTTGATTTATGAACCATCTTCTAGAGTTCTTGCTCTCACCTACTCCATTCCTCTTATTTTTTTTTTCCCACCGTGAAAGAGGAACAGCTTGAGACATCAAAGCCTTTGAAAATTTGACAAAGTTTTTGTTATTGGTGAAAAGATAACCGTATGCAGCACATTTGCTTATTCAATACATTTCCTGAGCCACAATCTGGATGTAAATAACGAGGGTCATCACTTGGGCAGGCTCCGTGGGATCTGAAAATTTGATTAATGCTATAAGCATATTCAAATTATTTGTGTCTTTGAGGGAGGATCAATGTGGAAAGATCTGTCAAATCTGTTCCCCTAGAATTTGAGTGTTTCATCCTTTTGCTTCTTTTTAATTTTCTCGTTACTGAAACATCAGGTTCATTATCAATTGATTAAATTGGCAGGTAGTCAAATAAGGAACAAATCCTATATGGTAGCTTGAATTATTAAGACACTAGAAACTTTATGATGCTGGCATGGATAAAGAATATTTAAAAGATTGTACAAATATCTCTATCACTAAAAAAAAACAATCTACCTTTTCTCAGAGTTCAATCTTTTATCTTTTAAGCTCTTTATAAAGATGGTCTTTAAAAAAAAAATGATGCTCCTCTCCTTTGTTATTCGGCACCCCGGGCAAAAGAGGACTTAAATTTATCATAAAAGAACACTATAAAGTTCTAAGCCTTTGGGTTCCATTGATGGCCAGGAGGGCTTCAAGATGGAACCCATTAGGGTCTTGCAGGTCAGGAGAGAAGCAACCGAGCAGAGACCTCTTGGAAAATAGGCTGCTATTCTACATCGTTTCAGGCTCAAGCTGGTCGTTATTGGTCATTCTGCCCTTCACAGCCATTAAAAGTTACCTATTTTATATTCGGACATGGGACCTCTGGCTTTTTGTTTCCTTACATCCTCATTATGGGTTCTGAGCTGGAGTTTATTTCAAATTACCCTGCATTAGGGACATGGCATTTTGCACTGTGTCATCTGATTAAATGACCTCTCCCCTGTCAGGAGTTTCATCATTTCTAATGCTGCACTCTTTCAACGGAGGCTATATATGGGGAGGCGAGGGAAGAATATGTTTACTCTGTCAACCTTTTCTCTCTTGCCTTTTTTTCTCCCTTATAGTTTTAATATGGTTAGGTCTGGATTATTCAAGGGGCTAATTATCTAATGTGCGGTTATGCATACCTCTTTCCACTTCCTGTTGCTCATTTTTAGACATTGTGTGTGTTTTATCATTGAGGCAAAGTAGAACAGGGGCAGCTGCTCATTTGTAAAATAAATTGGGAGGTGGGTGGCCATTGAACTAAATGACCTTTAAGCTTCTTTCCAGAATCCTATGATCCTAAAATAATTTTATAATTTATTATCTATTCAAGGAAGAAGCTTTGTGAAGGGGAATTAGACAATATTTGATAGAATTAAAATTTTTCTATTATGAAGCACTGTGACATAGAGAGCCAGTCTTGAAATCAGGAGGATCTGGATTCAAGTCTAGATTTTTCCACATGTGTACTTTCCTTATCTGGAGTTTTGTTTTTTGTGGTTTCATTTATCCTCAATCAATCATGAAATGCTAGAGGCTTGCTCATGGCAACTTGGAGTGGTCTCCAGGACTCAGTTCTTCTGCTTTCATTTTTTTACTTTCATTTTTTCACTTTTTTTTTAATAGGAGTAGGAGGCTGCTATGGAATACTGAGCAGAGGAGAAGGAGAAGAGATAGAGAGAGAGAAAGAGAGAGAGAGAGAGAAAGAGAAGAGGGAGAGAGAGAGAGAGAGAGAGAGAGAGAGAGAGAGAGAGAGAGAGAAGCAAATATATATGGGGGTCAAGAGGTATTCACTTGTATCCACAGTTTCAGCCATCCATGGTTGGTTTTGGAACATATCCTCCATGGATATGGGGCCCTACTCTGCTGGCTATGTGACCCTGAGAAGTGCTTAATATCTCAATATTCAAGAAAATTCTCTAAGACAATGAATTGCAAAAAAAGTGAAAAACCTGCCCCGGAAGAAGGAATTTCCTCACTTGGAAGTTTCCTGTACTAAAGAAATCACAGGTCCAGTTTCCATCTCCTAAATTTTTATATTATATATTCATATTAAGGCTTTACATTATTTATGTTATATTTAATTTGTATTATATTTAAATTATATGAATTTGTATATTTTATATTATATCTCAGGTTACCGGGATGTCTTTGTCACTTAATGCAATTAAACAGACTGGCTGCTTATGATTTCTATGTTAAAGTTACCTAATTAAAAAGGCATGTTGATCTTAGATTCTAATTTCAAACCCAAGTAATGCTGTTATTGTACATGGCCCTTTTTTATTTCTACATATCTGTTCATCAAGAACTACTATATTATTTGAAACATTTTGATTTTACCATCTCAAATTCCACCTATCTTTAAGAATAATTTCAAGACTTACTTTCTCTATGAAAGCATAAGGTTTTTCATTTGGAAGGGATATTCTAAGCAATCAAGTCTAAATAGGAACAACCACATTAATTACACATTTTGATTTTATAATCTCAAATCCCATCCCTTTTGAGAAAAAATTCATATCCTTTTTTTCCTCAATGAAAATATACGATTTTCAGGGACAGCTAGGCGGTTCAGTGGATAGAGAGCCAGGTCTGGAGATGGGAAGTTCTGGGTTCAACTCTAGCCTCAGACACTTCCTAGCTATGTAACCCTGGGCAAGTTACTTAACCCCATTTGCCCAGCCCTGACCACTCTTCTGCTTTAGAACTAATACAGAGTGTTGCATATTTAAGTATATCTATGATGGAAGGTAAGGGTTTAAAAAAGTAAAACTTTTTGATGGGAATAACTTTAGAGACAATCACACTCAAACTTTTATTTTACAGATGGAGAAACTGAGAGGGAGAGAAGCTGAGCGATTTGCTCAGTGTTACATGGGTATTTTATGGTAGAGCTAAGATGTGAGCCCTGATCTTATTCTAAATCCAGTGATATTCCTACAAAAAATACCCTCTTATCATGGTACTTCAATCAAGATTCTAAATCCAATGATATTCCTACAAAAATGCTTTCTTATTATTGTACTTCATTCCATCCTAAACAAATTCTTTCTCTGACCTGCTGTAGTACTTAAGGCTGTATCACATAATTTATCTCAATTTTGACTTTTTTTTTTTTTTGCTCTCCAATAAAGTCTTATCCCAAAGCCTTATAATGGCATGGGTTTGCCAAGGATATACCATGGACCCTAAGATCTGGTAAGTGCTACCAAGCTGGAAAGGTTTCAAGTAAATGGTACTTGAAAGGGTTCAACAACAAGGTAGATCTCTCCTGTAAGAACCAGCCTAGCTACGTTAAGAAAGCTTTATCACCATGTTGACTGCAGGGATGGGTTTTTTAGGCACAGTCACTCACTCTCCTAGATCTACAAAGTCACAGATGGTTGCAATCTGTGTAGGTAAAGGAAGGACCTGTAGAGACAAAATCACAGATCCTCACAGATGGTGGACTGAAGTAGTATTATTCTTCCTCAAATAGTCTATAACATCCTTGAAGACATCTAATATTCCTTGTCTATTCCTTAAACAATATAATATAGTTCTTGGCTTCTAGAAAGTAATTAATAAATTATTAGCTATCTAATTGATAATGTGATAGTCATAATGGTTTTGGGGGAAAATAACCTGGTGAAGAATTATCACTGAAGCACAAGACAGATGGAATTCATAATTCATTTTTTTGTTTGACTGGCTAGTGAATCCATTTTTTTACTACTCACTACTTACTGAGTTGGGATGATGTGTCCAATAAGAGTTCTCTGACTTTTTTCTGGGTTAAAGAATGTATTGTAGGAGAAGGCATTTGTCTACTTGTTTGTGAATTTGGAAGAATATAAGTAAAAAGAATGAAAATGTGTGGCTAAATAACCTTAAGGAAATCCATGGGAGGAGATGAAAATATAGGAGAGGTTCTAAACCAATTTTTGTTTTTGTGTCATGGACTCACTTGGCAATCTGGTGAAGCCTTCTCAAAATATTGTTTTTAAGCGAATAAAATAAACTACATATGATCACCAACTCATGATTTATTTTTCCGTCCAAGTTCATTGACTCTCCTGAAATTTATGGAGTCTGTAGGCTTCAGGTTAAGAAATCTTAAAATACGGGAAGTATCAAAGCAGTCATGTGATGATTCTTTTGAATTCTGAAATTAGTGATGGGACCCTATTTACTGCAATAAAGCTATGATTCAATCAGTGTGAATATTCCCACCACTACTGCTGATCACCCACAGTTTCTTATCCTCTGCAGTTACTCTATTTTGTCTTTACATAAAAGATATCTATAACAAAGCTCCCAATGTACTAGACATCTTTAGGTTCTCTTATTGATTTAGGGGTACCAAGGCAGCACTAGGTTGTTTATCTCTTATGCATCTCTCTTGATACGTGACTGACTCAATTTCTGTCCCGGGCAAATATTCTTTAATTGGTCAATATACTCTACAAAAACAGGTATCACTGATTTACCTAAGCATTTATGAAGTACCAACTATGTGACAGATGCTAAGTGCTGTGCTAGGAATAATACTAAGATTACAATGAAAAAGTCCTTATTCTTGAAAAGCTTACTTTTCAGTGGGGTGGGTTAAAGGAGAAGGAATAACATGCATGTATATTAGAAAATTAAATACAAAAATATATACAAAGTTATTCTTTATGGGAGGGTGCTAGAAACCTGGCGATGGAGGAGGAGGAGGATGAAATGCTTTCTCAGTACAGCCTCATGATCTCAAAATAGTATATGCAGAATAAATGATTGCAATGAACTTTTATCATCTTGGTTGATTTTTAGGAAAGGGATCTTTCTAGACAAATGTTGCCCAAATATACCCTCTCCCCTACAGAAGCAACTTTTATTTATCTGTATCTCAAAGAGGAAAGATCTTTCTTTACCTTTTGTGAGAGGAAGAATAGATGCTAAAGAAGGAAGACATTTGTAGTTCCAATTTCATAATAGAATTCTGTTGTTCTAGAGTGATTTATGTTTGAAGAGGGGGAAAAATGTAAAGAACTTGGAACACACACAAAAGTACCCTCTCATCAAAGGTTGTCTATAGTTCCATGAATCACATGTGATGGATGAGATTTATGAATTAGAATCTGCGTCGAGAGATTTACAACATACTAAATTAGTTATGACATCTTCTCGTCTGTGAGCATAAACTTTCAACAAAATATCTCTATCATCATCACAGGAGCATGGCCAACCCAATTCTTTCATTTCACCACAGCATACCCAAGCCCTGTCACTGTATTTGATGAATTCTTGAAGGAATGGGCCTCAGATCAATTAAAATAAACACCACAGGCTGATTTATCAAATCTTTTCTGAATGCTCTCAGAAAATGTCAAAAATCTGATCTATTGACAGAGAAAAGTCAGAGAATCGTGGCAGCCTGTGGGATCACAAGACCTTTTCAAAACCATCATAAATCACTACAGAAAACAAATGGGGCACCATGTGATAAGATTTCTTCTGACAGCTTTGCCTCAACAAGACATATATGAGATAAATGGATACCTTCGTCTGTACCCAATTGCCAGTTTACAAAGTTCCAAGTTGTCAAATTGTAAAATATACCCACATCAAAAACCTTCCAAATAATATACCTTTTTGGTCATACAAGAGTTGGTTTCAAATGCCATCTCTTTGATTTTATTTCATTATCACAAGCCATATACAGAGTAAGTCAGCTAGCAGGAGGACTTCCCAAAAGAGAAGTCCTTCATCAACCCTGTTGTCCAATTTTACCTTCATGTGGCGTCTTCACTGAACGAGGGAAACAAATTTCACATAATACTGTTTAATAGTGTGCAAGCATGTCTAATCATGGTAACCTTTGGTTTTTTTTTAATCATCTGCAGGCTTGTCTCATTTCATATAGGTTATAAGCACGTTCAGGACCAGGAAATAATAGGCTAACCTCTTCTTCTAATCTACTTTCAGGATCACAGAAATGCCTTAGTTAATGAGGTTTTGCCAATATGACCAAAACAGAGGTAGGTCTCAGAAATGAGGGGGAATTTGGATTTTATACATATTGAGAACTTTGTCATCTCCTGAGGGTTAGAGCCGAGAAGTCCCATAACTTCTCAAAGTTTAGAAAATATCTATTGGATAGATTTCCCAGATTCAAGGATAAACAGCGCAAAGTTGTCAGATACAAACTTGAATAAAAAAATGACTAACTGGATTTGGGATTTGTTGTGAGCACACATAACAAGTAAAGGAAATCAGGCAAGTTCAGGCTTGAGGGACTCCAACATTACATTACATTCTTTTAAAATGATTCATTAGGAAGCAGCTGGGGATTCAGTAAATTGAGAACCATGAATAGTGACAGGAGGTTCGAGGTTCAAATCTGGCTTCAGATACTTTCTTGCTGTGTGATCTTGGGCAAGTCACTTAACCTCCATTGTCTAGCCTTTACCAGTCTTTTATGCCTTCCTTAGAACCAATACACAGTATTGATTCTAAAATGGAAGGTAAGGGTTTTTTTTTTAATGTTTAAAGGATGCTTTTTTCTTTTTTACATACCGTTGTCATGTCCAAATGATACCCACTGACATTGAATCTGCTCAACAGAATCCTACTTTATAAAAACAAGCATTGTCAAGCAAAACAAATCAATATATTGGCCATCTCTAAAAATAAATGCTTCATTCTGCACTAGTCCACCACTTCTTTTACCAAGAGTCAGGAGATATCCTTCACCATCCAATTTTTGTGGCCATTATTAATGACTGCATTGATCAGAATTCAAACGTCTTTCATCGTGGTGTTCTTTTACATTTTTGTGGTCAGCATATAAATTATTTTCTGGTTCAACTTACCTTGAAAAAATGTATCTGTATTTTTTCAAATTTCTCTGAATTCTTCACATTTGTCATTTATTGCATAATAATTTATCTAGCCATTACCCAAATGGATGGGCATCTACTTTCTTTCTGGGGCATTTTTTATTAATAAAAACTTTTGTGGGGTGTCTGTGTGTATTCACACGTACATATGCACATATATGTGTGTATACATACATATCTGTATACCTGTATATCTATCTACATATGCACACACCAGGATGGAACACATATATATGATATGTCCTTTCCCTCTGTCTTTGACCTTGTTAGGGTGTATGTCTAGTATCAGTATCACTGAGTCCGGGAGTATGTATAGTGTGGATAATTTTCTGAACTAATTCCAACCTGGTTTTCAGAACAGTTAGAACAATTCATAGTTTTGCCAGCAGCCTATTGGGGTACCTATCCTATCTTCCCATATTTCCTTCAACATTTACCATTTTCATCTTTTGTCATATTCTCAATATGACAGAGGTAAGGTGAAATCTCAGAGGTGTTTTTTTCCATTTCTCTTATTATTGGTGATTTGGAACATTTTTTCACATGGGTGCTGACAGCTTGAATGTCTACTTTTAAAGATTGTCTATTTATATCCTTTGACTCCCTATCTGTTGGGAGTTGGTTCTTATTCTTATATCTTGTTCAATTGCTCTTATATATTTATATTGATTCTCTATATATCTCACATATTAAATAAATATTTTTGCTGCAGATTTTTTCCTAATTAACTCCTTTTCTAATTCTAGCTGTTGATTTTATTCATGTAAAAGCATTTTAATTTATGTAATCAAAATTGGACACCTCTTCTATGCTCATTTATATCTCTTAGTTAATGAATCTCCCACTAGTCATAGTTATGCAAAGAACCTCTTTTCATGTTCTCATAATTCTTTATGATGTACTCTTTCCTATTTAGGTTGTCTATCTATTTAGAATTTAGTATGGTATATCATGTGAAATATTGGTGCAAATCTAATTTATCCCAGACGGCCTTCTAGTTTTCTTGTAGTTTTAGTCAAACAGGGAATCCTTAACCCTAATGATCAGCATCCTATGTTTATTGGACATTAGGCTACAGTGTTCAATTGCTTCTGGTAAGGAGGGAATTCAATGCTCATTATTTGTCCCTCTGCTGCTTTCTAAGTTTTTCTAGCTTTTCTTATCTACTCTACCTTCTTATTCCCTCCATAAACCTGGACACAATCACTTAACCTGCCACTGTACCCTAACTACCCCTGGACCTCGCCATGTAGCCTACTACAGCACCTGAGGATTTCCAGACCTTTCCATCCATTTAGCTGAAGCAAAACTCCCTTGTATGTGTTGTCTCTCAATTAGAATGCAAGCTCTTTGAGAGTACTGATTGTCTCTCTTTTCTATTTATAGCTTCAATATTTAGCACATTACCTGCACATAGTAAGCACTTAATAAACGCTTTTTCAGTCATTCGTTGATGCTTTCATTTATTTCTGTCCTATATCATTTTTTAAGGTGGGAAAATAAAGCAAGAGAGGAGAAGTCCGGTTTTCATTTGTGTTCTACCAATATATGATATGCACAGCCTTTTAGCCTTTTAAAATTTTATCCATAGCAGAAGGGCAAATAATAAGCACCAAATTTCCTCCCTCTCATGACACCAACTACACATATGACATCATACAAGTTGGGTGCTGTGACAGAAAGGTGAATTAAAGATGTAACTGATTTAGGATCAAAGTCTACTAAGGGAAGAAGAATAAAACAGTGAACAGAAAGCCCACCTTAAACTGAGAAGACCTGGTTTCACGTCTTGCCTCTAATACATACTATCATAGTTTGAGTTATTGTTTAAATAGAGGATATATCTGAGATAAGTTTGGAAAGGTAAACTGGGGTAGAATGTAGAGAGCTTTGAATGCCAGAATAAGGAGTTTATATTTTTTGGTAGTCTATGAGGAGAAACTGGGCAGTGGAACATCATAATTAAAGTAGTATTAGGAATATTACATGAGATATTGAAAGGTAGAGAGAATGGAAATAAGAAGATTAGTGAGGAAGCCAGTGGAATTATTCTATATGTGAGATACTAAAGACCTGATCTAGTTCAATGACAACAGAAATGGGAAAGAAGGCACAGATATATGGAAATACATATTGCATGAAAGTACTGAAATAAACTGTATCAGACTACTTGCCACCTCAGAAAGGAGTAGAATTTGAATCAAAAAATGTCAGAAAACAATTGTCAAAAATCGTTTCAACATGTAATTGAAAAAAAGAAAATATAATGAAGAAAGAAAGAAAAAAGAGAGGCGACAGAGCCAAGGAAATTTTGAAGGAATAAAAAAATAATATTTGGCAATTGTTTATATGTGAGGAAGAGGAAAGCAGTAGAGCTGACTCCAAGATTTTTGTACTGAATAACATCATGCATGGTGATATCATTTGTGGATATCAGGAACTAGAAGAAAGAGTTTGCTTTGAAATGGTTCACTCGTGGCACCACACTGAGTTTGAATTCAAAATATGCTTTCTCACATTTCCATTCCACTTTATGATTTTTTGCATAAAGTTGAAATAGTAAAATCCCAGATTATTTAGATGGTCAGGTCTAAAGGTCATGTTTAATTCCTGGTGCCAGGATCTTGCAATCCTTGACGACTACAGTGCTGCAACTTTTGACCAGATACCACTGAGAGAAAAGGGGAAGACTCAGGCAATGCTGTCAAAGGTGCAATTCTCAATGACCTTAGAATAGAATCTTCTCTTAACCCTTTGTTTTTCCCTGAATTTGAGACCTCTGGCAGCTCAGAGCTCTGTCCCCTGCCTAAGATTTCCTCTACTGACACACATTCCACAGAGGAATATACACAGAGACCCAGAGGAAGAGTCACCTAGGAACACAAGAATTCTGAAGTCACTCTGCTCTGGCAAGAGGAGTTCCCTCCTACCTCCTTTTCTTTTTTCCTACATGAATCGCTGAAAACTGTAGCATAATGCACCAGTTTAAAACAGTAGCTTGGAATTCTTCTTCTACCTGGTTTTATCTACTGTCTGTGGGCAGCCTCAATGTGGGAGAAAGGGGAATTCAATCCGCGTTGCTCTTGCCCAAAGCTGATGTTTGCTGGCTGTACTTGATTTAATGGAGTAATCTTTTGGACCAGAGAAAATCACAGCTCCAGTAACTTCAGAACCTCCTTTCTTGCATAAGAATGAGAGTCAATACACTATGTATAGCAAGAAAAACACGAGTAAAAAAAATCCTATGTAGGAGTGTGTATGTGTTTAAAACAAATGTAGTTCTTGTTAGTAGAGCTGTGGTTCAGTTGTTTTGCAGTCCTGTCTGACCCTTCGTAATCCCATTTGATGTTTTCTTGGCAAAGATCTTGAACTGGTTTGCCATTTCCTTCTCCAATTCATTTACAGATGAGGAAACTGAGGCAAACAAGCTTATGTGACTTGCGTCTAAGGCTGGATTTGAACTCAGTAAGATGTGTCTTTCTGACTCCAGGCTCAGTGCTCTACACTAAGCTGCCCAGTGGAGTTGATGTCATTCAATTAATTGTGCTCTGTGAATGAATTTAACTCTCTAGACCCCTATAGAATGTTTCTCCTTATGAATCATTGCTTTGCCTCTCTCTACAAGTTGGTACCGCACTAAGGGAATTTGAGCAAATTTATCTAAATACTCCTTTAACAATGGGACCCATGGAGGAAGATATGACTTCTTTTAAATTAAGTTTTCCTTTTTAACCCCTTTATTCAGGACAGCCACATAAGAGTCCGATTTTGTGGTCCAGATTTTGTGAAATAGTTACTGGTCTTTTGGGATCTGAGATAAGAGACAAATAAATTTATTTCATACTATTCCTCTAGTACCCATAAGATGAGCAAGAATGAACTTCATGCCAGTTTGTAGAAAGAAAACTTTGTTAATCAGTCATTTGGA
The DNA here is from genome assembly GCF_016433145.1 of Gracilinanus agilis. Lineage (NCBI taxonomy): Eukaryota > Metazoa > Chordata > Mammalia > Didelphimorphia > Didelphidae > Gracilinanus > Gracilinanus agilis. The sequence continues at coordinate 521,815,750 of NC_058131.1, read as the reverse complement.
TTGATATCTTGCCATCATTATTTATACAAATTTGTGTGTGTGTTTTAATTTTTTTCCCCACTGCTGGTTGGGCCAAAAGCAACAACTATCTTATAGAGAGTATTACAGGAAGGCAAAAGGTAGTGGTAGGAGGGGTATGGGGGAAGAAAGGGAAAAGACCGGTTCTAATTTTGTTCATTTTCAGAATCTGACCTCTCCCCTCCTCTGCTTCCTCTAGACCCATAAAAAAAATGACTTTGATGTTGCTGGATCAGAGCTGGGCATTCATTGTGCTGCTTTGCTTGGCAAGGAGTCCCGTGCCTCTTGTTGGAATCACTCTCTCAGCATGCGAGGGCCGAGGTTAGAGCAACTGTTTAAAATTGGAAATATTTTTGTTCAGAAATCTGACATGATTTGCTGGTGGTGACAACTGATTTGACAATGACCAGTGATTTAGGTCTACCTGTAATAAGTGAATTAATCTGAGTTAAAACATAGTTATCTGTCATGTTTAGAGATACCTCAACAGCTGGCTGGCTTGTCCCCTGTCAGGCTAGTTTGTCCTGTGCAAATCTTCTGTCAAGTAAGGAAAAGAACTGTTGGTAGAAAATTACATGGCAGTTTTAGAGTTAGTGATGAATTTTTCTCCCAACATACCAGCTGTGCCAGCAACACTATTTTTTTGTGGCATTAATCAAATATCTTGCCTGCAGCACCTTCACTTTCCCAAAGGCTAAAAGATGAATCTGTCAGAAAATTTCACTGGGATTTGCCAACAGCTTTTCTAAGCTCAAATACTAGTCCAGGCACCTCAGAAGTTCGAATAAGGCTTTTAGGGATATGCCTTTGGGAGCTAAAGGCTGTATAGGGTAATTTTCCTTTACACTAAACAGAAATTCAAAGCCGTCATTGCAGGCAACATGATGAAGTTTTAGAGGCTGGGAGAGGGCCAAACACTCAGGCTTTATTAATGTATTCCATTTACTGACTCATGGCAAAGTATTTATTTTTAGTTGGAGTTTTGCAATTAGCAGAGTACAAGAACAATTGAAGGCCATGGAACGGGCTGACTGATTTCTCCTCAAGAGAGGAAAATCCAAGCAAAAGGAAGTTCAGACAGGGAAATTCCTATTAACTGCTGTCAATCGCTTTCACTGTTTGCTGAAATTAATAAGACTGACTAGTACAAATCTGAGTTTAACATAACATCCACCACACTGGGGTCTTTTATGCCCCATTCCTCACCTCCCAAAAGAAACAGGATGCAGTGACTAAGAATCCACAAGAAATCCTGTACATTCACGTTCCTTTTTTTAAAAAAAGGATGCCTTTAAATTACTGACCTTGCGAACTAGACATTTGGATAAAATCAATGTTTGAAAGACCTTGTATGCTTAGATGCTGTAGGTTAATTAGGAGTTTATACTTATAAGAAGGTAGTCACTAAGACAAAGTGTGGGATTTTCTTTTTCTTTTGAAAAGCCATCAGATTTTACTGATACTTAGGCACACATATAGCATAATGGAAAGAATACTGGGTTTAGAACCAGAAAATTTGGGATTTAAGGCTGCCTCTTCTACTTAATATCGACCTGGCCTTGGGCAAATCCCTTACTTAACTCAAATGGGTGCCAGTTTCCTCAATGGTGAAAGAAATGGACTGGACCTCAAGATAAATTCTAGCTCTAAACCCCAATCCTACCAACTGTCTAATACAATGAAATCATTTGCACAAAGAGACACAATCATCATGAGTTTGAAAACCATATCTAGTCCTTCTTTCATTTGGTGCCAACTTCAAAAACTAGAAGATAGATATGGCAAGGGCCCTAAACCTTCTCTTCTCCAGATCAAATACTTTCAGTTCCTTCAACCAGTCCACCTAGAGTAAAATCTCAAGGCTTTTCCCTATTCCAACCACCCTCCTCTAGAAGTTCTCTAGCTTATCACTGATCTCAAAATGTAGAACCTAGAAATGAATACAACATTCCAGATGTAATCTGATTAGTACAGACAATGACAACGGCACTGTTAGCACCATAGTCCAGGACTAGTTGTTGTTCAGTCATTTCAGTGTCCATGGCGTTATTTTCATTGCCTTTTTCCAGAAGGCGGTACAGTCTCTCTGTATTCTCTGCAAGGCAGACTACAAGTGGAATACTATATTCAGTGCTCGGGCTCCACAGCTTAGTTCAGTCTGATTCTTCATGACCCCATTTGGGTTCTTCTTGGCAATGATACTGGAATGATTTGCCATTTTTTTCTCTAGCTCATTTTTACAGATGAGGAAACTAAGGCAGGCAGGGTTATGTGCCTTGCTCAGTCACATAGCTAGTAAGCATCTAAGATTAAATTTGAACACAGGAAGATGAGTCTTATTGACTTTAGGCTCAATACTCTATCCATGGTGCTACTTCATTGCCCTTTTCCAGAAGGAGGTACTGTCTCACTGTATTTTCTGCAGGGAAGACCATAAGTAAACACTGTATTCAGTGCTGGGCACCATAGTTTAAGAGGGATGTTGACAAACTGGTAATTATTTAGAAAGGGTAGCTAGGATAAATAGGAGAAAACCAATTTTATTAGAAATAATTGAAGAACTGGAGGGTGTTTGATCTAGAAATGAGAAAACGCATAGGAAACATGATAGCTATCTGCAAATATCTGAAAGATATGTTTTATTCCAGACCTAGAGTCCTAGGGACCAGTGAGTAGAAATTATGAATTGTTACACAAAATAAGAAAAATAACTTGAAAATAATTAGACTTCCCCTCAAAGTAAGTAGGTTCTTTTAAGAGTTTTCCTCTTTTAATGTTTTCCTTTCCTATCAATGGAAATATTCAAAGTCTGCACAATCACTCATTATAGATACGACAGAAGCGATTCCTGCCTTGGGGAGTAGACTGAGCTAAATGACCTTTAGGATCTTTCTTTTTCTTCTAAGAGTCTATGATTCTAAAAAAAGGTTTTCAAAGTATGTGACAATAAACTGTGAATTGCTAAAGGCATTAAAAATGCTAGAAGGTTGGTGGGGCATTACATACTTCAAGAAACATAACTTTTTTATTGTCTATAGGTTATTTTTCACTTGGAACACCTAGGAGGTGCAGTATTTGGAGTGCCAGGTCAGGAGAAAGAAAAATCTGAGTTCAAATGTGGCCTCAGACACTTCCTATCTGATCAGCCTGGTCACTTCACTCCCTTTGTCTCAGTATCTTCAGCTGTAAAATAAGCTGGAGAAGGAAGTGGCAAAAGATTGTAGTATCTTTGCCAAGAAAACCACAAATGGGGTCATGAAGAATCAGTCACCATTGCATAACAATATTTCACTTGTTGGCATCACCTACCTAGAACAAACTATATGTGCCTCAAAATTATAATTCTAATAGAACTCTTAGCTTCTATTCAAATGTCAGAAGCTCTGTAGGATGAGAAGAATTCAGCACCTACTTTTCACAGTGAGCTATGAGGAAGGCAAACTGTTTACCTTTTCTAAAAAAAATGGCAAAGGATCTGACTGGAACATGGAGGGATGAATGAAGTGTCTGAAAGTTCCCATGGAGGGATTCACATAAAATCTCTAATTAGAGCCCTAAGAAATATGCCTATTTGGGGGTAGGGGTGTGTGACCTGCAAACTAGAGTAGGTCTATAGCACATTATTTTGGAGGTTAGCTGGCAAGAATATTTAGGTCTCCCTTTTTAAAAAAATGTCCATGAAATCTTCATATTTCATAGACAGTTGATTCTTGGGTGTAGTGGTTGGCATAACTGTATGGACTTAATAAAGGTTTTTTCCTTCATTCTTTGGCTTGAGGCTAGAACCCTATCAATGAATTCTTTGGTAGTAGGGCAGTTTAAGGAACTTGAAGTTCCTGCTCACAGAACTCCAACAATGATTGGCAAAGTTGAGATCTATTCCAATTTCAAATTAAGATATTCATGAGGCCCTAAAAGTGCTGCTAACACACCCAAAACAGTAGGTCATTTCCTTTAAACATCTTCAGGGATGGTCCTGCTTTAAGGCAGCTATCATTAGTAAAGGTAATGGATGCTTAAAAATTGATTGTGGCTTGTGACATGGATCGCTTTACCATGGGTTTCATGATGGATGTTGGAGATGTGGGCTCTAGCCATGTTCCTCCTTGTATAGTCAGGATATTTTCCTAAGGATTTCTAGTCAATTGGCAAACAATAGATGCATCAGGGTTTTTTTTAATGTAGGGTTCATAAGCTTGCTTTAAAAATATTTTGATGAACCTTAAATTTATATTTGAATTTAACTTATAAATTCAATAAGTTTAAACATTCAAATTTAATTAATACATTCAAAATAACTTGATACAAATTATATTTTAATATAATATGGCTTCCCAGAACTTGACTTTTCCTTGTAAAAATTTCATTTTATGAATTTATAGATATTATTCAAAGAAGGGATTCATAGACTTCATCAGACTATTGGGCACAACTGAAATGACAGAACAACAAACTCATTAGGATTAGATCTAGAGCCTTAGAGGCTTTCCAGTCCTAAAACATCAGGGTAAAAAGCAGCAATGCTGGCACTGGAACCCAGATCTTCTGACTACAAAGCCAGGGCATATTCCATTGTACTCCATAGCCTGCCTACTACCATTCCTTAGTAGAGTTTTATTTTAAAAAGTAAAGCAATAAAAATTTGGCATAGTTCATTTTAATGCCTCCATAAAACATCTTGCTTACAATTGGCCCGTCATTTCCATCAATGAATAAACGCGTTTGCCTCTGTTTGCCATTGCCCTGAGAAATGCTTCATTTTTCTGCCTTGTTAAAATCTTTGCTTTTCTCAGGAGGATGTGCCCATCATCCCTAAACTGACAAGTTAGCTTAAAGTAGTGCTAGTGCTAACAAAACTTTTATCCTCACCCTGCACTGGCCCCATAACAAATCCCCAAACATCATTCAATACCAGATTAGATGCTTGTTTTCATTTAACATTCCTGTTACCTAACTCTGTAATTTGATAGAAAAGTTAGAGACCAAGGATACAACACATCTATGCTACATACTAACTTTTGGTCCATCGCTGGGCAAATCAAAGGCAGTTCAAATCAACAAGTATTTATTAAACACCTACTATGTGCTTACAGAGGGGCAGCAAGGAGCAGAATAGAGAAAACTTACCTTAAAGCCAGCACAATACTCAGTGCTCTAGGTTACTCTCTAAGGCTCTAAGTTACAGAAAAGGTGTTGACCTGCACTGGTAGAGAGATTTGCTTCTCCTGTGAATTCCTCATATAGGTGAAATCATAGGATCATGCTCTGTTTCCCTACATAGGGTACAGTACTAGTGTGATTGGAATAAAAAGATTTCTAAAGAAAGAGAGAACAGGAGGGAGACAGAGACAGAGACAGAGACAGAGAGAGACAGAGACAGAGAAAGAGAGAGACAGAGAGAGAGAGAGACAGAGAGAGACAGAGAGAAAGGAAGAGAGAGAAAGAGAGGGAGAAAGGAAGAGAGAGAGAGAAAGAAAGAGAGAAAGGAAGGAAAAGATTTTCTTAGAAAAGCATACATTCTACTGAGGGAAATACTGACATTCATGTGGCTTTTTAACATTTGCAAAGCACTTTTTAAACAATATATTTTCGCAGCCTCACAACAACCTTATGAGGTATCCATTTTGCACATAAAGAAAGAGAGGCTCAGATAGAGGAAGTAAATTGTCATGATCTTAGAGCTAGGGAGTGTGGGAAGTTCATGTTTCTTAATTCTTAATTTTTCCTTGCAAATCTACCTAATCCTTAAAAAGCACTACGACAGATCTATATTTACCCCTCTCCTCCATTTATTCTCTCCCTCCTGAAGGAGAAGAATATAATTTCTCTGGGCATATTGAAATTTTCCATCCCAATTGTTCCATAATACATTAAAAGCCAAAGAAAAATGGCAAAAAGAATTACCAAACAGTAAAGTCTCTTAAACTATTTCAAATCTCCTTGTGCTATTTCATTTAGTTGCTCTCTTCAACTTAGCTAGGAAGGGTTCTCCAACCTTGGAGAAAGAAAACAATGACATAAATAACAAAAAGAAAAGGATGCAAAACATAGATTCTTGCTCTGTTGGCAGAGAGAAGTTCTTGCATTTAATTGCTTTCCCATAAATGTAAAAGTTGTCCCTAAATAGGATGCCACACTTAAAAAGGTATTTTTCACTTTGAACCCACACATGGCAAACAAACTAGGAGATCTTTAAAAATAATTTTTTTTAAACAACGATATCTTTTAAAAACAGACTAACTAAAATCCCTCCAAGGGAGAGTTTGATTAATTAAAAATGTGACATAGGTGCTTTGTAATTTTGCCACAGAACATCTGCTTGGAAGTTGGTCTAATTGGAAAAGGTGAAAACATTGTCTGTGCCAGTGGTGGGTAGAAAAGACAACAGGTCTAGGGAAAGAGGTAACAGCAGAGGGTAGGGAGTGATAAAGAAGCCACTCGGTTGGATTTGTTCAGTAACTTTTGAATGCAAAAGTCAGTGCATGGGAATAGATCAGTTAAGTAGTAGGACATCTCTGTTCTTCAGATATACCAAGAGCTTTTTATTTTCCTCATCATCGCCAGTAGGTGTCCAGTCTACACTGGCACCATGTTAGATGCCTCACTCTATAACCTAGCACACACTTAATGGGGGAGAAATTAGAGGTTGGCGGCCATGGGAGGAGGTTCTGAAATGGTCACATATGAATTCTAGGGAGGTTCAGAGTGAAAAAGGACTGTCATGGCAAAAGGGAGCTCAGTTAAAGCCTTCCCCTAGCTGTGCAAAGCCATTTTCCCTGGAGAGGTCACAGGGCTCGGGCTGCCTGGCCACACATTTCAGTCAGGGTAATTAAATTAATTTCACTCAATAACTCAACATTAATTTTTTAAAGGTATGATTTCATTTATTTTTAATTGATTTCATCTCTCTTAAAGCTTATTTTTTATAGATTCCATTAGGCTAAATGAACTAATTTAAATATATTTTCATAAAATGTAAAATAATCATCTCGTTTATCATTATAGAGTAATACAATGTGGCCATTTAACCCAGACATTAAAGCATCAATGAAGCTTTTTCCCCCCTAAAAAGCAAAAATTAAGCATCTTCAGCATGAAAAATGCAAGATTTATTTTAATGGACAACCAGTGTGGATGGATGGTTGAAAAACATTACAGGAAAATGAGTCATATTTTAAGGAAGATAGCTAGTTTCTCCTAAAGGCATCAGTAGCATTGAAGTTATCATAATTGGGAAAGCTTGCAAGATCTGGACATAAAACTCTCCCTGTCTATTAATATATATCTAATAGTTAAAAGGAGAGCCAGAGAAAGACACAGAGAGAGACAGAGGCAGAGAGACAGAGAAAAAGAAGGTGGCAGGGAAGGAAGAGGGGAAGAGAGGACAAGGAGAGGAGAGGAAGATAGAGACAGAGTAATAGGGACTGAGATAGAGACAAAGAGAGAGACTGAGAAGGCCAGAGAGACAGTGAAACTGAGATCTAGAGAGAAACAGAGAAAGATGGAGAGGCAAGGACACAGAGACAGAGAGAGGTAGAGAAACATGGCCAGAGGGACAGAGGGAGACAGAGAAATACAGACACAGACATACAGAAAAAGAGAAAGACAGAGAGACAGAGACAGAGAAACAGAAAAGAAAAGCTAGACACAGAGAGAAAAGCAGATTGAGAGATAGATAAAGAGAGACAGAGACAGAGAGAGGCGGGGGAGTGAAGTTTGCCTCTAGAATTCTCCCTGGAGCATTCATCTCATCCTTTCAGCTTTGGGGGTTCTTCCCTGTCATTTATGCATAATATCTAGATATTGAGTGTGTTATGCTATGTACTTGAATTAAGGAAAAAACAAACAACTTCTCCTTGACTGGTTCTAATGTGGATTTTTCAGTCCACAATCTTCCTATTATTGAAATAGCTTTCATAGAAGTAACAGGATACTTAGGGTATTATTTTAGCTCTTTCAGTCTACTAAGGCAAAATTCAGTGCTATAAAACCAGTTAAAGAGGGGAAAAAAGACCCATGAATGACTTTAAAAAGTTGATTGCCTTTCTGTTCCTTGGTCACAAATTGTTTGCTGTATTTAAAAGGCTCAGCATGAGGATATATGCCACTCATAGTGATGGCAGGCCACATAATGAAGGCATATGTGGTTCAAAATTCATTGCATGGGAGTTAAGAAATGGTCCTTTGACATCCTTCATTTTTGTCTTTCCGAAGAGTAGTTTACCTGAAAATTACACTAAAATTCATATCACTAATCAAGGACGTGGATTTGGGGAAACATTTTGTTCAGATTCAAAGCTGCTAGCCCACTGTTTATTAGAAGACGAGAAGGAAGATTTAAGTCTTGGCTTAGGATCAGATCTTATCTGAAAGTCCAAATGTCAGTTTTCCTAAAAGGTGTTAGAAAGTTAAGTTATAGAATATAGAAAGTCACATTTCTTTTTGGTCCACATGGCCCCTATTAACCTTATTGAAAAGGCAGGTGGGGGTAGGAAATGCACAGTTTCATCTGAAGCTCCTCTTTCTCCCTCATATCAACATGGGGTTTATTATTCATGGGATGAAGGAAGATCTTGAGCACTAAGTTTTTAGCTACATAAGAAGCTGGGCCATTGAGAACTTCCAGCAATGGGATTTGGCAAGATGTATTGCCTCTAAATTACAAAAGAATGAAAAGAAAGAAATTATCTTTGTAGAATCATAGATTTAGAGCTGGAAGGGACCTCAGAGTCATCTACTGTAACCCTTTCTTTTAATGAGAAAACTGAATCCCAGAGAAGTCAAGGGAACAACTCTTGAGGGTTAGAGCCAGTAAGCACAATTGAAGAAAGTTTGCCAATGAAATCAGGGTACGATAAAATAGAAATTCATATGAATGAAAGCAATGAGCTGGAAGTACCATGAAGTCTAGGACCAGGCAAGCCAAAGATTCTGTGACTCTGCCTGTAGGAGAAACTCAGTATTGGATGCTGCTAAGAAAAATCCAAAGTTGATTTTGCGAAATAAGCCTAAGGTTTTAATTTCCCTCCTAACTCGTAGAATTGTTTTCTTCAATGTCTGGTATATTTTGGATTCTTTTTTCCCCTTGTGGGATGACAGAGACTTGTTCCTGTAGCCATTTAGGGAGAGAGACTCATTACTTCATCCATAAGACGTGCGATGGAAAAGGAAAAGCTTCAAGAAGGACCAGTAAGGTCTCAGTTGAACTGAGATCCATTTAAGGTCTCCCACAGTTCACAACTATCCCATAAGTCAGGAAAGAGAGAAAATCAACACCTCTGCCCCCAGTACTTTCTTGGTCCTACATTAGGACAACTGGGAGACACTCTACTCTCCAGTCCCTGATTGGGCCAGGCAGGATGGGAGCCTGTGCTCTCCAGAAGGGGAGGAACAGAATGCTTAATGATCCAGTCAGTGCCCAGTGAAGAAAGGCAAAAGATGAAAAGGAATAAGAATTAGCCCTCGGTACTGCAGCACACAGGAGACCCACAAAGGCTAATTTCAACTGGCTGGAGCCCTTACATCTTAGGGATATACTTTCTTCTTGATGCACTCATAACTCCCATTAATGTTAATGCTACAGAGCTCAGTGAGAAGAGAATATGCCCCCTTACTTTACTTTCATCAGTTGCACTTCCTTTTTTTTCCCTTTTTTTGGTTGGGGAGGGGGAATCCAGTTACCTTTATCGAGTAAGACAGGATCCTGCAATAATGTACAAATATGTTCTGGGGTGAAAAAGAAAAGAGAATAAGCCAAAAGCCACAAATCTTTCCCTAAACTACAGAGAGCTGATGGCTGCCTTTGGTGAGAAATAAAAGCAGAAGTTCTCTGTCAAAATCTATCCAGTGGTCTCTAAACTTTCAATTATCAAATTCAAGAAAGGAATCATGTCTTGTATTTATTTCCATTATTTATGGAAGATGCACAGAAAAGTTTTGGTGGGACCATTATTAATTGGCCACTAGAAAAGTTTATATAGTTCTATTTCCTTATCAAAAAAAAATGTAAACTAAAGCTTCAAAAGGACAAATAATGTTTTCCCCAAGGTTAGAGAGCTAGCCAGTGATAAGAATTTAGCACCTAAACCAAGATACTTCAATAGAGAGTTGGAATTAATATAAACTTCCAATAGATAAGACATTGCATTGCTAGATAAAATTTTTAAAAATGATTCATGTTGGGTGTCACCAAAGAAGAACTTGGACAAATATGTGAGAGTGGAAAAACCTCCTAAACTAAAGAGAAAGACTGTTTGGATGCTTTGGGGACCTGGAAACCAATTTCCTTTTGGTTCAACTACATAGGATAATTCATATATGTATGCCTAAATCAATGTAATCTCTCTCTTTAAGAAATTTTATGCCTTATTTCTCTGTAGAAGCTTCAAAAAATAAAGAGAAATTATAATTTGGAGTAACATTTCTTTACCTTTAACTTACTTCTTAGACTGTGAGCTCCTTGAGGGCAGGGACTGCCTTTTTACCTTTCTTTGTATGTGCCCTGCACATAATAAATGCTAAGTAAATGCTTATTGGCTGACTCAAAATTGAATCCCCATCTAGTTGTTTAATATTGGAGTCTCATTAGAATGGGGCCCCACCTACAATAATTCTCATTGAGTTTGATGGAGATAGTGGGAATAATGCTTGCCTAAAAATAAGAGCATTAGGGTTTGAATTTCAGCCATTTTACTGCCTTTGTAATTACAAACAAATCATGTCACCCTTATAAGGCTTAGTTTCTTCCTATTTAAAATGGAGTTGGAATAGGGGCCCTTGAGGATCCTTCTCATTTGTGTTGGAGGACTAATTTTTCCATGAAAGTTCTTGCAAACTCTCAATTTGCATTTTTCAGAGGCCCAGTTTTTTTCCTTCGGTAAATAAACCTTTGTTTAAAAAAAAAGGTCTGTTCCATATATAAAGATGGAAGTGGGTTTTTTTGGTTCTATTCTTTAGAACAACATCATATATTATAAGTAGCAGTGTTTTTCACCAACTTTCAACTCTACTTGGCAGGACCAAGAATAAAATCATCTCTACCTTGGGACCATTGGTCTTAATGATCAATCTCTGAAACTGACTAGTGCTATGATCATGGGTAAATCAATTAACTTCTCTGGGCCTCAGTTGTATTATCTTCCAAATGGAATTAATAATATCTATACTCCCCATTTCACATAACTGTTGTAGGGAAATCCACTTTCAGTCTTCAAGCATAATATGAATGTGAAAGATGGTGCCAATAGAATATAATGGAAAAGGGAAATCTAATTGGAAAGAGGGGAATAGGATTTGAATCCCAGATCTGCTATTTCTTACCTGCTAGATGTATGAGCAAACCATCTGATTTTTCTAGAGTTCAATCTTGTCACTAATATAACAGGACTAGCTTAGACGATCTCTAAATCCCAAGATCTTATTTCCAAATGGCATTTATAAATACCTCCTTCTTAAATTTGGTTCTTCAACCTCTTTAACATCCATGAGATTGAGTGTATATAATCTTGGGATAGAAAAATATGTAAAAAATGTTTGCAATGTATCTTTGGATAAAATAACAGAAACAAATTTCCATTAAGTGAAAGGTAGCAGAAATAGTTCCAAGACCAGATCTGTAAGGTCCAAGTAAGGTGAGTCTCATTGTATATTGTTGTTTAGTCATTTCATTTTCAGTCTTGTCTGACTCTCTGTGGCCTCATTTGTAGTTTTGTTGGCATAGATTCTAGAGTGGTTTGCAATTTCCTTCTCCAGATCATTTTGCAGATGAGGAAACTGAGGCAAACTGGATGAAGTGATTTGCCCTAGGTCAGGCAGCTAGTCAGTGTCTGAGGCTGGGTTTGAACTCAGGTCTTCCTGACTCCAGGCATAGCACTCTATCCATTGTGCCACCAACTACCCCTAAGTCTCATTAAAGAATCTTTTAAAGAAATTTCAAAGACCCATGTAATCTCAAATGACATCTGGTCTAACAGGGACTGACCTGGATACAACCTCCTCTTAAGATACTTAACAACTGATCCTCAATTCCTTGCTATTAGACCTGCACTGAGTGAGCTTCCACTTGTGGATTCTTCTATTCATGTTTCTTTTAATCACAATTAAAGGGACTCACAGTGAACTCATAGTTTTGTCACTTACTGCTTATGTGAAAACAACTTCCCTGGATTGCAAATTCCTCATATGTGAAATGGCAGGAGTAGTCTAGAAGGCAACTGGTGTCCCTTCTAGCTCTAACTTAGGATCCCAGGAATTATGCGATTGGAAAGGATAAATAGTATGCCAACCATGCCACATTAAGAATACTGTTTGGTTCAGGAGGTTTTTATAGATGTCAATAAGTGAGTCATAGATTACTGCTTCAATAGTCTCTTGCCTCTCTGAGATGCAGTTTCTTCATCTGGAAAATAGGGAGAATGATATTGTACCAATGATATTAAACCTTACAAAGTTGTTATGAGAAAAACATTCTGTATATCTTAGTATATTCTATGTGTGGGTCCAGAGAATTTGAGATTTAGTTTTGGGAAGGATCTTAAAGGCTACCAGGTCCAACCCTCTCATTTTATAGACAAAAAAACTGAGTTCTAGAGAGGTTGTGATTTGCCCAAAGTTGCCAAGCTAGTCAACATCACCCGTGTAAAAGCAGAGTGTTAGTTCTGGCAGTTCCTGATAGGCTGGAAAGCCTCTGAGTATGGCATCCAGTGGAGCACATAGTGGAAAGGGCTCTATATTTGGAAAGAAGGAAAAAATGCAGTCTTCCTGTGTTTTAAGAGGCTCATCCCAAGTTTGTCTACAAGTGATGAAATTTTTCAACTATCTTGACTCCTTAAGGTCTAAGAGAGATATAATCTTCACTGGTGGAAGGATTCACAGATTTTTGAGGTGTTGAACTATAAGAAATAACAACAATAGTTAAGATGAATTATAGAATAACAGCAAACCAGCCTCTGAGTCAAGAAGATCTGAGTTCAAATTTTGCCTTTGATCTAGATGAACTATGTGACCTTAGGCAAATTAAGACCATCTCCAAGAAAGATAATTCATTTTTCACTGTGTTAAGCTTTCCAGAATTTTCCATCATAATCCTGATCTACAAAAGACTATCTGGCCTTATTTGAAAATCCTTTGTATTATTTTCAGCAGAGGATCTAAGTGCCCTTAGAGCCAAAGAGTTCTGGGACCAAGTCTTGCTTAGAAACATAGTGGCTGTGTGGCCCAGGGTTAATCATGCTCTCTAAGGTTATAAAATGCAGAGTGGTTGCTGATCTGTGTTAGAAGAGAGAATTTCTTTATTGGGAGTTCTCTGCGCTAATGAAATCATAGGTCTAGACAAAATAATAACAGCTATAAAAAGTGACTGGAGTATTCACAAGAGTTAAAGGGGGTCAGACAATTTGAAGGTAAATTTCTCAGGCAGGCCAAACCAAAAAGTAATGTTTCCAAAACACAGATAAAAAGTCTTAGAATATGCATGATTTCACTTTTATTATTTTAACAAAGAACAAAACTAAATACACAGCTGAATTTCCTGAAGTTGGGCATCTGGGACTAAACTTCCCCTTGTTCTGACTCAAAGTTCAATAGGTTCCAAATCAATGTCTCAGGATGTCATTTTTCTCAATCAGGAATCCTCATAAAAGCCTTCTATGCCTTTGGGGAGAAAGTGTAAATTGTATGTGGCCTCCAAAGTTGATTTTTGCTTTTGCCAGAAGAATTCTAGGTCCATCTTTTTCCAATCTGGATTTTGAAAGTCAAAGAAACAAACAAAAAAAAGGTTTTCCCTCCAAATTCATGACTATTAATTGAGCAAAACGTATTCTGAGCCATGGAAACTCTGCACAGACTCAAGGACAGCATTCAGAATTGTATTCATCAGGCTATGGCTGGATTTGCCAACCTGGGGCACTGCCCAATTGTCGTTTCCAGGAAAATGATGTGAGAAAATACTTTGAAGAGGGAAACTAATTATCCTTCCTCAACAACTTCAAAGCTCATCCTAGAAAATGAAAATGAATCTATTTCTCCTGACTCTAGGACCGTATTATCGACTTGGAGCCTGTTTCATAACATAAATCAGAGTGGATTGTCTGCTTCCATGGTAATAGATCCATGCCATGAGGATATGGTGGCATAAGTATCATTGTTCAGGGTTCAGCTAGTGATGCCAGAGAAAGTTTGGGCGGGGGGCAGTGCTGGGATCAAATAATACTTATCTTCTGCTATTCCTCAATACTAACCTTCTGTTCCAGCTATGATGTCCAATCCTATCAAACCAGTTTAATAATCCATTCCAATAAAAGCCAGCACAACTATGTCCAAGGCACTGTATATAATGCTAAAATTACAGACCCCAAATGAGAATGGTAACTATTCTCAAAGAACTTATATTCTGTTGGTAGTATATGTATGAATACAACACACACATGGACAAACATACATATTGGAGCTCTAACAACTAGAGTGATGAGGAAAGACTCCCCAAAGGAGGTAGCTCATCAGCTATACTTTGAAGGAAGCCAGAAGGTAGGAGAAGCAGAGATGAGAAGAAAATGTAAGCAAAGACACTGAGATGGGAGATGGACTGGGGAGACAAGAAATAGGTCCATTTGGTTGGAACACAAGTTGCATGAAGAGATTAATGTGTAATAAATCAGAAAAGGTAGTTTAGAAATAGATTGTTAAGATATTTAAATGCCAACCTGAAGTAGTTGTATTTTGTCCCAAAATCATAATTTTTTTAATGTGTTGATTGGTTTTACTGAGTTTCTCCCCTCTTTTTCCTCAAAAAACTTTGTTATCAGGGACTTTCTCTTTCTAAGATAGAATGGAAGGTGGGATTTTAGGGGATCTAGATAGCATAAAACCAAAATGAATTAAAATTTCTTTAGGACCATCAAAAACTACTCCTTACGCTTTTCTTGTTGTTGTTGTTATTGTGATTGTTAGTTCTGTTTTTTAACAAAAGTTTCCAATAATTAAAAATCTATAGGTGACAGTAGAGAGAATGATACTTTCAAAATAAAACCATGTTTTGTAGCTCACGCTTGTGACATGATTCTCAAAAATATAATACTAGTGAATACCAAATACCCTGCTTTAATTTATTTCAAGATTTTAGAGTGAACCCATAATATTGTGCTACCTAAAGGAAAAAGATGAAGGAAAAGAACATGATAATCTAAAAACAAATTGAAGTACTAAAAGATAAATATCGAGGGTACCTTTATCAATTAAAATTCTTAGGTAACCATAAAAATATTTCTGTAATATATACACATGGTTAGTTCACTTTCAAACCCTTCTTTTTTCCAGCTTTCCTCTTGTCTGCTTCCTCTTTTTTGGATTATTCTCATGTTGCTGGATGAATTTTAAGTTACAGAAATCCATTTGCAAACTACAAGGACTGAGATGATTACTCTGGCTTAGATTCCAGTCCTACCTCTATGTGTGATTTATTTAACCTTGGACAAGTAGTTTCTCCTTTTTGGAACTCAGTTTTCTTATAGGTAGTTCTATTTAGTTTCATTCAACAAACATTTACTAAATGCCTACCACGTAGAAGGATCTATCACAAAGACTTCTTCTGGTTCTGCAATGACTATGGATCCACTGCTACTTAAAGTACAATGGAGGAAGTAGAAAAATGTGGACATATATATGAATAAGAAAAAGGAAGGAAATTCATCAAAGTTGTTTTAGAGCTTGTAAATCTGTTAATAAACAATAATTGATTAAGCATTAAGTACCAGACATTGGACAAGGGTGCCAAGGGTACAAAGACAAAAATGAAACTGTGCCCTCAGGAAACTTACATTCTCTTTGAAGGAAATGACATTGAGGCTAACTCATCTATTTCACTGGGCACTGACCCCATGCTAAGACCTTAGGATTGTGTCCTGACATAGTAAGAACTTAATAAATATTTTCCAAAAGAATGAATTCATAAGTGAATTGTGGAATTGAAACAAGCATCTTAAACATAATGGACAAAACTCGGCAAATGGCATCATTTAAACTATTCTCTCCAAGACATAAGATTTAGCTCTAATAATAAGTCTTACTTTTATTATAAGGAATTAACTATAATAATAGGATAATAGGATTTAGAGCTAGAAAGGAATTTAGGGATTATCTAGCCCAACACCACTGTATTTTTAAAAATGAGGAGATAGAGGCCCAAAGAAGTTAAATGATGTTTCCTAAGGTCACACAGGTAGTGAGTAACAAAGCTTGGATTTGAATGCAAGTCTATTAAGGACATATTCATTATTTTACAGAAGAGGAAGTTCTTAGAAACACATTTGGAGTAAGACTGTTTCTCCAAGAGAAAGGAAAGATTGCCACCCTTAGCTGTTCAATACCATGTAAAGTAGACATAAAAGGAGGAAATACTGCCACAAGAGTGGGTACAAAAAAAAAAAAAGATATCAAGCGAGGAATGACATACAAACGCTAACCAGTACTCAGACACTGAAGCATTACCAAAAAGACTTAGACCACCTCAACACAGCCAAGTGCTTATTTGTCATGGAGACCAAATTATGCTTTTCAATAATCACTGCTCTACTTAATGGCTAACAAAAGGCCTCCTTGTTTTGCCCCAGTGTCCTTTACCAGTTCCATAAATAACTCATTAACCTCCTTTATGAAAGCCAGCACTAAAACAAGGTGCGGCTTCTGCCTATGAGCTCCTACAACTGAGCAGAGACCTCCTGAGCTCCACCAAAGCTTATGCTCTCCTCATAGTGTTCTCCTCAGAATTAAATGCTTATTGACTTCACACTAATATCCATTTAGTAATCTGCCGTTTTTGTTTGTTTTAATATGGCACTCAGTTTTACAGTAGAAAGGAATTATGCAGTTTAGAAGTATGAATATTAAAAAAGGATTTAATTAAATCTGTTGCCTGAAACCTCTGTCTAAAGCTATAATGACAAATTTAGTCCATATTTATTATGGTGCACAGGGGACCTTAACTAGATCATTAGTTTATATGCCTTACTCAGTAGTGAAGTTCTAAAACTTTACATTTTGCATATTATTACATTATTCATTTTTCCAACTAGGCATAAAATACGACTTCCCATGAGTACAATACCTAATTCTTCAAAATATACAAAGATAGCAATAAAATGATTAAATTACAACTCTTACATCTGTTCTTCTTGTCTGATTATAAATTAAAATGTTTTAAAACAGCAGAAAACAATTCAGGTAACAAATGGGTTTAAACTATTCCTTCTCCTACGTTTAGGATCATATAAACATGGAGAGAAGCTCATGTTCCTCTATGTATGTAATTCCATGCACCACTGTGGTGATCTTCCTTTCTGTGGGTTCTTATGCCTACTTTAAAATATTTATGTAATATTAAAAAAAGGATCTCAAAGAACTTTAAATAAATACACTGACAAGTTGAGAACATGGACAAAGTAGCTTGAACTATCTAACCTAGCATCCAATTGACTCAGAAATAGCTGATTGGAATTGCTGTGTATATAAAATACTTTCTATTTTAAAGGCAACCTATAAAATGTTATGTCTGCCAGGAGGAAAATATTAAATGCTATTCTAATCCATTAGCTATTACTGCAAAATGCTGCCTCTTGTTTTCTTTCATAATCACACATTAACAAATGGTTTAATTTAATGATAGAGACAGGCACGGGTGGGAGGCATCCACACACTTTCTTTGATCAGATCGTTGATGAAGTCAACAATCCCAAACAATGTGGGGGGTGGGGAGTGGAGATGATTGCACATAACAAACCTGGGAACATTTATACATTTAAAAAAACTTAATGAAAAATGCAGTTTCAATTATATTGAAATATCTATACAGGCATATCTCTTCCAACACTGAAATGGAGAATTTTGTCCTTATGAAATCTATCTGCTTCCAGGGCATTTTGAGTCACTTTATATTTGCATTTATGAAAATTTTCCTTAAAGTGCCATAGTTAGTTTGGGAGATTTCAGCCCAACATAAGATTCTATGCTTTGAATTCTACAAAGGTAAATACCTCACACTGTATTCCTGAGCCTTCTTTTTAAAATTCAGATTATTGTTTGGACACAAACTCAGCAGATGTTAAGTCTAGATGGGATAAGGTCTTTCTGCAAGGTATAGGTTCCAGCCCTAGATGTAGGAGTAGAGATAAAGGCATTGAGGTAACCTTCCATAGCAGGAGCTTTATTTGTTGAATGGTGGTAGAGGAGACCAGAACTCTGACTTTTTAAGTGTATGGTTCTCCTGAGGAGACTCCCTCTACCCATGTAAACTGGCAACTCTTCTTACATCCCCACAATTTAGAGTCAAAAGAGTTACCTTGGATAACTGTGAGATTAAGTGATTTATCTAGAGCCACACAACCAGTATGTGATTTATAATCTTGTCTTGACTCCTGGGCTGCCTCTTTGCCCACTATGCTTTCCAGGTCACTTCTCAGAAATTAGATATTAATAATCATACTAATTGACATGAAAGATTAAGCTGTTATTGATGTATTTATGGGGTTTGGGAGAGTAAACAGTTATTTTCTAACAAACTCAATGTTTATTACCTTATATGCATTTAGGCAAAATTCTCTAAATGGGTACCAAACAGCACAGTGAACGTCTATCTTGTTCAATTCAATTTATTCTAGTTCAGTGTCTCCTATGTACAAGACACTATGTGTTAAAGATAAAAAACAAAACCAAAACAACAAAAAAACCCAACATAAATAGGAAAGAATTCCTACCTTCAAGGAAATTACATTCTATTGGGAGAATATAACATGTACACAAATAAGTAAATATGAATAATAGAGAAAGTGAAAGAAACATTTTCAAGACAGGGCAAGAGTGCTCAAAAAATGGGCAGGTGAGGGAAAGCCATGACAGGCAATTGCTCCTGAGCCAGGTTTGACTTCTGAGTTCTGCTTCTTGATACTGTAATATTCTTTGCCAAAAACATCTCTCTCTCTCCCATGTCATATAAATGCAAGGAAACTAATGGCTCCACAATGGTTCCACAATCAGCTATACAAGGGCTCTTATAGCCTTTTTACATACTGGTCCCTACTTAACTCTTCTTACACTTGACTCTCCACATACCCTATGACTCAGTGACATTGGCCTCTTTGGTGATTCCTGCATAAGATACCACATCTCCTGAATGCATGAATTTTCACTGGTTGTCTCAACCATACCTAGAAATCTCATCCTTCTTATCTGCATCTCCTGCTTTTGTTTGCTTTCTTCAAATAACAGCTTGAATCTCATCTTCTCCATGAAGACTTTCTTAATTCTTCTTAAATGTTACTGCTTTTTCTTGTCTTAGACTACCTCTGAAGTATCTGGTAGAAATCTATTTTGTATATAATTTTTATTACATGCTGTCTCCCCCAGCAGATTATGATCTTCTTGAAGGTAGGGATTGTTTTGGTCTCTTTTTTTTGTATCCCTAGAATTTAGCACAGTGCCTGGCACATAGTAATCATTGAATATGATTGTTCACTTGTTCATTTGTATATTTTGATTTGATGGATAATTTTTCAGAATTATGCTGATTTTCCCCCTCTTGATAGCAAGAGAGACAAATACTTTTCAAATTTTCTTTTTTATAAAAACCAAGTAATGGATATTATCATAGAAAATTTTTCTAGTATATTCCTCTACTTGTAGCTGGGTCTACACCTACTCATTCCACTAGCTGAGAGAGTTGGTTATCTTTTATCTACAGATGATACTGCTAAAATGGACCCTGATGTGTGTTTGCTCTCTGGGAAGATTACCACGTAGAAAAACTAGAAGTTATAAGTGAAATAATTTTGTTACTTTGGGGTTGGGGTGCAGTATGTGCATGTGAGACAGAGAGAAACAGAGAGGAGTGGGGCACAGACACTCAAAAGATAGTTGTCCACACTACATTAGAATCAGCATTCTGTGGCGCTGTTGGGATTTGATAGTAAAGTGAGCATTTGTCCATAGGTGGATGAATTAGGGAAGCTGGTATGATGGGCAAATGCTCCTTGAATGCTGACGAATCAATTGTGTTTTCTTCAAATTGAGATACCATGAAATGTTTCTAGTTCTCATCCATCTTGAATGGTTGTATTTACTTTAGATGAAAATTACTCTTTATGTTCTCTTGACATATGCCTTCCAGATATGTTTTATGACAATATCAGAAAGATTTTTTTTATCATGGCTGCTTCAATTGCAAATCGAAATATATGAAATAAAGAGCTGCGGCAGGCTTGAATGATTCAAACCCTTTCTAGTTACTGAGCCGAATCTGGGGGAAGCTGGCTTGCTAACTGTGCCCTGAAGATTTAACTTGATGTTATTAAAAAAATCCTAGATGATAATGTATAAAAATATAAGATATATGATAAAATCTAGATGATACTCTCAGATGGTCACAGGAATGAGGGAGAGGGTGAGGAGAGAGAAAAAACCCAGCAACTCTGAACCTCTGAAATATGTCAAGCTTCAGAAAGAATATACAGTATTTTGGTCAAATGTTCCTGTTTACAAGACCACCTTTGATTTATATAATAATCTGCAGAAAAATCTTCCCCACCCCCCAATCTGTAGGGACAAAAACACGCAACCCTGGCTTCATTACAGGATGTCCCTCGATAAATAAAATCTAGATCTGGCCTCTGTCCACTGCTGTTCTAAATGAGCCCAGTCAGCCTGGCCCATGTTTTTTCATTCCATTTTCTCAAGCCAAATGACTACCATCTGCTGTCACAAAGCTGTCACACAATCAGTAATGGAAGATTTCTAAGGAATATAATGGCCAAAGAATGAATATATGACATCCCAGCTCCTATCTAGCACAGAGAGAACAGCAACCCATTTGAAAAGAAACAGCAGTAGTGTTCTCCCACTTCTCAGCAAGTGCATTGTAATACAAATCTTTATTTGGGCTCAAGACGTTGACAGGTCAATTGAATAGAATAAGTCTAGTTTATGATGCAGTTGTCAGAACTGGTTAAAGCAGGAGTCTGTTTACCGGCGTCCTGAGATATTCCAACAATTTTTCTTGCAAACCAGCACCTTGAGGTTAATTACTTTACCAATTTGAGTAAATGGCAAGCCATATTCCCATCTGTCTCCATTAGTTCCCCACTATTTCTCAATTTATGATGACTGGGGTCAAGGCTGTGGTACAAAAGAAGAAGTAATAAAGCATGAATGGAGTAATTTTCTGTTTATACAAATGTGGTCGCCACCGCATAAATAAGGCAAAGGCATTCTGAATAGGCCTAGCCTTCACTTTGAAACTTCTGGATGCTAACAATATTGACAATAAATGCATCTCCTAATTTGTGTGTGTAAGACAAATAGAAGGGACAAATGGTTCCCTTCATAGTTATGGAACCATCACCTCAAAATCTGATATTATAGGTAGGGGTTCCCAATATGTTTCACAGAAGCCTGGTCAAGAGAAAGTTCTGAAAGGCCTAGAACAGTTGATCTCTATTAAGCTTCCTTGTTCACCAAAGGTAAACTGTTGGAGGAAAGAAAGGGAAAAAAAAACCTTTTCATTTTGGCACCAAAATGGGGTATTAATGGGGCTTTGGGGGCTGGAGTAAACATTTCTTGCTATCTATATAGGCTTTAGTGTTGGAATCCCTTAAAAGCCGTTCAGAAGTGTGACTGATTTAAGGGTATCTCATGGGACGAGACCACTTTCTTTTTTCCTAGTTGGTATAAAATAAAGAAAAGCAACTTAAAAGATTCTCTGCTCTTATGAGCCTAAATCATACATATCACCTGCATTAACTCTGGTTTTAACAGCATTATTTTTCTGTTATTCTAAACACTGTAAACATTTTTTTTTTTACAAAAAGCTCTCAGATAAATAATTCAGGAGGGAAAAATCAGAGCTAATTTCTTCAAACTATTCACAGGAATGATAGAGTGATACATTTTTTTCTAAAACTCTTTTGTTTGAACAGTAGTGAGGGGCTGGGGGAAAGGGGAGAGACTCAGACACAGATAGAGAGTAAAAGACAGACAGTTAAGCTAGAGAAAGAGACATGGAGACAAAGAGAGACAGAGAGTCAAAGAGAAAGAGAGATGGACACACTGAGCTAGAGACAGAAAGACAGGGACAGAGACAAAGACAGAAAGATATATGCAATATAAAATATATTAATAATTTATATCATATATAGGCAAAGAGAGAGAAAGAAGAGAAAAGAGAGAGAGAGAATACATTTTTGGCCTTGGCTATTTTCCACAAATGGCCAAATTGCTCATTAATTAAACACTACAATAAAATGGATTTTGTGGCAAATGAGGCATAAAACATATATTTGAGATAAAGTATTCAAAACAGAATGGAAGCAGTATTATTGCTCTAAGTATACTGTAAAATGTTTGAACCCATGACACATCCATCCATCAGACAGAGGTCCAAAGAAAATCCGTTTCGGGGGCAGAGACAGGAGGCAGATATATAATTTTTAAAAATTATCTGTTATAACAGCTCACAAGGAATAACAAGATGTCTTTTTAAATTTTCTAACTGCAGTATTTAAAGCAGGGTTTGAAGCAAGAAGCAGGGGAGGCAGTGGTTTCTGATCTCCTTTCCTATCATTTCTCACTCTTAGGAGTGCTCTCTGTGTTTATTAAACTATTACACACCCTTGCCCCCAACTCTTTTACTGAGTTTGAATCATGGGTTACTTAGATAGTAGGTGTATGGCCATGGATAAGTCACTTAAATTCTGTGTAATTTTCCTAGTCTGTAAAATGGAGATAACAATTTTAATATAAATGATAACATTATCTTGCTCATAGGAATTATTATTATAAAGAAAATGCTCTGCAAACCTTAAAGAATTAGAGCAACAGGAATAGTTATCATAGTTATGAACAGGTAAAGAAAGGTAAGGGAAAAAGCATTTATTAAATGGTTGTTGTGTCTGGAGCTTGACCCCTGTCTCTTTGCTATTCTAGCCACTCTATTTCCTGTCTGGGCATTTTTGCTTGCTATCTCTTAGGTCTGAGATTCTCTCTCTCCTCATCCTCACCTCTTAGTTTTACTGGCTTTCTTCAAGTATTAGCTGAAGTTTTCTCTGCAACAAGAAGCTTTTCCTCATATTGTTGAATGTTAGTGCCTTCCTGCTATTGATTATCACCTATTTATCATATGTACCTAGTTGTTTTCAAGCTGCCCCATTAGACTATGAGTTCCTGAAGAGCAAGGGCTGTTTTTCCCTTTCTTTGAATCCTTAGCACTTTGTCCAGTGCCTGACACACAGCAGATGCTTAATAAATGTTAGTTGACTAACTGTACCATACTCAGAAGTTGTCAGGCACCATGTACTCAAAGATCACCCATTCCACTTTTGAACAGCTCTGACTCTCAGCCAGTTTTTTCCCAGCAGAAAGGCTAAAAAAACCTCTGAAACTTTTTATCTATTGTTCCTGATTATACCCTGAAGAGTCAAAGAGAACCAATCAAATCCTCTCTCTAAAGTAGAATTGAATGCCTGTGTATAGGTTTAGTGGAGAGGGATATTGGATGTATGAAGTGATGGCTCTAGAATTATTTAAAATGCATTGACAAAACTTTAACATATGTAAAAGAGAAAGAAAGAGGAAAAGAAGAGAGGGAAGAAAGATAGAGGGAGGGAGGGAGGAAGGGAGGAAGGAGGGAAGGAAAGAAGAAAGGAAGGAAGGAAGGGGGAGAGAGGGAGGGAGGAAGAGAGAAAAGAGAAATAAAATAGGGAGGGAGGGAGGAAAGGAAAGGAAAGGAAAGGAAGGAAGGAAGGAAGGAAGGAAGGAAGGAAGGAAGGAACGAAGGAAGAAAGAAAGAAAGAAAGAAAGGGAAAGAAAGAAAGCATGAGAAGAAAACAGAAAATAAATGTCTACAGTGTATTGCTCTTATAATAAAGATCCTGGGCTTATAGAACAGTTAAGATATTTTTCTTTCTTTAAATGTACATTTTCTCCCTCTGGGCAGACACATTATTTCCAAGTTAGAGGGGAAGGTTACACATATTCCCTCAAGAGGAAAATATGATCAGAAAGCTGGGACTGAGAGAGTTTTGAGTAGGCATGAGTAAATTGCAAGGAATTCAGAGTTCAAGTTCTTGGCAATGTGCCCAAATGAATTATGGTAGTTGGAAAAATCCTACAAGTAGCTTTTTACCAAAATAATTAAGATAGCGAGTTAAACAGAAAGATCATTTTGTAAGGAGATTGGTACAGAATGGTCTGACAGGGCACCTTTGATTTGCCTTCCAAGAATCTCTCCCTGATTCTCCTCCCAGTTCTCCTCCTAGAAACTGTCTAAGACTCATTGCAGGCTGCCATGGCTACTGGAAAGATACCTTTTCCTGTCTGCCTCCTGCTAGAACCTTGAACTTCCCAGGAAAATCAAATTATTAAAAACAATCTTAGCTTTGCCTCCCTCCTATTCCAACTGCCTCTAATGGGTAACAGAATAAAAATAATTAAAAAAAAGCTTAGACTCAATGTGTCAAAAGGTGCTGGATAAAAATCAGTACTCAGACCACAAATTATTTTGCAGAGGGCAAGGAAAGGAGAAGAAAGACAAAATTAAATAAACAGTAGTTCTGTGAAAAAGGACAATTGACCCATGAATGATTGCAATTACTAATGGAAAAGTAGAGTAAAAAAGAGTGCTAGGCCAAGAATCAGAAAGTTGTAGCTATATCCCTTTATCTGGCCTTAGACATTTACTGGCTGTGTGACCCTGGGAAAGTCACTTAACTTATTTACTTTAGTTTCCTCATCTGTAAAATGAATTGGAGAAGGAAATGACAAATCATTTCAGTGTCTATGTCAAGAAAACCCCAAATGGGTCAGGAAAAAACAAACACTGCTGATCAACAACAACAATAAAACATTTTTCTTCTCCTTGTCTTTTTAAAAATGCTTTGTTGTCTGAGTTCTGATTTTCATACAATGCTCTTCACATCTTGGTTGAGTATAGGCTTTTTAAAAAATCTATCTCTCCATTAGTGGTGAAGAGGGGCATTTAGGGTAATTCTGTGTTTGAAAGACTATATAGATCTCTGGGAAAGGTAGAAAACCAATGGATAAGGCTGTGATGGATTTGGTTGGGAGCCCTTTCCATTTCTATTGGATTAAATAAAACCTATCCAAAAATGATACTTTGTTAGCCTGAAAGCTTTAATAGAAGCCAAGGGCCCTTGGGAAGACATGAGCTAAATTCTGCTTTTCCTAAGGGAGAACTGTGGGTGGGAACAAAATGAGCCATTTTTTAAAAGCCTTCCCATTTCAATTCAGTATTTGTTTCAGTCCAGAACAAGTCAAAATTAGATAAAATAAATCTCTCTGTAAAGCAAAGCAAAAGGCTAACTTAGTCAAGCTACTCTGTGATTTGGTTGTTGGATATAGTGGGGAGAGGTGAGAGCATGACAGAACTACAAGGAAGGAGACCAGCACTAATGGGACAAGGAAAAAAAGAAAGAAATAATACAGGATATTCCAAAAGCTATTAAAACTTAAAACTGTGTTCAGATTTTTGTGACACTCTAGTATGCAGCCTAAACTCAAATAGAAGTTGTTTTTATCTGCTCTTCTGAGTATGTCTACCACTTATGGAAAACAGAGTTAATTCTCTAGGGTTATGGATGTTATTATGGCTGAAAGAATTTATTTGAGGCCACTAGTACTTTCCTTGTGGCTCTGTGAGTGATCATTCGTGGCGGGTAGCAATAGTGGCATAATGGAGAGCCTCTTGCTATTTTCTATTCTGCCTCATTAATTATTCAAGTGACCTTGGACAAGTCAATTCACATTTCTAGGTCTGAGCCTCCTCACCTGTAAAATAAAGGAATTGAATTAGGAGCTCTCAAAGGTTTCTACCAGCTTTAAAATTCTCTAATTCTAGGAATCAGTATACCAACAGCTACTACCAATCAAATCTTATCTTGATACCGTTGAGTCTCTTGTTGGAAACCATTGCATACTCCCAGAATCCTTAGAGCTTCAATCTTCCAATATCCCCCATTGCTTTATTAAGCACAGTGATTAACTACTTATTTTTATTTGCTTATTATCAACTACTACTACCCATCATTCTTGCATAGGACTGAATTTTAGGGGAAAAATCAACAGTATATAAAGTGGAGAATTAATAAAGTATATTCTAGGAAGCCAGATAAGTAGAGAAAGTTCACTATATTCTCATCACGTGCTGTGCTCTGTGCTCAGGGCAGAAGGTAACCATATTCCTCCAGGACATAACAGCTCAAGGTTCCAGTTTATAATTCTCTTAATTCTCCTCCCAAAGATCTGTCCCAGTGAAAAACAATTTTTGTTCAGATATATCATGTATATTATTTCTTTTCATTCTAAGTTTTTTTCCAGAATATTGGTCTATTTTGAGTAAAATAAAACATTTTTTACTTACTAACCTATGGATGAAATCCTAGTTATTTGCATTTATTAGTCTTTGTAATTAGTGTCAGGAGTCATAACTAAGGTGAGGTAACTAGGGCTTTGTTTAAAGGTGCTGAAATTCAGAGAGTGCTAAAAGTATTTGAATTCCTTTAGCAGTTAAAAACAACTGAGCTCAGCAATAAGAGAGCAGGAACAAAAGAGAAAAATAGGAAGCTCCTAAAACCTTTCTTTATGGTACTCAAAACCATGATCCCATTTTGTTTCTATCCCCAACTGCAATTTCTCTAAATGTTCTTCCCAGGATATTTGAGCAGCTAGGTTGGTGCAATGGATAGAGTATGGGGCCTGAAGTCAGGAAGACTCGTTTTCATAAGTTCAAATCTGACCTCAGGCACTGAAAAACAATAATCTTTGTCTCCCTATCACTGGGTAACATCCCAGGGTCCTTTCTTCCATGACATCTTGTGTCCTGAAATTCAACATTTTTACTTACAGGCTTCCACACCCACTGACTTTTATCTTAAAAAGTTAATTTTGGGGCCAGCTGGGTGGCTCAGTGGATTGAGAGCCAGGCCTAGAGATGGGAAGTCCTGGGTTCAAATATGGTCTCAGACACTTCCCAGTTGTGTGACCCTGGGCAAGTCACTTAATCTCCACTGCCTAGCCCTTACCACTCTTCTGCCTTGAAGCCAATACACAGTATTGACTCCAAGACAGAAGGTAATGGTTTTAAAAAAAAAAAGTTAATTTTTGTGCTGCTTGCCCCATGTAAGTTTTTAGTGTTTGCTTGGGCACCAAAGTTACTCCTTAGAGCTTTGTTGATATACACGAATACTAAATATACTTCCAAGTGACATTAGAAGCATCTCAACCAAGAAGGACTTCATATTTTTCTAAGAACAATTTTCAAAAAAGCTCCGTGGTAAATGGTAGTAGAGAAAGTCAAAGACATGTGCTTGCATGTTCATGTCTGTATGAATGTATATTATATGTCTTTGTGTATAAGCATGCATGTATATGTTGGGGAGAAGTAAAACTGGGAACTAATGGTATAGATATACCAGAATTAATAATAAAAAATAATAAAAAATAACACTTATATAGTGCTTCAATGTTTTCAAAGCACTTTATAAATATGATCCCATTTTATCCTCAAAAGAACTCCAAAAAGGAGAAACTATTGTTTTACATGATTATACATTAGTATGATATATTATAATTATTATATAGTAGATTATTATTACATGCCATATATTAAATTATCACATATGTAATATACAATTTATATATAGCATATAATTATCATAAATTATATAGCTATATAATTTCTATGTTTATACAAACATATGATATATTTATGTATACTTATATAACATCATATAATAAATACATATTATTATATACTCCCATTTTAAAGATGAGGAAATTGAGGTAGACAAAATTTAACTGACTTGCCCAAGGTCATACAATTAGCTAATTGTCTAAGCTGGAATTAAACTCCTATCCTTTGGACTCTAGCTCAGGTTTTCTATATACGCAGTGTCATTTAGCTCCAGCAACTGATTGGTGAGCAATGGCAATCACAAATTGGTGATTTTAGATAAATTTCAAGAAGGATATTCAAGGCAATTCACTAAGATAATGAGTTGCAGAGAAGGTGTCAACCAGCATTTGTAGAGGGAGTTTCTTCACTTGCCATATCTTTTGGATTAGCAGAGAAAAAAGATATTATATGAAAGTTTGTTCCAGACAAAGCTGAACATTTGAAGAATACTTTCTAGAGAAAGGACCTGCCATGGTCACTTTCTGTGCTTCTTCACTTGGATGCTGGTGGTCTTCATAAGCATCATTTCACTACACAACAAGGCAGAATGGCATTGTATGTAGAGAACTCAGAATCAGGAGGATCTTGATTCTTGTTTCATCTTTGATATTCACTAACTGTGATGCTTTTGTTGTTCAGTCACTTTTCAGTCATATTCAACTCTTTGTGATGCCATTTGGGGTTTTCTTGGCAAAGCTGCTGGAGTAGTTTGTCATTTTCTTCTCCAGGTCATTAGATGAGGAAACTGAGGCAAAGTTTAAGTGACTTCCCAGGATCACATAGCTAGTAAAAGGTGAAGGCCAGATTTGAACTCTAGAACAGGGGTCTGCAACCTTTTTGGCCGTGAGAGCCATAAAAGCCACATTTTTTAAAATGTAATTTCGTGAGAGCCGTACAATATGTTTAACACTGAATACAAGTAAATATGTGCATTTTATGTAAGAACAACACTTTCAAAGTATAATAAGTCTCTGAACTATTTTTAATAACGTTATTATGTGCTAACCAATGATGAATAAAGTACATTAATGTGGCTTCTGGTGCTACATGGTTTTGCTGATTATTAATCAAAAATTATTTTGATGATTAATCAAAAAATAAAACTTAATGGGGCACTATAGAACTGATATAACTGCACGCATACATATAAAACTCCTTTACACTAAGAAAATTGCTGAAATAAAGAGAGAAAAATTCAGGGAAGAATACTTTTTCCTCTCCCTCTCTCAAGTCAGGCAACAGGAGAAGAAAAAGCTGCCGGCCTGCTGGTTAAGCCATTTGGCCACATAAATTAAGTAGGAGATCAGGAGATTACAGAAAATAACATGACTTGTGTGCAGGCATTACTAAGTAGTGGGGGAGGAGGGTACCTTTTCATGGAAAACTGGCCAGGACACATCACACACATTTCCTGGTACAGGTGTTTATCAGTGCTGCCTACTCAATCATTCTGTATCAAATGAAAGAACTACTGGGGAGAAATGCTTCTCACTAATGAAGCATACGTAAAGATGTAATCTGACTATAGTTCCCCTTTAAGAGCAGGTAGAAAAGTTAAAAACAATAACAATCCCACAAATAGGGAGTGCAGACCCCATGAATGCACTGAGATAAAGCCACGTAAATCAGAGGCAGAGGGGTAGAGAATGTAGACAAAAGTGATCACTATACAGAACCCCAAGATGTCAGTAACAGGTGTGGAAAGAGTAAAAGGAGGGCAGAAGGAGGAACACACAGCACACCTACCAAGCCGAACTAAAGACCAGGATTCGTCTCGCGTGGCAATATCAATGAGGGAGCCTTCTATCGTAGAAGATAGTTGCGGTACCGAAAGGATTACGTGACGTATCATGTGACACATGATGTCATGTGTAAACTGTTAGTTACTGTGCCGCGGTTGACTTTATGGCTCCTGCAGAAAGAGCCATATCTGGCTCTCAAAAGAGGCAGATATGGCTCGAGAGCCATACATTGCCGACCCCTGCTCTAGAAGATGAGTTTTCCTGACTCCAGGCTTGACACTCATCCATTATGCCATCTAGCTGCCCTTATGATGTGATGCAATGCTCTACACTTAATCTCCCAATTGTCCTCAAGAAATTCACTCAGAATATAAATTATGGAGGCTGTGACAGATTTGCATGGGAGAAGGACCTTCCTTCCTGGGAGTTCTCAGTGTCAAAGAAATCACAGATGCTGACAGCAATGTGACTTTTTTTTTTTTAATCCTTACTTTCTGTCTTAGAATGGATGCTAAATATTGGTTCCAAGACTGAAGAGTGGTAAGGGCTAGGCAACTGCAGTTAAGTGACTTGTCCTGGGTCACACAGCTACGAAATGTCTGAGGTCAAAATTGAACCCAGGACTTCTAGTTTTCTG
This sequence comes from Gracilinanus agilis, assembly GCF_016433145.1. Classification (NCBI taxonomy): domain Eukaryota; kingdom Metazoa; phylum Chordata; class Mammalia; order Didelphimorphia; family Didelphidae; genus Gracilinanus; species Gracilinanus agilis. The sequence continues at coordinate 521,785,626 of NC_058131.1, read as the reverse complement.
GTGGTCTGGGACTGAGCCATCTAGTTGCCCCCAATGTGACTTAAAAAAATTTTTTTTTTGGTACTCTAGGGTGAAGCAGGTAAGGTGAACATGGCAATTGTTTTCCAGCCTGCAAAATCAGATTTCTGATTTTATATAATATGAACCGCAAAGCCCTTTGAACTGGGAAAACCCTAGGAAATTCATTTTACGTTAAATCTGCAGATGAAGCCCAACAGGGAATTGAGAGGTGAAAAGCCAGCCCATATCCACCCACTCATCTAGGCTCTCCAATATTTCTGCTTTTCATGATTTTCAGGGCATGAGGGGTTTTTTGGAGGGGAATGAGATCATAGAATAAAGGTGGGACATATATTTCCCTGCAGTAGGCTCCCAAAACTAAGGGTGAATGCTTCTCATGAATAAACTATGTCCTTTCCTGAAGAGAAGATAGGAAGCCTAGATAGATGGCAGCCACTGTATTCTAGCTACAAAAAACTCAAATCATACTGTGAACTTAATCTAATATCCAGGTATAATAAGGCTGAACCATGAAGAGATTCTTCCCTTTGAACGGTTTATCAGTTTTCAGAAATTATCAAAGGGAGGAATTAGGCCAAAAGGAGAAATCAAGGAGTTAAAGTTTCTAAGATGAACCATCATTAGAGAAATGCAGTTAAGGCTTTTTGTCTATAACAGCCCTGAGAAATCAAGCACTAAAAGCACATGTTACAATATATGATTTCACCATTTTGTCAGAGGAAATTGTGGGAACTTCTTCAGGCAGTTGGAAAAGCCTATGGAAGGGGCAGCTATGTAGCACATTGGATAGAGTGCCAGGTCAAGTGTTGGGAGGTCCTGGGTTCAAATCTACCTTCAGACACTTCTTAGCTGTATGTCCTTGGGCAAGTCACTTAATCCTGATTGCCTAGCTCTTCTAATACTGTCTTAGAATTGATATTAACACAAAAAGAAAAGGGGTTAAAAAGCCATTTAAGTAGCACAGTTGAGGGGTGTACTTTGAATCAGAAACACCCAAATTCAAATTCTGCTACAGACACTCAATAGCTACGTGATCTGTTTAAGTCATTGAAACTATGCCTTATTCCTCATATGGAAAATGAAAGAACTGGATTCTTTGGTCTCTAAGGTCTATTCCTAGGAGAGTTAGGTGGCACAGTAGAGAATGCCATGCCTGGAGTCTGGAAGACCCATCTCCCCGAGTTCAAATCTAGCCTCATATACTTACTAGTTTGTGTGATCCTGGACAGGTCACTTAACCCTGTTTGCCTCATCTGGAAAATGGGCCAGGGAAGGAAATGAGAAACCGTTTCAGTATCTCTGCCAAGAAAATCCCATATCAGGATGAATGAACCAGACATGACTGAAATAACCAAGCAGCAACAATAATCTCTTTCTGGAAGCTACTGTCAAGGTGATACTGTTTCCAATGGTTTTGTGTTGGTGAGAATTGGTTTGGTTTCTAGATCTCGATGAGGAAAACCAAGATTAAGATGATAAAACAATGACATGCCCTGAAGTAACCCTGCAAATGTTCCTGCACAAGAGCAGTTCAGATCAACCCTGAACAAGATGAACCCTTGAGTCTCTGCAGATAATAAATACCAAGCTTGTCTTCTTCCATGTTATCAAAGTTATGTCCTGGTCAACATTCCAAGCTGCTGGCAAACATCTCCTCTTGCCAAGCAGAAGTTTCTTCCTTTTTGTCCAATCCCAGAGACCCCAGTCCTCTTTCTTAGAATGCCACAAAACCGATAACCTTCTCCTCCTCCCAAGAGTTGTTTCTATCCCAACCTCCATATGTGTGTGTTTGTTTTCTCTGTCTTAAAGAAAATAAACAAAGTTGCTGAGCATACTGTGGCTCTCTGGTTTTTCAGGTGAACAGAATAACTATTCTCTGATTTTTCAGGGTTAAGACTATAAACCAATAAATTCAGCCTATGATTGATTCTTTCCCCACCAAGCAACAGCAACAATAAGGAAATGGCAAACCACTCTAGTAGCTTTGCCACAAAAATCCCAAATGGGATCATGAAGAATCAGATACAACCGAACAACAAAAAAGAACTCTTCCATCTCTTAACCCATGGTCTACAAACAAGGCATCCAGGTTTGAAATTTCACTGTCAGCCTTGACTACTCCTACAAAATCATCCCATGAATCCAATGTGTTCACAAGTATTACTGTGTCTACCTTCACATTTCTCATACATATACCCTTCTCTCTCCTTATACAGCTGCTTCCCAGGTGCAACCTCTCATCACCTTATACCTGGATTATTATTACAACAACCTTCTGATGAGTCTCCTTGGTGACGTTTCTCCCTGCTTCAGTTCATCCTTTCTTCGGCTGCCAAACTGATTTTCCTAAAGTGCATATCTAACTCAATGGTTCTCTGTTACCTCCAAGATCAAATAACAAACGCTCTATTTAGCATTTAAATCCCCTAGTTCCTTCCTACCTTTCCAAACTTCTTACATTTTACTCCTCTCTACTCTGAAATAGTATGATAGTTAACATTTCTATAGCACTTACTGCTATAGCATTTATAGCTAGAAGAGAGGTGCTATTTTATCCCTATTCCATTTTACAGATGAAGAAACTGAGACACAAATAGAGTTTAAATGACTTGCCCAGAGTCATACAGCTAGTAAGTGCCTGAGACTACATTTGAACTCAGCTCTTCTCGAGTTGAGGTCCAGCATGCTAGCTACTCTACCACCTAGCAGCTCCATGGCTAGATTGTCCTAGTCATTGCTCCTCACACACAGTACTCCTCCTGACTTCTCTGTACCTTTTCACTGGCCCCCTTGCCTGGAAAGCTTTCCCTCTCAACCTCTCTCTCCTCCTATCTTCCCTCTCCTCCTCCAAGACATACTCAAATCTCACCTCCCCAGTATCACTGCCCTCCCTCTGTGATTACCTTCCATTTATACTGTAAATACCTTGTATGTACATAGTTATTTGCATGCCATCTCTACTAATAGGATGAAAGTTTTGCTTATTGGTCTCTTCATGACTCCATTGGGGGTTCTCTTGACAGAGATACTGGAGCGGTTTGCCATTTCCTCCTCTAGAAATTGAGGCAAATGGGATTGAGGAACTTGCCCAGGGTCACACAAGCTAGTAAGCATCTGAAGCCAGATTTGAACTCAGAAAGACAGATGAATCTTCCGGACTTCTGGCACTCTATCCCCTGTACCATCTAGCTGCTCTCAGAATGAAAGCTACTAGAAGATTAAGGATTGTATATTTACCTTTCTTTGTAACCACAGTGGTAAGGCCATGGCTTGGTACATACTAAGTGCTTGATGACTAACTAATAAAGATTATGACTACTATGACATAGTAGATAAGTCTTAAGAGAATTGTTTTAGGCACCCAGGAGTTAAGAAACTTAATCAAGGTCATATAAATTAGGTCTGTCAAAGGTGAAATTTGATTATTATTTTTGATTAATTATATTATAAATTATATTTTATTAATTAGTTATATATTATTACCATCTATACCACACATCATATGATATAAAATATATTCAAATCAATTTATTAATTATATATTGATAAATTACATTTTATTAAAAAGTCTTTCTGAAATTAGGGATTTTGCTTGAAGACCTCCAGGTAGAGGGACTGAACTCCCTCTCTAAGCATCCTGGATAAATCTAGTGTTTAATCAGTTTCTCCTAAGGCCAAGCCTTCTTTTCCCTCTTTGTAACTTCTCCCTATTACTCCAAATTCTGCATTTGGGGGCCAAAGAAATCAACTTGGTTGCATTTTCTGATTTCACCAAGTCTTTGGCTAATGGGTGGGATATCAGCAAAGATTTCACCAAGCTGAGGATGCTCGTGCCTGGTTGAGCATCTGCAAGAACTGAATATAGAGATTCTCTGTTTTGGAAACAATGCATTCAACTCGCACCTGATTTGGAGATGCAACTGATGGAAATAGCAATTTGTGCAAGAACCACCTTAAAGTCAGATGAAGCTTGCATCTGACTTCTAATTTGCAAAGTGCATCTGCTTTATAGACCCTTTTTACAGCAGCTTCATAATTAGAAAAACATGGCTTATATTTTTCTCACTTCCTAAGCCATAAAAAACTGGCTTTATTTTTAAAATACTAATTACATGACGGGGAAAAGCCTCTAATTTTAGGGAACACACTCAACGAAGACAAATAATTTGTAAGCAGAGTAACAAAATTTCTCTGGTGGCAGAAAAATTATGTGGTACTGTAAGCCAAATTTATTAAACAAACACATTTGTGCTCAAGATGCTGCTTTCTCCTGTGCTTTGGACTCACTTCAGGTTGTCTAGTCATTGGATGACTCCTTAAAGAAGACCATGCAGCTTTAAAGGCTATCATAGTTGGGACAGGATTATTATGAGTGTCATTTGCAGTTAAGTCCATTTTGGACATTTTAAACACTTCTTGTTCATAAAGAGATGGCTAAAAGAGGACAACAAATCCTTGAGAGTAGATTTTGTTCAATTGTATATTGTATGGATACCCAAAGATCTTCTAAGGTGACATAATGAAGTACATTTGGAAACTGAAAACCAAATTGTAAAGGAAGATGCACATAGTTTCATGATCTCAAAAGATGATATGAATGAAATGACCAAAAAATCTTCTGCTAGGCCATGAGCCTCTTCCCTTTCCCTTTTTCCTTCCAATGGATAAAGTTCCATATCATAGTACAAGAATTCTCCAAAGTTTTTGATGTCATAAATGCATCATCCTGGGATATCAAAGGATCCTAGAAAAAACATACAGCAACAGGAATATTGTTTGAAGAATGTCGTATATGTCCACTTCCAAAGAAAGAAACGATATGATAGAAATAAGCAAGGTAATAGTTTTATATATGCATAGATCTTTTTGTTAAATGATGCTTTCTCTGGTATGGAGAGGGGAAGGATGGTAGATGATATCTGGGAATTTTAGCAATGAACCAACAAATCAATTAATTCTTTAAAAATGGAAAAAAAAACATAAGGTAACATTTGTCAGGAACTAGAATATCTACCCATCCCAAAGAGAAAAAGACATGATTTCACTCCTCCCCTATTTATCTGTGAATGATTCTACAAATAGAAAAGAAATCAAGGAGAAGGCAAGTTTTACTATGAAAAAAAAAGCAGTACTGTAAAAATAAATGCTCAGTAGAACAACAGGCTAAATGGTAGGCACTAAATATAATTCCCTTTCAATTTGGGATTATTTCAAAACTTTAAATTATATTGTATCTAAAATCTATTAATTAGGTGATTCTGGGTAGAAGACCACCAAAGGAATTATGAGCAGCTAAACTCTTCTGTGGGGGTAGCTAGGTGATGAAGAAGATAGAGCACTGGATTTGGAATCAGGAAGATTCATCTTCATGAGTTCAAATCTGGTTTCAAACACTCGGGGTTTGAGTGGGCAAATTTGCTTTGCCTTAGATTCCTCATCTGTAAAATGAGCTGGAGAAGGAAATGGCAAACATTCTAGCATCTCTGCCAAGAAAATTCCAAATGAAGTCACAAAGAGTTGGATCCCAACTGAAATAACTAGACAACAAACCCTTCTATAAAAGGACATTAATTCTTATAAGGGGTTAACCTTTGACCATTAAGATTCCTGTAATGGAGGAGTGAGAGGGAAAGAAAGAATATGGATTGTAAGATGTCAGAAAATTATTACTAAAATTGAAAGTACATGTAATTTTGAAAAAAAAAACAACAAAATAAAACAGAAAGGTGAGCTTCTAAGAGAACTGCATTTCTAAGTGGTTAAAAAAAGGGGGTGGAGCAGAGGGAACCAAAGACGAGAACTAAATTCTGAAACAGAATACAAACATTCTCTAAGTTTTAGTTCAAGGCAAGATACTGTAGTCCTGCAAATTTTGCTAAATTTGGAGTCAAAGGACCTAGGTTCAAATTCTGACTCTTCTTTCTAATTCTCTTCATATCTAAGAACCTCAGTTTCCTTTTCTGGAAAATGATAAGTGGGAAAGATTAAATCATCTGTGAAATTCTTTTCACCTCTAATTTCTATGATTCTGTATGAATCCAGTCTGGCCACATGGAATCCAAAGAATTTGATTTACCCTGGATGGCTCCAAGTATTCTCCCCATTCTTCAGTTAGGGAAAATGAGGCAGAGATAAATGATATGACAACCTCAGGTCCAGGCAAGTAAATAGTCAAGCCTATGTAGTGACCCAGTGTTTTTAACTGTGACCCCAGGGCTTATCTCAAATTTCATGATACTTTCACCTTCCCATTTCTAGGGGTTTGTGATGATTGAGTCATTTTTCATTTTTTCTCCTTTGCAACTTTCCCTGAGGTGCCTCTCTATCTCCATATAACCCATTATTAATTAATTAATCTTTTTTTTTCAGTTGTTCAGCTCTTTCAGTCATGCTCCACACTTTATGATCCCATTTGGAGTTTTCTTAGCAAAGATACTAGAATGATTTGCCATTTCCTTCTCCAGCTCTTTTTACAGCTGAGGAAAATGAGGCAAACAAGGTTAAATGACTTGCCACACAGGTCACACAGCTTTTAAGCATCCGAGGCCTGATTTGAACTCTAGTCTTCCTGACTCCAGACCTGGTGCTCCATCTGCCATGCTATCTAGCTATCTAGCTATATATATATATGTATATATATATATATAGAAGCCTTGCAACCTGTATGATGCTTTGCAAACTCTATTTGGAGTTTTAAAGGCAATGCCAGCAGATATGTACTCTGGCAATTCCACCGTGCTAGAAAGAGTACAAAGATGGCACAGACTGAGCCTGAGAGATTGAGCCTGTTTTCAGTGGTCCAGTATAAGTGTCGAGAGTTCATGATATAGAGAGGTTCATCACAAGTAGGCTAGCCACACAGTGATGATTTTTTTTAGATATCTATGGAACCTATGAAACAAAGAAAAGATTAAAAAGTTGATTAGTCCTTTGTGGTCCTCCTTCTGCAGTGATGTGAAAGTAGGTGGGAAATATAAAGGCAAGCATTACTTAGGAAGAAGGAATAAGAGAGGCTAACAACTTGTAGCTTCTGCAGCTACATCATGCCTTTATGACATGAATCATCTCTCTGATCTGCTCTAGGCTTTTGAACTGCATGGCTATCACTCTTCTCTAATCCTTCTTCAGTTCAACAACAACTTTCTAATTTAAGAGCACAGTGGGAGTTCAAGAACTGCTATTGACTCAACCCTTATGAACAAACTTTTTTTTTAAAAAATGTTTTGAAGTTTTTCATTCGGTCATTTCAGTCTCTTTTTGACCTTACTGGAGGTTTTGTTTGCAAAGATGCTGGAGTGGTTTGCCATTTCCTTCCCCATCTCATTTTACAGATGAAGAAACTGAGGCAAATGGGGTTAAGTGACTTGCCCAGGATCACACAGCTAGAAAGGGTCTGAGGCTCAATTTGAATTCAAGAAGATGAGTCTTCCTGGCTTCAGGCTCAGCACTATCCAATGCACCACCTAGCTGCCCTATTGCGGTTTGACCAAAGACCAAATTTGAATTTTTATAGCTATTGTCCTATGAAAATAAAAAAGAAAAGCAAAAACCAAACTAAACAAAACCCTACTATATGTATTAAGAGAATAACCAAGCACTCCATTGAAAAACTACTCCCTAAGAACTATGAACTGCTGCTGCTTAGAGATCCTTTTAAGTATTGGCACACACTCTTCAAGTTTATCTTATTTTAAGAACACTCCACACTGTCCCACTCTCCATTTCTTTTAACCTATGAACCCATGAATTTCAAGTAGGTGCTGAAAATGTCCAGCATCTTTTTTTTTTTTTTTGCATCTTCTCACTTTTTAATCCTCTTCCCACCAAGTGTCTACTTAGATGATCCCTTTCTCTATGTTTTGACAACTTCTCTTGACTTTGAAAGGCTTTTGAGACTAAACCTTGCCTGTGAGCTTTCCATCTTGAGTATTTTAAATGGTCATCTAATGCCTTAACCATATCTTTATGACTCTAACTTCCTTTCGCTTATATCCAGATGCTCCTGTTTCAAAATAAATTCTAATGCCACCTGTTAGGGGTTAAAAAAAAAGGAAAGAGTGAAGTGGAATGAGAAGAGAATATTTTCTCTAGCTAAGATAACAGATTTGCCTTGTCCCTAAAACTCCTGCTAGATTAAGCATTAATATTTGATATGCAGGCAGGCCATCTCTTTTCAGCATATATCAGCTCTTTTACTGGATTATACCATATATTGTGTGTTGAAAGCTACCCCATATCTTTATTAAAAGAAAACTAAGAATACCCACTTATGCCAAGGGAGAATTTTATGGTCCCCCCAAATTTATTTCCCATCCTGATTCATACTAAGAATGTTCTCTCCTCCCTCCAATCTCCCCCCTCTCTCTAACCCTCCAATGAATTGCAATTTTCCATTCTAGCTTGTTGGCCAACCCCAAACACACACTGCTGAGCCTGCTGATTATTTGCTTAGTAGCTCTTGACACCCCGAACAGGGCAGGTTGTAGGTTTGTTCGGCTGAGGACTTTATTACTCATCTGCCACTGAGCATGACTGTGATATAATTCATCGCATTTACCCCCAAACCAAATCCAAACCAAAAATGACTTCTTATGCAGTTAGGAACAGTGGGGGGAGGGTTGGGGGGAGCCAGGTGCTTTATTGTTCAATGTCTTGTCAGCAGCTCATAAAAATAAATTAATTCTCTGAGGGCAGGGACCAGGCCTTCCCGAAGCGGCATGTACAGTGCCCAGCACACTTCTGGGGCTGAATGTAGGTTGTTTTTTTTCTTACAGCTATTTTTGTTAATGATGATAATAACCTCCAAGACTAACCATAATATCTGCCTTTTAGTAATAATGTAATAGAGCTAATATTTTTTTCCTTTCAGCACACGGTAGCAAAGAGACATCCTTGCTTTTAGAATGCATTTATTTTTCAGCTATAATTAACTAGCCCACTTAGCTACCCTCATTGCTTCAGACATCTGACGCTCTTTATTTTACACGCCCATTTGTATAGTCTGATTTAAGGGTTGGTTCTTTTCCCTCCATTAAGTGTAGGCTTCCAGATCTGGTGCTCTTGTTATAAGAATTCTGTTTTAACTGTCTTTCTGTCATGTGAAAAATTATCCATAATATCCACTGTGAATTCTGCATTTCCTCATGAATGGAGCCCTTGGAGCTTGGAGGCGCAGGCTTGGAAACAGAGGCAAAAGAAGGAAAAGGGAGAGGCTCAATGACAACGGCTCCCAAAAAGCAAAGGCTAGAGTGAAGCCTGCCTTTGAACAGCCCTCATTGTTGTTCTTTGCTTTCTACAATTTAGACAGAACCAAACTAGCAGCATGTGGGAAAGTGAGACACGGTGTATCAATATTTATGCTTCTTGGAATTTACGAACACAGCAAAGCCTTATGCAAATGCTTAAGCAACATAAAGGCAACTCTTGTTTCTCTACCGGGCAATCTTTCAATCGTGTGATCCTTCCTAAAAGTTACAATTTTTTTCTTGTTTTATATCACTCTTCTTAAAGACTAGAAGACCTACTAAAAACAAACTACTAAGGAGCCAGGTGGGACAGTGGATAGAACACCTGACTTCAAGTCGGGAAGACCTGGGTCAAATCTAGCCCCCTATACGTAGTACCTGTGTGACCCTGGACAAGTCACTTAACCTCAATCTCTCTCAGTTTCCTCATCCATTAAAACAGGAATAAAAATAGCACTTACTTAAGAAGGCTATTAGGAGGATCAAATGAATTAAAAGCATGTAAAGTACTTTGCAAAACTTAAAGTGCTTGCAATTATTATCATTATTTTATTATAATGCAAATAAATTACCATGTAGAAAAACCAAAAATCACAACTTTTACTTGATTGAAAGGGACATAATTCTTCTTTCTCATTTTTCCCCTCAGGTCTCATCCTAAGAGGTGTCAGATGTTTTTTTTTTCACTCATAAAGTACTTTGCAAATCTTCAAAGTACTATATAAATGTTAGATTTTTATTATTATTATTATTATTATTATTATTATTATTATTACTGATTTTTATTCCACAGACAGACAATTCTTTACCTCTCCCCAGCTTATGGCAAAAGTCTCCTAATTAGTCAGCCTGCACCTGTTCTCTCTTTTCTCCAATCCAGCACAGGTCTGACCACATCACTCCTCTACTCAAGAATCTCAAATGTCTCCCTGGTATACTTCAAACAGTGATGGTGAACCTTTAAGAGACCTGCCCCCACCCCCAGAAACTGAGTGCCACCCTCTTACCCCAGATAGGGGAGGGAGGAAGCACTCCCATTGAGCTGCTGAGCAGAGGAGTAGGTGAAGTGAGGAATGTCCTCAGACACATGTGGGGAGAGGGAGGAGAGCAGCTCTGCACAAACTCTGGTGGCCAATGGCTCACATGCCCACAGAGAGGGCTCTGAATGCTATCTGTGGCACGGGCCATAGGTTCACCACCACAAACAAAGGATAAAGCATATACTCCCAATGGCTGGCATTTAAAACCCATCAGAATCTAGTTTCAGTCTACTTTTCCAGGGTTATTACCCATTACTTCCCTTTATCTACTTTATTTTCTGGCCCTACTTCCTTACTTGCTATTCCTATTCCATTCCATCCACTTCCCACCTTTCTGTCTTTGCATAAGCTGTTTCCCCATACTTGGAATGTGCCCCTTCCTTACTCCCTTAGACTCCCTACTTTTCTTCAAAGTCCAACTTTATGTTCTTCACCTCCTATTTAGTTCCTTTCTGTGATCACTACAGTTGCTAATGTCTTCTCTCCAAATAAAGATACTTTGTATATATTTCATATTAACTTTGTATATGTTGGTATTTCTCTAATAGAATATCAGCTCCTTGAGGGCAAGGGTAATTTTGGTTTTGTCTCTGGATAATCAGCTTCTAGGACAGTGCCAGAAATACAATGAGTATTTCATAAATGTTTTCTGAAGGAATGAACAAATGAATGGCTCAAATACTGAAATGAGGGAAATGAGGCATTTCTTTTCCACTGGCATGCATAGCCACCTAATTAAGTGTTTTCCCTGTGTTCATCAACAACAAACTCTGGGTTGAGTTTCCTCACCAATTTTAAATAGTTCTGCATGGCCAATTTTCAGGTCTGTCAGGGAAAGTCGAGTCTAATATTCTAGTGTCATGTTTATAGCCATCTGTGTAGAAACAAAATCAAGTTTGGACAGCTTTTATCTTGCTAAGGTTCAGCTGTTTTGATGTGCGGGCTGACTACCTTGGTTTGGGAGCAGAAATACATTCCCATGTTTGGAGCTAGTAGGAAATGGGAAGCTTCTTTGAAACCGGGTCTCCCAAGTATTGACAGAATAATTAAAGCAACTGCGGCCACCTTCGGGGAAAACACAACAAAAAACTTCCTAACACGGGTCATAGTTCTTTTTCCCTCAAACTTAAATAGAAATCAAAGAGTTTTCCCCCTTTTTTTCAAGGAAGAAAACTTTGAGTAAGTCAAGCTGTTTTGCTTTAGAGTCTAGCCGATTACTTCTCCTGGGTGAGTAAGGTTTGCTACCCATGCATATGCCAGGCATTAGCCAGGGTTTAAAATGTCCTTGCATTTAAACATCGTGGCTAACGTTCAGGCATTAAAATACATCTGCCTGCCTACCATGCACTGGAGCTGCCTTGCTTTCTGCTCTCAATTTCTTTCCTTTTTAGAACAATTTCACTTACCACCTCCCAGAGTTCTCATAGGAATTAAGCAAGATAATGCATGTAAAAACATTTGATTAATGCTAAAGTAATACATAGGTGTAGGCATTATCATTGTTGGTATTATTATAATATTCCAATTATAATGATCAGCACAGTCCCTTTTCTTCCCAAAATTGATCTTAATAATAAATCGGAAGTATCTTTTATTTTTTTTGTTAAAGATATTTTATCAGTTACATATAACAACACATTTCCACATAAGTTTTCTGAAGTTAAATGATTCAAATTCTCTCCTTCCCTCTCATCCTCTGCCTTCCTGGAGCTGTCAAGCAATTTAATTTTGGTTACACATGAATATGCAAAACATATTCCATGTTGTTAATTTCTGTAAGAGAATAGTCATATAAAACCGAAACCCCAAAACAAAATCCCAAATAAACTAAAGAGAGAAATTGTATACTTCCATCAGCATTCTGACTCTTAACAATTCTTTCTCTGGAGGTCAATTAGCATTCTTTGTCATAAGTCCTTCAGAGTTGTCTGATCATTTTTGGAAGTATCTTTTGGCAACTTGGGGAGATGGCAAGCCAGTTATCCAGCAGAACTGTGGCTGCTGGTTTTCGACAAATTCATTGATAGTTAGCTGCAATAACAATAGCTAACATTTACAGAGCAATTTACGGTTTGCAAATACTTTAGAAAAATTGTCTCGTTTTATATTTCCAGAAGTCTTGAGAGGCAGATGCTATTATTATCCCCATTTTATAGATGAGGAAATTGAGGCAGACTGATTTGCCTTGCTAACAGTCTCACAACTAATAAGGTAGACCAAATTTGAACTCAGGCCTTCCTGACTCAAGGAGAAGCTAGGTGAATAGAAAGGAATTCCTGGAGTCAGGAATACCTGAGTTCAAATTTGACCTCCTTTATTAGCTGTGTGCCAGTTGGCAAGTCACTTACCTCTGTTTGCCTCAGTTCCTCATCTATAAAATAAGCTAGACAAGGAAATGGAAAACCATTCCAGTATCTTGCCAAGAAAATTCCTCATAAAGGATCATGAAGAATTGAACATGACTGACAAATGATTAAACAACTTCCTGATTAGAAGTTCAGAGTTTTTTCTATTATGACAATTAGCTTTAGTTCAAGAAACATTAATTAAGCACCTACTATGTATCAGTCACTACCCTAGACATTAAGAACGCACAGTTAAAAACAAAACACTACTTGCCTTTAGGAAGCTTATATTCTATTGGGGGAAAATGGAATATACAAATGTAAATTATTTATATATACGTACAAATATGTATATTTGCAGGTATAAACATATATAAATGTGTATGTATATGTATGAGGGCTGCTGGTAGCACTGTAGATAAAGCCTGGGGTCAGTAAGGCTCATTTTCCTGAGTTCAAATCTGGCTCAGATATTTACTAGCTGTGTGACCTTGGGCAAGTCACTTCACCCAATTTGCATCAGTTTCTCATCTGTAAAATGAGATGGAGAAGGAAATGGCAAACCATTCCAATATCTTTGTCAAGAAAATCCCAAATGGGGTCACAAAGATTTGGGCATGACTGAACATGACTAAACAACAAAATGTACATAGGTATTATATGGAAGAGGAAGTATTAACATCTGGCAAGGAGGAGGCAGGGACCAAGAAAAGCTTCATATTTTCAAGGCAGATTTTAAGATAAGTCTTGAAGAGATTCCAAGATTGTGGAAATAAGGAGAGAGAATATTCCAGATTATTAAAACGATTTGGGCAAAGATGGTTAGAATGGCATTTATAGTGTGAAGAATAGTAAAACAAATGGGCTAGAACCAAAAGTAAGTGAAGGGGAATAATGTAGAATACACCTGGAAAGCTAAAAAGGAGTAAAAATGTGAAGGACCTTAAATGCCAAGCAGAGGAGCTTGCATTTTATCCTAGAAGTAACAGGGAGCTACTAGAGATCCTTGAGTAGGAGAGCGAAATGGGCATATCCTATTTTTAGGATTCTAGAGCTGAACCGTGGTACTGTAGAATAGATGATTTAGAATTATAAGGGACCATAGAGGTCCATAGGGGGTCCAACCCTCTCATTTTCAGGTGAAGATACTGAGGCCTTTAAAGGTTGTCACTTGTAAAAACTCACATATATTAGGTTGAAATGGTGGGATTTGAACCCAGGTCCTCTGAATTCAAATTACACCAGTCTGTATATCTGTTATGGGGAAAGAGTTCATGCTTTTTCGCTCATCAGTAGATATACTATACATTCAATATTCTAACATAAGGCTATTTGGAAAGAGCAATGGACTTGCAGTCCAGTCACCATATGACAGATATTTGGAAACAAGCACTAACTTTATTTTTGCTAAGGTGGGTGGTGGGTGGGAAAAGAGGGGGTCTAATGTGTGTCTGAAAGAAAAACCCAGCTGATAAAAGTTATGGCTCTTTTGAAGTATCATCATTGTTACACCTGTGTTCTATTAAAAAGAAATTCTAACTAGGAGTAGTAGTATAATAAATGCTCATTGACTTGACTTGACTTGATGTATTCCCTCAACCCTTTAACATCTAGGGTTGAGATAAGGCTCAGAAGTGAATGACACTGATAAACATCCATGTATCTGGGATACTCTGAGTAATTGCCAAAGGCATGGACCTTCTCTGCCTGTTAGCTTTTAAAGGACTGAATAGTTCTTTATCACTTCCTAGATCAATTCTTTTTAAAAAGCAGAATGGGTTTTACTGGTCTTGCTGGCTTAATAGACAACAGGCACAAATTCTGGGAAACAGATGTACACCTGACTTTGTTAGGAGAGAAAGAAGCAAATGGAGAATGATTTTAGAAGCAAAAGAGAGGGAGCACATTTGTAATCTACACTTTCTCGTGGAGGAAGCTCTTGGTGGGCCATCAGTGGGCCATCGGTAACATCTGGACCAATTCTAAATTTCAGTCCAGATATTGCATATGACCAAACAAATGTCTTAATACTGGGTCCACGAGGAATCCTCTTAGTCACTCAGTAGAAAGAAAGATATCTTAGTCTGCCTATGGATTTATAATTGGACCTTTTTTTATGAAACCAGGAAAGAAAAACTGATCCGATTAATTGAGGACAAGATAGTACCAAGAAAGCAAAAAAATACCTGTGTTCTGGGCTAGCACTACAGAATATGTAAAACTTTGCAGAGTTTTATTTATGTTAACTGTGGGCTAGTGATTTAACCTCTATGGATATGATATCTTTCACTGTAAACTAAGGAAGCTGTACTTATATGATAAAATGAGGATATAAATTCTTGTTCAGTCTTCAAAATGGGATGGATCATTTTAATTCCAATCCGCACATTAGATCTTCCCTGATCTTCCCAGCAGCTGATTTTGCACAACCCCCCCCCTCTCTCTCACACACACACACACACACACACACACACACACACACACACACACACTCACACACTCACACACTCACACACT
>NC_058131.1:521748513-521770209 GCF_016433145.1 Gracilinanus agilis | reverse complement strand
TCTTCCCAGCAGCTGATTTTGCACAACCCCCTCTCCTTGCCCCATCCCTCTATTCCCTTCTCTCTCTCTCTCTCTCTCTCTCTCTCTCTCTCTCTCTCTCTCTCTCTCTCTCTCTCTCTCTCACACACACACACACACACACACACACACACACCATTAGAATACAAGCTCTTTGAGTACAAGGGCTATTCCATTTTTGTCTTTGTATCTCTATCATTTAACACATTCCCTGGTATGTAACAGGCATAGTAAACAGCTTTTGATTGACTGATTGATCACTTAGTTTTCCCCTAGCCCTTACATTCTCTGATTCTTATTCTCTCTGGAATATAGGGAAAGTGATTCATCAGTCAAATTCTGACCAGGCAGGGCAGTATTACTGAAGAGAGGGAAAGGGAACTTTACATTATTACTAAGAAAATGGCAGGAGAAACACAACCTGTATTGTTGGTATTTAACAAATCATTCATCTCATCTACCCTTAGTAGGAGGAAAAGATTTCAGTGGCAGAGAGGTGGAAAATACAACTGGATAAATAAACGTTATTTTATAAAGCTTTTTATCCTAACTTTTTTTATTTCCCAAGTATAATTGAAAATCAATTTTATTATTGTTAAAGATAAAAAGCACTTTTATAGTAGCAAAAGATTGGTAGACTGAGTTTGTCCATATATTGGGGAATGTCTAAACAACTTGTGGTACATAAATGACACATATTAATGTTATTTTGCTTTATGAACCAAGGTATATGGGGAATACAGAGAAGGCTTCGTTTCAGTTGTGTTTGACTCTTCGTGACCTCATTTGGGATTTTCTTGGTGGAGATACTGGAATGGATTTCTACTTAGTTCTCCAATTCATTGTATTGATGAGGAAACTGAGGCAAGCAGGGGAAAGGGGCTTGTCCAGGTTCACACAATCAGTAAGTGTGATTTGAACTTCCTGACCTCAGGCCGGGAAAGTGGTATTGTATACCCTGTACCATCTAGTTACCCTGCAAAGATGCTTGAGAAAATTTATAGGTAGTGATATAAAGTGAAGTAAGCAGAACAAGAAAACAACATATGCAATGGCTACAAAAATGCAAACTGAAAGAACAACAAAAGAATGCTATACATTGACAGACAAGCTTAACTGACAAAGAGATCTAAAAAGGTTTCCTTATGGAAGTAAGGGATATTTTGGATATTGAACTTGATTAACGTATTGGTCACCTTCTCTAAACCCTTTCCTTCTGTCTTAGAATCAATAATAAGAATCAGTTCCAAGGCAGAAGAGTGGTAAGGACTAGGCAATTGTGGTTAAGTGACTTGCCCAGGGTCACACAACTAGGAATTGTTTGAAGCTACATTTGAACCCTCCTGTCTCCAGGCTTGGCACTCCATCCACTGGGTCACCTCCCTGCTCCTCCTCTTTTTTTCTTTGTTATAAGAAATGACTTTGGAAGAAGAAAGGGAAGAGGAAGGATATATTTTTGGAAATTCAGGGGACATAAGAACAATAGATACCAATACACACTTTAAAAAAGGGAGGCACTGAATAATGAGAAAGAAAGAATATTGGTCTAAAGGGCAGGGGTCTTGAATTGTAGAAGTCATTCTCTTATTGACCCTGTGACTGGCTAAGTTGTTAAACTTCTTGAGAACCTCGATTTCCTCCTCTGTCAAATTAAAAATTAAAATTTCAAATTAAATTAAATTTTATAATTAATTATTAATTAAATGCATTAATTCAAATTTATTATTCAAATTACAATTCTAAAAATGGCTATTAAAATACAATTTTGCCCTCCTTGTCACACAATGTTGATGCAAAGATCAAATGAAACATGAGAAAAGGCTCTGAGAGATGTTGCTCCAGCCCCATCTGAACCTAGGGCTTCTTTATTATCTAAGTACTGGGCAACAAAGGCTAAAAAAGCATCCAAAAGTAAAGCAGTAAACTTCCACCAAGCCCACACATAAGCACAGCAAATTAATGACTGATCAACAGCTTTAGGAGCGAGGTGGGGAAGAACTGTTTTAAAAGTTTGTCATATGGGCAATCTGGAGAGATGGAGGTAATTCACAATGTAACTATTTCTAAAAGTGACAAGAATGAAACGTGCCTTGGAAAAAAAATGAGCCCTGTGCTTCCGATCGGGGGATTGCTCCACTTTGGCAGCGTTGTAATTTTAATTGGAGAACACCATTTTTCGTGATGTTTCTGGTGTGCACAAATTAGATCTGAATGTAACTGGCCCAAAGTTTCCTGAGCTAGCCTACGTGCCGTTCGCATTGTGACAAGTCAAAGCTGTACCCTCTGGCTTGGGACCAGCAAATTGAAAAGCTCAGGTGACCACTGCGTTTGGCATTTTCTTTTAATGTTAACTCGGAACACGATTTATGCCTCCAAAACATCCGTTGTCCATCCCTTCCTCCTGACTCTCCCCAGGCAAGGGAAAAGCCCCACCCCCATACTCGCGGAGGGAAAAGGCAAGTCAGCCCTAATTTTTCTGCCCAGAAGTCCTCAGGGGAATCACCTTCCCGTTCTTTATTTGTACCCTCGATTTCCAAAAGATACATGACTTTAAACCAAAGCCATCCTAGGTGGTCGGGGTAGGAGTCTAAACAGAACGGCAGGTAATGTTTGGTTTTGTGCTCATCTTCCGGATTTATGACACAGGAGGGACGTTTTCAAGTGGCCTTCCCCCAGCATCCTGTTCAGAAATAAATAAATAAAGGAAGGAATGCAGGCAGATATCTGAAGCCTGCCCTCATCCACTGCAGGAAGGGCTATTTCAATTTTTGTTTTATTTATTGAGAGCTCCCTCCCTCCCTCTCTCTTACTTAATGTACAGAGCCAAGTTATTTCCCACTGCCACCACTGCAGGAGCTTTTTAAATGATTCAAGGAAGTATAGCTTTCATTTACGTTTGTGCCCTCCAGTCTGTTTATACTGGTCGATACACTTGTCTGAAAAATATAATGGATTAGCACATCATTCAACAAACTAGTCAGAAGGCAAGCTCAAGGCGACAGACACCCAAAAGTAAATTACAGTCAGTGGTCGGGGTAGGCCATGCCTGGAGCGAGGAAACATCCTATCAGTGGAAAACCTGCATTCTGGGAGAATGGGAGTGGGACTAAAAGGGATGAAAAATTCCCGCTCAAATATAATAAAACAATCAGCCCGACGAATGCAGACGGCATCATAAACTGTTTGCCTGATGATGGCTAATGCAAAAGAAATCTGGTCCTCATAACTATACGACACACCTCAGTTGGAAACACATATTAATGGCGCTTGATTCATGTAAAAGGGCCACTTTTGCAATCAGACATATCATGGTTTATTTAACACACGTGACATTTACATATTTGCAAAATGCCAGTCTACCAAAAGGTACACACTCTGGAAAAATAAATAAGAAACAACCCCGAAACAAGTGTGGAGGTGTCAGGGCAGGGAAGGAAGAAGAAGAGAACCGTGTGTGGATGCTAAAGGAAAAAAGAAAATCGAACAAAACAAAACCTTGCAGGAAAGGCTACATACCTAAGATTTCGAAAGGGCATTTTCTACATCACCGAGAAGGAAGACCTGGATATTTCCCTCCTTGCAATTACTAAAGCTCTTGTTCCTGATCGTCGAATTAAAAAAGAAAACAACAGCCAGAGACTAATTTAAGAAGGCAAAGGGCATCTTTTTGTCTTTTCTCTTATTTTTTTAAATCCCACTTTATTTTACTAATACCTTAACATTAGATTTTACAATTTTCTACCTTTCCTTAAGCATACTTTTTTTGTTATGCAGGAAGAAAGAAAGAAGGAATAGTAGGAAATAATAATAATAGTAAAATTTATACAGAGTAAAAGCTCCCTGTAGCCAGGCACTATTTAGTTTTTAAAATTGGGAGGAGGGCCCACAACTGAATAGCTCAGTGAATTGAGAGCTGGTCTAGAGATGGGAAGTCCTAGGTTGAAATGTGACCTCAAACACTTCCTAGTTGTGTGTCCCTGGGCAAGTCACTTAACCTTGATTGCCTAGCCCTTACTGCTCTTCTGCCTTGGAACCAATATACAGTATTGATTCTAACATGGAAGGTAAAGTTTAAAAAAAAATTCTGTTCTGTTTTTGTATAATCATTGCCTGTCACTTAATAAATGTTTGTCAATGGATGAATATCACTTTCAATTTCTTCATAATAAGCCTTTAAGGTAGATAGTATAGATGATATTATTTCCTTTTAACCAACAAGGAAATTGAGGCAGAGAAAAACAAAGTAGTTTATCCACAGTGAAAAAGCAAGTCAGGTGTCCTGACTTCTCTCATCTAGTACCTTTTCAATGACTAAACAGTGCCACGGAAATAATAAAAATAATACCTTTAGCTAACATTTATGTAGTGCCTTGAGGTTTACAAAACAATTCAGAAATATTTCATCTGATTTTCATATAAATTCAGTTAAATATGAATTTGTTAAGAAAGTAATCAGTTTAATAGGATTGCTCTATTGAATTCAATAAAATTTTTAAAAATTTAAATTTTTTTCCATGGTTACATGATTCACATTGCTTTCTCCCCTTTCCCCTCCCCACTCCCACAGTTGACAAGCAATTCCACTGGGTTATCCACATATTATCATTCAAAACTTATTTCCATATTGAATTCAATCAATTTGATTCAGCAGATTTATATCCTCTAGGTTCTGAGGAGACAAAGATGAAAAATAGCATAGGTCCTACCTTCAAGGAGTTTGTGTTCTTTTAGGAGAAACATACAATGAACAAGTAAACATAAAAGAAGGGAAAATATGATGGAGAGGATAAGATGTATGTACATACTTTACATGTGTTAGGGAAATCCAAGGAGGGAGAAATCATTTCAACCAGGTTAAGACAGAGGGAAGTTTAGGGACATTTCATGTCCATCATTTCTGGGTCTTGAAGGAAGGAAATGATTTCAAATGGCAGAAAGGGAGTGCAGTGCAGGCATTGAGGTAGTCTGGGTATAAATCTACAATAAAGCTGTAGGATGGCAGAATGAAATGTAAAATTGCTAGCAGTCCACTTATGCTGCAACTGAGTAATGTGAAATAGGTTTGAGCAGGTCAGTTGGAGTCAGATTGTAGAGACTGTTAGATACCTTGCTGAGAAGGTTGTATTTTTATCATCTCAAGAACAGGGAGTCACTGACAGTTTTTGAGCAAAGGAGTCACTGTCAAACTTGATTCTTGAGAAGATCATTATAACAAATTGTGTGAAGGATAGAAAAAATGGAAGTAAGGACACTATATAGGAGGGATTCACTTAAGCCTGCTACATATATCCCAAAAAGAATTTTCTAGCAAAGGAAACTATCAATAATTATATGAAAGTAATTTAAATTACATAAGTAATGCAAATTGAAACATTTCTAAATTTTTGTCTCAGACTCAGAAAACTGGCAAAAATGGAAAAAAAATGAAATTGTCCATAACAATACATAAAGAAAGGCACATTATTAGTGATGGTTTGAAATAGCCAAACTGTTCTAGAAAGCACCTAGGGATTTTGGAAGAAAATTAATAAAACATCCATAACTTTTGACTCAAACATCCCACTACTAGTTATATATACTACTATCTTTGAAATAAGATAGAAAGACCCTCCCTCACATTTTGTGGTAGCAAACAAATAGGAACAAAGTAAGTACTTACTATTGGGAAAAAGATAATGCATATTTTGGTACATGAATGTAATGGAAAATAGCAATATTAAAAAAAATGAACATGAAGAAAATACAGAAAAACATTGGAAGCCATATGAGCATCAGCAGAAAACCAAGAAAAAATGCACACAATATAAATCTAATATTCAGTAAAACAAGACCAAACTCTAATTAAAATAATTGTTTGGAAAAAGTTGAAAAAATGTACCTCCTTCCCTTCATTCATTAGAGATGGGAATCTATACAGAATGCTGTACAGGTTGTTGGACACAATATATTGGTTGGTTTTACTGATTTTTTCTTTTTCTTTTTTAATCTTTGTTAAAAGACGGTTTGCTGGGTGCAGGAAAGAAGGGTTATTAGCGAAATAAGTTTGTTGCAGGAACAAAAGGAATCCATTTTAAAAATGTGATCTGCCATGTCTGAAATGCACTTCCTCTTCATATTTCATTTGTAGGATTCCTAGTTGCCTTCACACTGAAATTTGGCATGTTCCACTTTCTACAGGAGGCATTTCGTTATTCTCCCAATTACTAGCATCTTCTCCTTCTTTAAATGACTTTGCATTATTTTACAGGTATCTTCTGGTGTACAAGTTATATCCCCCTTGAGAAGTAAACTCCTTAAGTGATATGGCAGTTTCCTTTTGGCTTTACAACCCCATCACCTAGCAGAGGAGCTTAATCAATGTTTGTTCAATTGAAATGTATTGCATTGGTGTTGGGGGGTAACCCTCACTTTTCAAAGGCAATGGCAGTAGGAAGAAGCCTCTTCGTGACACCATTTGGGGTTTTCTTGGCAGAGATAATAGAATAGTTTGCCATTTCCTTCTCCAACTCATTTTACAAATGAGGAAACTGAGTCAAACAGGGTTGAGTGATTTACTGAAGGGTTGTACAGCCAGTAATGTCTGAGGCCAGATTTGAACTCACAGAGGAGTCTCTCTGATTCCAGGGCCACTGTCCTATCCACTGCTCCATCTAGGTGCCCTATGGTTGGCATGTGCTAAGTGCTTAATAAATGCTTATTGATATGTGCCAACTTAAGTCAAACTGCTATACTCTGCACACCCAAACTATTATGTATTCTAGCCTCCATGCCTTTTTTTCTTTCCATTCCCTTTGCCTAGAATGTCCCTCTTTACCCTTTTCACATGTTGAACAACATCTGATCTGTCCTTTAAAGTCTGACTCATGTGCTACCTACTCCATGAAGCCTTCCTTCTTTCTCTAGGACGGTAATTATCTTTCTGATTAGACTTCATTTAGCACTACCTACACATATCATGTTTAAAACCTTATATAGAAGCCCTGGGAATAACAGTGCCTCTAAACTACCAGATTCATTTCCAGGCTAGTCCTTATGTGTACTCTTGATAAGAGAAATCACTGTGGAGAAAGGACCACCTTCCTCATCACCGCCATGAACAAATGCTGATCAAATGCCATGAACATTAAGACAAATGTAAGAGCCTTGGGAATGGCAGCACCTCCCAGACTACTGCTCCTACATCCAAGCAAGTCCTCGTAACCATCATCCAAGGAGATGGAGAGAAAGGTCAGCTGTGGAGAAAAGGTCAGTCACTCCCACCAACTGCCAAACAAGTGTCACACCTAATAGAGGGAAGTCAGCTTCACTAAAGCATCAAGGAAGGCACCCTGATGGAGAGACAAGAAGCAATATGTGCCAGGAAAGTCCTATCACCACCTCTCACCACTATCTTGATCTTCATTTCCCTGTAAGTCGTGGATGGAGCTAGCCCAGGAACCAGAACTCAAGAGCTTTTGGATTGGTGATGCTTCCAGCCCGTTGCCCTTAGCCATCATCCTAGGAAGCAATTCCTTTGGAGACAACCTGATAACTTCTTCTGAAACCACAGCTACTGAAGACTCAGAAAATAACATTCTTGCCCCCAAAGTCCTTGGCACTACCAAATGACTCAACATCAGAAAAGGATATTTTTTCAGTGTAAATGACTTAAAGATGCATTAATGTCTGCTTTGCCTCAGTACCCTAAGAACCATGAGACTTTTCCATCTGAATCACAGTTGAAACCTTCTAGATGAGCTGGCTCCCCATTAGAATGTAAGAACCATCTTATCTTTCAATTTGTATCCTTAGAAATTAGCACAATGCTTTGCACCTAATAAGCAATTCATAAATTCTTCATTCATTCATCATGTAATATTGTACAACTTTAACTATTGTTTACATAGTTGTCTTATCCCCCTACTGGGTGGGCTCTTAAGTTCCATGAGGGCAGAGAATGCCTTATCCAAATTCAAATAGTTCCCAGTGTCTGAACCTGTGGGACAGGTAGGTGGCACAGTGGATAGAGCACTGGGCTTGGAATCAGGAAGACTCATCTTTCTGAGTTCAAATCTGACCTTACTGGTCATGTGACTCTAGGCAAGCCATTTTACCCTGTTTGCCTCAGTTTCCTCATCTGTCAAATAAGTTGGAGGAAGAAATGGTGAGCCCTTCTTTGCCAAAAAAAAACACAACCCAAATGGGGTCATAAAGAGACAGATATAACTTTAAAAATGACTGTAAAACAACTCTGAACCCAATAGGCAATTCACAAAAGTTGTTGTCTTGTCTTTGATTGTCCTGCACTTTTGTGTTACATTCTTAGCTTTGCTACTGAGTCATATTCCTACCTGATGCCTAACAACTGTTTGAAATGTTTGAAAACATCTGGTTGATCTTCCTGGTGTTTTTTTTTTATTTTCATATCACTGCTTGTCATTGCATAACTGTGGTTATGGGCAAATAGTAGTTATCAGAACCATCAGTTTCCCTTGTTATATAAAAAATGGGTAATTCCACTTATTAACTACCTTGACAAAAGGCTACAAAGAGAAACTAAAGAGGACCAGGCAGGGTTTTCAGACTTTGTGAATGCTAGCTACCATGACAAGGCAATTATGATCATTGTAACTTATAGTTATACTGTAGTTTCTCTTCTTCATCGATTTTTCCTTTAGGGTAGAGGTTTAACATCATGGGGTCCATGAATAGATTTCAGGGGGGGTCTGTGAACTTGGATGGCAAAATACATCTTTATTTTAACTAATCTCTAATGGAAATTGAGCATCTGAGAAGGGGCACGTAGCATTTGCCAGGCTATGGAAGGGTCCATCTATAAGATAAAAATAGTTAAGCACCTCTTCTTTAGGACATTTTATTGTGGCTATTGTCAATTCTGCAATATGTATAAAGGAAAGCATCATTATCTTCATTATTGCATATTTTGTGAGTGTTTAATAATTCAATGAATTATTAAATGTAATTACTGAAAAAGTTTTAAAAGGTACAACAGTATCTATCTTTTTATTGCTGATAAGAGAGGTAGCATGGTAACATGATTAGTGTTAACCTAAAAGGCAAGGATACCTGGATTCAAGTCCTGCCTCTAATATATGCTTGTTATATGACCCTAAGTAAACTGGCAACCTTCAAGGGTCCTGGACAACTCTCTAAGGCCACAAATTTCAGAGGAATCTAGATAAGCATGGGGAGGAAACCCTGGACTACTACAAATAATGATTCAAGTTCAAATTCAGCTTCAGATACTTAATACCCGTATCACTCTGAGTAAATTACTTACCCTTCCTAAGTCTTAATTTCTTCATCTGTAAAATGGGAATAATGCTAGCACCCATATCTCAGGGTTACTGTTAGGATATAATGAGATAATATTTGTAAAGGCTTAGTAAATCTTAAAGATCTATATGAATGCTAGCTATTAATAATTATAATAATGGTTGATAATGGTAATCTGCATGGGCAGATGGAATTTATACCCTGAGAGTTCCTTGACTGTGAAGAGCATACCATCTAAATATGTTATCATGGCCATGATTGCCTTACCATGGTATCTAGCATTCACAAAATCTGGAAACCTTATCTTCACCTCTCTAACTTTTCTTTACATCTTCTTGTCAAGGTAGTTAATAAATGGAATCATCCATTTTTTTATACACCAGAAGAAACTGATGTTGGGGATAAGTATGCAGATTAGGATTTACAAAAATAAACTGCTAAAGTAGAGCTCAACTTCAAATTCAGAGAGTCTTGTCTAAGTGGACAGCTAGGTAGCTCAGTGAATTGAGAGTGAGACCTAGAGACGGGGGTCCTGGATTCTAATGTAACCTCCTACACTTCCTAGCATGATCCTGGGCAAGTCACTCAATCCCCACTACCTAGCCCTTGCTACTCTCATGCCTTGGAACAAGTCCACAGTATTGATCCCAAGATGTAAGGTAAAGGTTTAAAAATTAATTGGATTAGACTTCCTAGGGTGGAGCCAAGATAGAGGAGTAACTAGGGCAGCAGCTTGCCATTTCACCATGAAAATCCTCTCTGACCAAGAGTAAATTATTACCACACAACAAATATAGGAGTGAAAGAACCAACAGAGACAGGAAAACCACCTTCAAAAAAAGAAAAACCCAAAAGGTAGGCAGAGATCATGTGGGGAACTACAGTGAGAGGGGAGTGGAGCTAACAGGGGGCATAGCAGCGAGTAAAGAGCAAGCCAAGAGCAAACCACACCCCCTCCACTGCCCCACACATCTGCTCTCACAGGTTCTGAATTTGAGCCCAAGCTAAGACAAACCCTGAGATCCTGTCTAGCAAATAGTGGTCCAAGCCTTGAAATTACAAACCTGTGGAGAAGTCTGGAGTCCCAGCCCAAGGCAATCTGGGCTTAAGAGGACCCATCCACCTGGGCCCAGAGCAAAGCCAGGAATCCCAGACTGGGCTTGGAGTGACGACATAATCAACAATTTGTGGTGAGGACTCAGTTCTCAGGGGAAGCCCCCCTGGGATCTTTTTGCCCAAAACTAATGGTGGAGCTCCAGGATAGGGCAATCAAGGGTGTGCCTGACTGAATCAAGAACACCTTGAAAACAAAAACCATCAGCCTAAGCCTGGGGCTAAAATATGATCAGCTCCTGACCTGATCAAGTTTAGACTGAGATCAAAAGCTTACACCCAAGCCTGAGGAAAATCTTTAAGCTATCAGCACCTCAAGGGTCACTTGATTCAACAGGGGAGCTGGACTCTCAGAGCTCTCAGCCCTCAGACCATTAGGTAAACTATTAACAACCCACACAATTAGCCAAAAATAACATCAGGAAAGGATTGAAGTTTAATAGGGTACTCCAATTCCCCAGAAAATAGCCTATCTATAATTAGATAGGAAAAATGAGCAAACAATCAAAAAAGCACCTAACTCTAAAGACTTTTTATGGAGACAAAGAACAAGGTGCATACACAGATGGAGACAGCAAAAACAAAGAAAACACACCCAAGGTCCAAAAAAAAATATGGATTAGACAGAGATTCTGGAAGAGCTCAAAAAAGACTTCAAAAACCAATTATTAGAGGAAGAGGAAGAATGAGGAAGAGAAATAAAAGTGATGCAAGAAAAAATGGACCAACTGAAAAAGGAGTACCAAAAATTGACAGAGGGGGGCAGCTGGGTAGCTCAGTGGAGTGAGAGTCAGGCCTAGAGACAGGAGGACCTAGGCTCAGCCACTTCCCAGCTGTGTGACCCTGGGCAAGTCACTTGACCCGCATTGCCCACCCTTACCAATCTTCCACCTATGAGACAATACACCGAAGTACAAGGGTTTAAAAAAAATTGACAGAGGAAAACCAGGTCTTAAAAATCAGAATAGAACATCTAGAAACTAATGATTTCAAGAAAAATCAAGAAACAATAAAGCAGAATCAAAGGAATGAAAAAACAGAGGAAAATATTAAATATCTTACTAAAAAAACAACTGACCTAGAAAACAGGTCTAGGAGAGACAATTTTAAAATTATTGGACTACCTGAAAGCCATGATGAAGAAAAAACCTTGGACATCACACTATAAGAAATTCTCAAAGAAAACTGCCCAGAGATCCTTGAACAAGAAAATAAAATTGAAAGTGAAAGAATTCACAGGTCACCTCCACAAAGAAATACTCAATTGACAGCTTCCAGGAATGTAATAGCCAAATTCAAGAGACACCAAGTCAAGGAAAAAATATTTCAGACAGCCAGAAAGAAATCATTCAAATACCATGAAGCTACAATCAGAATCACTCAGGACCTAGTGACTTCCACATTAAAGGATCCACTTTAAAGGATCAGAAGGCATGAAATATGATATTCAGAAAGGTGAAAGATTTGGGTTTACAACCCAGAGTCACCTATCTAGCAAAATTAGTATACTCTTTCAGGGGAAAAATGGTCATTCAATAAGATAAAAGATTTCCAAGCATTCCTGAGGAATAAGCCAGATCTAAACAAAAAATTTGAAGGCCAAATATGAGACACAAGAGAAGCCCAGAAAGGTAAATAAGAAAGAGAAAACTTAAGAGACTCATTAAGGTAAAAGTATTCATATGTCTACATGGAAAGAGGATTTCTAGAAGTCTCAAAAATTACTCAGTAGCAGAGAAGATAGAAGGAAGTTACTTAGAAAGAGGGTAGAAAAGTAAGCTGATTGTGATAATATGATGTATATGATGACATGATATATCTGTAAATGTGATGATATGGAATATGTATGATATAATATGTATACATATGAATGACATGTAAAATCAACCAAGGGCTGAAAGAGAGGGTTGCACTGAGAGAAAAGGGAAGGGAGACATAGAACGGGGTGAATTATATCACAAAAAGAGGTGAGAAAAATCAATACAGAGAGGGGAGGATAAGGGTGGTAATGGGCAATGCTTAAACTTTACTCTCTTTATAACTGGCTCAGAGAGGGAAAAACGACTATACTCAGTGGGACATAGAATTATATCTTACCCTACAGAGAAGTAGAAGGAGAACAAGACAAGGGAAGTGGTGATGGTGGTGGGGTGTAACCGAAGGGAGGAGCAACTAGGAGGGTAACAAAAAGCAAAATACTGGTGAGAAGGAATAAAGTGAAAGGGAATAGAACAGGATCTAAAGGGGATAGTACTATGGAGGGCAATGCAGTTAGTAATCATAACACTTAATGTGAATGGGATGAACTCACCCATTAAACAGAAGCAGATAGCAGAGTAGATTAAAAACAAGAATCCTACTATAAGTTGTTTACAAGAAACACATTTGAGGCAGGATGACACACACAGATTCAAGGTAAAAGGCTGGAGCAGAATATATTATGCATCATCTAAAGTAAAGAAAGCAGGAGTAGCAATCATGATATCAGACAAAACCAAAGTAGAAACTGATCTTATTAAAAGAGATAAGGATGGAAATTACATTTTGTTAAAAGGTACTATAAACAATGAAGTAATATTATTGCTAAATATCTATGCACCAAATGGTATAGCATCTAGATTTCTAAAAATTAATTGGTTCTATATTTTCTAGATCTTTCTAGGAATACATGGGAAAAGATGAGGTTATTGTAAAAATTGTCACTATTGACACCCCTGGCCCCTTGGGCTTGATACATAGCATTTCAAAAATCAAAATGCTTATTTTCATATAATTATTATTACAAAGATTCTTCTGATTTCAAATGCTATTACAACTGCAATTCAGATTTCAGAAAGTCACCCAAAGAGTAAAAGCTAATTTCAAAATATTTGATCATAAAAGTTATCCTCCACTTTTGCATAGATCCTTTAGTCAAATAATATCTGATAATCTGAAAGCAGTTCTACAGGGAAATTGCTAGGGACTCCATCTAAGCAGCATCTATTTGCACTTATATAAATGTATTGAATGTGTAGGAAGACTTTGACAGCCTGCCATATGTGATTTCATTCCATAGCCTACCTACTTTACCATCAAAAGTTATATCCTTTGAAGCATTGCCAGCATTACTTTACCCCAGTAGATATGTTAGATGTGCCCTTTAAAAGCCATATCTTTCCTTTCTACTCTGACTAGTTCAATGTAGCATTTGCTCAACTCAATTCCTTTGAAGGTTAAACCTCCCCCTAAAGCCCCCCTTCTTCAGATCCCCTCCAACCCACCTTCTTACAGCTTACTAAGATTTTCAGTGCCGAATGAATGAATCAGACATAGCCCCTTATAATTTTAGAGTTATAAGAGACCTTGGAGATTACACCATCTATGGATCTCAGTACAGGCCTTTTCCTTCCCAATAACCATCTCCCACTCCACTGGCCCTGACCAAGAGTATATCATTCAGTCCCTTGTTCAAAGAATGGGTAACTGGATTAATTACTCTTTGTTAAGGGGGACAAAAGGATTTAGGTAGGAGTAATGAAAATAGATAATATTACAATCATAAAACAAATCTGATATTAAAATTGAGGACCAAAGATGTGGTTTGATGTCCCACAATTCCCCCCACTGCCTTTTTTTTTAACTTCTGAGGAAATTGAAGTTCAAAGAAGAGAATTAGTAGGTCCCAGCTGCTGGTGCCTTGGAAAGGACTCCAGACTAAAATTCAGAAATATGGGTTGAAATCTTACCATTGCCTCTTTCTATTTTGGACAAGGGTTTTCTCATCTGTAAAATGGGAAGGTTGTAGGTAATGTCAAACTCAAATAAGTATCCATTAGGGTAGCACATTGATATAGAAAAACTACATATTAACATGCATTTCTATTGTATTTTTACGTATTTTGTTAAATATTTCCCAAATACATTTTAATATCACTCAAGTCAGAGTGTTGTCAGTTTCAATGCTTCATCTCTAGCCTAGCTGACCTCTAGTCATCACAATTCAAAATCAATCTTCCTTCAGGGCTCAAAATCAATGGTTCTATTTCCCTAAGGTGACACAGTTAGTAATGGTAGAACCGAGATTAGCATCTATGTCTTCTGGCTCTGAGGAAATAGAAAAAGATTCATTTTCATAAGTTCAGATCCAGCCTCAGACACTTCCTATGTGTCCCTGAGCAAGTCATTTCATTCTGTCTGCCTCACTTTCTTCCTCTGTCAAAGCAGCCGGAGAGGTAAATGGCAAACCATTCCAGCATCTCTGCCGAGAAAACTCCAAATTGGGGTCATGAAGAATCAAATGCAACAGAAAAAACTGAACAACAATCTTGGTTCCTACGTCAATGTTCTCCTCAAATCACTTAATAACACAGGGTCCTTTGTTTGGGGAAGAATGAAATTGGAAATAGACAAAAGTAATTGCCACTGAGAAGTGTCTTAATTCTTACTCTGACTAACAGAAAATGAATGCTTGGATTTCCTTAAGGGAAATATTTCTTTTAAAAAAAAGAGAGAGAAAGAAACCATATTTGGAACTTATTCCTCAATGCTGTCGACAGTTGCAGTCTCTTTATACTGTTGTGACTTGGATGCTGATGCCCCCAAACAGATCAAAATTAGTAACATCATGATTCGGGATTGTATCATTTCTCCTCAGCTTGATAATCTATGCTTCTTTTATAATTATTTTAAAAGGCACTATCTGATTTCCTGAGCACCGCCCCAGGTGTTCTCAGTGATAATGAATGGATAAACATATCATCCAATGTCACCGAGCAGTTGTGACATTTTCGAAATATCTTCAGTTCGACTCCTTTAATTTCAACGTATGCTACCCAAGGTTGCAGGCCTATGTTTTTACTAAAGAGCTGAATGAATCCCAGTAATTACATGATTTACTTGTCTGCTCAAGTGAAAAGGTTCTGAAATGTATTGAAATGGCACTGTCCTTTCTTGGTCTTTGCAAGCCATGCAATGTCAATTTTAATTAATGAACTGGAAAAATTATGGTGGGTTTTTTTTTGTTATTTCTGGAGATTTGTTCCCATTTTTATCTTTTGTTTTCTCTGAATTTGTACCTTGAGTTATTGGAGTTGGCTAGACTTTCTAAAGCAGGGAAATAATTCTGTAACGCAAACACATACAAAAGCTCCCTGGAATAGTGGTTTGGAAGCCAAGGTTACCATATTGCATGCATAAATGTAACCTTTTCAGGTCTTGGTGTAAAATTGGTAGGTTGTATTAGATCAGTAGTGTCAAATTTAAATAGATTCATAAATAAAGATCCCTGCAGGTGGCATATTAACTTAGGAAACCACATATTAACATTATCTATGTTCCATTATAATTTTATTTATTTTGTTAAATACTTATCAATTACATTTTAATAGCATTCTGTCAGCCAGTGCCTATTTCCTTTCTCTTTAATGTTACTACAGGATATATGGCAAGATCAAGGAGCAATCATTTTTTATGTGTCAGGCACTATGTTAGGGGACATAAAGGGAAAAAAATAGTTCCTGCCTTTAAGGAGCCTAAATTTTGAAGAGAGACATGTAGAGTATTTTGGATATAGCTTTGGACTTTAAGTTAGGAAGACTTGAGTTTGAATATCACATCAGACATTTATAAGAAATCATCTTTTTTGAATCTCAGTTTCTCCATTTATGGAAAGGGATAATGCTAATGTCTACCTTACCCAGTTCTTAAGAAGCTCAGAGAGATGATGTTTATAAAGTTCTTTACAAAACTTAAATGTGTCCATACAAAATATCAACCATATATGGTGACCAAAGACACATTGCTTACAAGTATAGCTATAACTTATTTGAAGGAGCTGTCTGTGGAAAGTCATGTGCAATATATTTCCTACTGTCTTACGATTTCATAGATTCTTAATTTTCATTCCTAAAGCATCTAATGTGTCCCATTGTGTCCCCATGTGTCCTAAAGTATCTAATATATTCCAATAGTACCTAGATGGCATGGTAGCTAGAGCACAAGACTTGGAGTCAGTATGAACTGAGATTGAATCTTGTCTTAGATGCTTATTAACTGTATGACCCTGGGCAAGCCACTTAATCTGTTTGCCTCAGTTTCCTTATATGTAAATGTAAGGGAAATACCCACATATACACTTTGTAAATTTTAATTACTATGTAAATAATAGTTATTATTAATATTATTATTGTTACATAACATTACTTTCTGCCAGACCCCCCCCCCAAAACAGATTCTTCCTCTAGCCTCTCTATTTCTGTTCATAGCATCACCATAAACCCAGGGATCCAGGCTTAAAACTTCAGTCATCTTTGATTCTTTTCTCTCACTCATCTCCCAGGGAGGTGTCAAGTCTTTTTGATTCTGCCACCTCGATTGCTCCTATCTGTCCAGAACTTTAAAAAGGAATTTTTGTTCCAAGAATAAAGAGTCAGAAAACATATTGAGGCAACAGCTGGAATTTTAAAATTTTTTTAAAATGGGTTTTGGAAGTCCAACTGGAGAGAAGGCCCCCCACCTGTTCAGCTTCCTATTTTATCTAATTATCCTGCTTAACTAGATGCTAAGTTCAATTGTTTTTATGCAGTAAGTGTTGTCAGCAACTTCTAAATGTTGGAACACGGGGGCACAGTCTTAACTGCCCCTCTCTAGTACTATTCTGACTCTAGTCTTCTTTTTTTCATTCCTATTGCAATCACCATAATTCAGACCCTTTTTTATTTTCTTTGGACTACTGTAAATATCTTTTGAACCTGAAAACTTTTCAAGACCCCAAACTATCTCCTTTATAATCCATCTTTCATCATCGAGGTAATTTTAAAAATATGCCATTTAAAATATACGACATCTTTTACTCAAAACAAAACAAAAGCATTCCATTCATTAAAGAGTATAAACCGCTTATGTTATTGCTTCCCAGGACCAATGAAGGCACCAAACTCCCTTTTCCAATAGCTATCGAGCACTGACTCCTATGATTTCTCACAGCACATTCCTACATCTTTTTTTTTGAGACTGTCAAAATTTCCTTTGTTTTTAATTATTTGCATACATGTATTTTAATAAACAAGCATTTATACAGAGAGATAAATTTATATAATATAAATATTTTAACTATCTACTATGCATCAGAGGCAATATGGCAGAATAGATAGAGTTGGCCTTGGAGTCAGGAAGATCTGGGTTCAAATCCTATCTCTAAAACATATTTGGCTGGGATCCTGGGCCTGTCATCTTTGCTCTCATTGCTCCAGGCAGTGTTTTAAAAAATGAAGGAAAAGATACTAACCTGCAATGACGGAGGAAATTCCTCTCCAGAACTCCCTTTGCCTTGATACCAGTATAAACACAGGTTTAATTCCTATCCCTGTGGCTATATGTTTTGGGTTCTATGCTATGTACTGAACATGCAATGATATAAATGAATTAGCCCTTGACCTCAAAGAACTTACATTAGGGGATTATGTGACAAAATAAAAACATGTTTATATGTATATATATATATGTATATATAAATACATATATAAATATAAAATGTATAATTATATATTTATTATTACTATCATTATATATAAAATATATAAACACTATATATAATGCTTATTTTATTTTACTTTGTATTTTATATATGTATACTATTATAAGATTTACATTTTTATATTTATATATAATTTATTTACATTTATGAACAAATACATATTTATTAAAATATACTGATATACAAATATATATTTTGTGTTATATATGGTTCATATATGTGGTAAAAATATAACTAAAATATATTTATATATAAATCTTATAACAATATATTATATATAAAATACAAAGTAAAATAAAATAAACATAAGATAAATCTTTATATATATTTAAAGTAAACCTTTACCTTCTGTCTGAGAACCTATATTAAGTATCAGTTCTAAGGCAGAAGAGCAGTAAAGGCTAAAAGGCTAGGCAACTGAGGTTAAGTGACTTGTCCAGGGTCACACAGCTAGGAAGTGTCTGAAGTCATTGTTGAACCCAGGACCTCCTGTCTTTAGGCCTGGCTCTCAATCCACTGGGCTGCCTAGCTGATCCCTATAAAACTGTATCTATATATAAGGTATAGTCATGCTGGGTGGCACAGTGGAAAGAGCTGGTGCTGAAATCAGGAGTATCAGAGTTCAAATGTGGCCTTAGACACTTACTAGTTGTGTGATCCTAGACAAATCACTTAATCCTATTTGCCTCAGTTTCCTCATCTGTAAAATGAGTTGGAGAAGGAAATGGTAAACCCTTCCAGGATCTTTGCCAAAGAATTCTCCAAATAGGGTCACAACGAATCAGACACAGCTGAAATGAATAAAGAATAATATACAAGATATACATGTACAAGATAAAAATAAAATAAATACAGGTTAATGAGGGGAACTTGCCATTTGGGAGGACCAAGAAGGGCCTTCTGTAGAAAGAAATAAACCTTGAAGGAAATAAGAGATCCTAAGAGAGGGTGAGAAAATATTACATGGGAAGCGCAGTGATGGAAAGGCGAGAGAAAGGAGGATGGGACATTGTGAGCAAGAGAGTACTGGTGTATGTTTAACACCCAATATGTAACACATTTGTAAGTTTAATACACATTACTAATATTTTTCTGCCGCTTTTTAAGTCTAATTAATCAACAAAACATTAAATTAAACCCTGATTTGTAGTATTTGCTCATTTCTGAGGTATAGATGCTGACACTTGAAATTTAACAATTGTGGCTCCGGTTGGCTCTAGTGCATCCCTTGTCATCAGTAAGGAACAGCAAGAAAGCCAACGTGGCTGGACTGAAGGATATCCGAATTGGGGCAATATTATATTAAGGCTGGAAAGGTAGCCTGGATTCAAGTTACAAAATGTCTTACAGAGGGCTGTATTTGAATCTGGAGGCAGTACAGAACCACTCGAGAATAAGATTGTAAACTTCTTGAGAAGGAGATTCTGCGCAGTATATGTCTTTGTCTCCCTATTATGTAGTAGTACTGTACTTTGACAGAATTGGTACTTTAAAAATGCATGCTAAATTGAATTTTTAAACTCATTTTATCTTCAAATGGGAGTAATTCTTAACATTTTACTTTCAGATTTCTTTCTTTTTTTTGTTCCTTCATCCTCTCTCTCCAATTCTTTAGTCAATTAGTTAATGAGTTCATAAATATACATTTTTCAGGCAATAAGGAAACTCACTACTTAAAGCCAACCCTTTAATGAAGCCTTTTGCAGTGAAAACAACGCCTGGATTTTGCCCATTTTGTAATTTTCAAGCAGCATGGAGTGGTGAAAAGAATTCCAGCTTTGTAGTCTGAAAACATGGGTTCTATTCCTGAGAGGGAGAGACTGCAGGTGAGTCACTGAATCTCTTTGGGCTTCAATCTCCTCACTGACATAACGAGGCACGGTGGAGGTGGGAGAGTCTCCTTTCCATCTCCAAATCTTACAATATAACATGTTTTCTTAGAAGGAACGTTCCCTCTCTTTTTGTCATGGCCAACAACAATGCAATTTTGCAGCCCTACTCTTTGATTTCTGGATCAGTTCTGTTTGTCAGTACTGAGGCAACAGCCTACTGTGAGGACTTTTTAAACTCCTAATAATAATTTAGTTTAGCAATTAGTGACTTTGATTAACCACATCTGAGTGTCTAATAAAGTACAGTTGGATCTAAGAGCTGACAAAACACCTGAAAGCAGAGACAGATGACATCATGACAATTAAGACCCTCAAAGATTAATTAAAATATTCTTCTTATTTATCACATCACCACAACAGCTGCCTAGGTTCTCTGGATCAATACTCTGCTGTGGATTTTTTTTTAAACCCTTACCTTCCATCTTACCATCAATACTGGTTCCAAGGCAGAAGAGCAGTAAGGGCTAGGCAATGGGAGTTAAGTGACTTGCCCAGGGTCATTCAGCTATAAAACGATTGAGACCATATTTGAACTCAGGACCTCTTGGCTCTCACTTCAATGAGCCACCTCGATACTTCCCCCTACTCCTGCCTGTTGTGGATTTTTACAAGATGGTCAGTGAAGTCCTAAGGGAGAGACTTGCTGAACACAGTCCCTTTCCAAAGTTTTGGGGGCTAGGGAGCTCTAGGTTCTGGAATTGGTATCAAAGGCATTTTTCGTAGGGTTAACTCCAGTGGCAGTATAAGCCAGATCAAGCACAATGTAGTACTCATCAGAGAGTATGAACAGTAGTAGTTTCTTAGGGTATAGATAGAGGTGATTATTCAATGCTGGTTTGCCTATGTTTGTTCATTCCTGTCCTTCAGGAAAGAAGGAAATATGGGAACTAGAGAGGCAGCTACGTAGTTCAGTGGATAGAAAGCCAGGTCCTGGGTTCAAATACGACCTCAGGTACTTCCTAGCTGTGTGACCCTGGGCAAGTCACTTAACCTCAGTTGTCTAGTCCTTAACTGCTCTTCTGCCTTGGAACCAATATTTAGTATAGATTCAAAGATAGAATGAAAGTGTTTTTTTTCCTTTTTTAAAGAAAAAATATTTTTAAAGATATGGTAACTAGGAGTCTATACCTTACAAAAAGTTTAACTAAGGAATGACCAAATGTCCACTGGTCTGGAGTTGTAAGGAATCTAAGAGGCTATTTCATCTAAACTTCCCATTTTATAGATGAAACTATATCATCCAAACCATACATTTTAAAAATGAGGACCCGTGTGGTTATTAAGTGTCTGACGTGGGATTTGAACCCAGACCAGGTCCCTAAAAACAACCATGAAAATAAGGAATCAGCAATTATTAATTAAGGACCTACTATGTGCCAGGTGGGCAGCTAGATGGAGCAGTGGATAGAGCACCAGCCCTGGCATCAGGAAGTACTGAGTTCAAATTTGCCCTATATTGTCTTTGCTAGCTGTGTAACCGGGGTTAAGTCACTTAGCCTTATTTGCCTTAATTTCCTCATCTCAAAAATGAGCTGGAGAAGGAAATGGCAAATCACTCAAGTATCTTTGCCCCCAAATCCCCAAATAGGGTCACAAAGCGTCAGACACAACTCGGCAGCCACAACAACAACAACAACAACAACAACAACAACAACATGTCAGGCATTGTTCCAGGCACTCAAAATACCCCAAAATTATTTCTAGCTATTTAAAAATGACTGTGGCCCTAGCAAGAGACATTTAGGAAATGAATCTTTGTTTTATATAAGAATACTCAATTACCAACCACTCCCTTCCCAATGAAATAATGAATAATTACTTGGTCTCTTCTACTTTAAGAAAATTCTCCTGAGCGTCAAAATATTCCCCACAAATCCCCCA
>NC_058131.1:521728513-521743513 GCF_016433145.1 Gracilinanus agilis | reverse complement strand
ATTACAAGTGTTTCCTCTTCACCTTCCTGGCTCTCCTTCCTTTTTAAGTTAATAGGAAGTAAAGATAAAATAAGAGATCCTCGAGATCATCAGTGGTATAGGGGGAAAGAATCCTCCCTCTGCCACTTAATTTGTGTGACCCTAGTCAAGTCATTTAATTTCTTTGGACCTCTCAATTCTTCAGCTACAAAGTATGCCTGGATACTTCTCTAGCTCTAAATTGATGTTTCTGTATTTTGCACTGCTGGATCTAAATCTGAATCTATGATTTTATAAGGGATTTTTCTACCTCTAAATATTATGATCCAGTCCGACGTCCCCTTAGTTCACAAATGAGGAAACTGAATCTCTGAGATGTTAAGAGACCCGATCTAGACTTTTTAATTATTCTTTGGAATCTCTGTAAGAGACTTAGAAGATTTATAAGACTTTATAAGATATCAGGTTCCTCCAGAATAAAAAAAAAATTGCAAGGAAAACATTATTGACTTTGCCTGTAAGTAAAGAAAAAAGAAACTCCAACAGAAGACTCCCTAGACCTGGAGTTTTGAGAATGGTCTCCTGGAAAGCCAAATCAAGTTTCCCTGGGAAAACTGGAGCATATGGGGTTGGTGAGATTGCTCGCAATAAACGATGGTGATTCATATGGCCATTCTTGTTTCTTACAACAGGAATGGCATTGATGGAGGCAAATCAGCCTGTCTTCTTCTAATTCTAGCCTCACCTCCAGAAAGGAAACTGTGGAATGATGGGGCTGCCATGGTTTTGGCAATGGAGCACCAAGTATGAACTGTTTCTTACTACCTGTTAAAGCCTGGGCATGTTGCTTTTTAAACAAATACACAGCCTCTTGTAAGTTCTATGGGATTTGACTTCTTGGTTCTCTTTATTCTCTTAGGAAAATTTCATAAAATGGATTATTACTCATACTTGTGCTCAAGCTGAATCTACTTGTTTTCCTTTTTTTCTCTCTTACTTTGTTTTACATTTTCTAATTACCTCTACTTAAAATAGGAAACTTGATATTGCCATAAAAGCTAGATGCTGCTTCAGGGGGAAGCACCTTGGACAAAATAGTTTAATTCCCAAGAACATAAACTACAGTTAATATTGGGGGATCTTCTCTTTAGGTAAAGCTTTGTGCTGAATGACTGCCCATAATTCTTCTGGGAAACAAGAAATTATGTTTATTCCCAATATGGAATCTACTTCTTGAGAGAGTGTGTGTAATATATGTGTACATGCACACATATGTGTGTATGTAATAAATATATATAAATAAATTTATCTGTTTATATCTACATATATCAATTACAATGTCAAAAGGATAGCAAAGTGGGTTCAAACATCATCAGAGTCAATTTCATTGACATCATCATAGCAGGATTAGCTCTGGAAACACTTTAACAAAAATGACTGTCATGCACATTTCTTAGACATCAGCAGCTGTTGCTCTGGCCCAACAGAGTGTAAAAGAGAAAAACTGATTTGGCAGCCTTTGCAGTCATGTAACAAAGCATGACTCAATGGATCTTGTCCCTATCCTTTTCTAGCTTATGAATTTTAAAACCTGCATACCTTTAAATACTTCCCGAAACAAAACAAGAAATTAAGGAAAGATAAAACTGGCGATTTAAAATGATAGTTGCAATAACATATAACAACTTGCCAATCTGTCTTATTATTCTACAGAATCTGTGTAGGATCTGTCTTCATCAAAATTTGCCACTTAAACTTAAATACATCATTTACAAAGGAAAGGACTGGTGAAAGGAGATACCTTCCTTGTTTCTGTCTGACAGTTTTCATTGGTCCCACATCAGTGTCAAGAATTACCCAAAATACCATCTCTTCCTCTTCTAATAATTTTCAAAAAATATTGATGAAGGAAATAAGGATGGATTGCTTAGATATTTGGAATAATTCACTCAAAAGGGAATACATGCTTTATGATGCTTAACTGGGATCTGTTGGAGCATCATTTCCTTTAATTCCATTTCATTGATGAAACCCTGAGAGCCCTGAAGTGGTCCCTGAAAAGGATGGGAAGGCTATTTCTCAATTACTTACTTAGGATTCTAATTTTTCTCTAAGCTTTTATTTTATTATAGCCAAATACCTAACATTTACATAGTGCTTTAAGATTAACAAGGTACTTTACATATATTACCTCATCGATATATCACCAGATCTTTAGGATTTTCTTCCTCTAGTCCTGAGCATTAGTCTTTGGGTCTTGGTACAATTGTTTCATATGCACATGACTTTAATCTTCTCTTTGATTTTTTGTTCCCCAGATATCCTAATGACCATACATGTAAAGAAGTCCCAGAAGGTAGTGTAGACCATTTTGCTGCTTTACATTTCCCTGTTCTGTTCAATCAATGGGGGCTAATAAAGACTTTTACCTGTTCGCTTGACAGTTTCCACCAAAGATGCTGAACATGGCTCAAACAGATGAAGGCCACGGTGTACATACAGTCCATATTATACTGGACAGTCCTTTCTTTTAAGGAGCAATATCCAGCAACATGTTTTGTCTAAAGGCTAGGATTGCCTATGCAGGAGATGCCAAACACTGTAACATGGCCACATAACTATTTTATTTAGCAGGAGTCTCATCAATTTGACACAGATTTAGGGTAAATATAGACCCGATGCCTATAGTTGAAAAGCAGTGGAATAAAATGCTTTTAAGGAGAAACTAGCACAGGGTTAAAGCCAAATTTTTCTTGAACAGATGATATTTCAGATGGCCACACTATTCCAGATGCATCAATTTCCTTGAAAATCCAATCCATATATGTGCATATGCTGTGCTGGCAGGAGGACTGACTGAAATGGCCAAAACCCAAGAGCTAATATTCTTTTGGCCAGAATAATGCAATTATTATTTTCCTAGCTATCAGTCTAAGCATACAGAGCCATCTGTTATGCAAAGCAAACATACACATCTCAATTACAGAAAATGCAGTTGCCTTGACAGAATTTGGATTACACCACTAACCAGGGCTGTAAAATTTGTTTTAAGCGAGTGTATAATGGATGCCTTTCAGGAGTTCCATAATTAGCATTTACCTGCTTAAGCTAATTATTCATCCTTCTTCTTTACTGGCTTATTAAACTTTGTTGGATACTATGCATAAAACAGATTAATACAAGCATAATATAATCATAAACACCCCAGTTTTGGAGCATGACAGTGTTAGCAAGATGGTGGCGCACCGGTTTCAAAATCGGAGAGCCTTGATACTGAGTCCCAAACAGATTAGGGCAAGGATTAAAGCCTATTACAAAACTAGGGGCTTTAATGAGATACAAGAATACTAATATTGAGTTAACAATAGCTCAATTTCTATTTCTATCATTTGGCTTGCTAAATCCTGAAGAAAATCTCATTGCTTGGACATGATAGAGGCAAGAGTTAAAAAGCCGCTAAGCCTGATCCTTACCAGATCACAAACTTCCCTCCTGCTACCCTCACCTCCCACCCAAATATCAAATATCCTTCTTCATTATTTTGGTATGTCTTTCTTGATTTATCTATTACACAGCAAATTCCCTGGCAACCAAGAGGTTCCAGCCGTGCTGGTAACCAACCTCCCTAAAATGGTGCCAACTTTCAGGAATGAGTCTGGAGTCTGATAGGCCACTATTTAAGAGGAAACAGACAAATCTTATCTCCATCTTTGTCTCCACAGGGCAAAGGGGCTAGCATTAGATGATCCAACTTGGCAGACTGTTACACCAATAGACATGTATGTGTGTGTGTGTTTTCATGCACACACACACACACACACACACACACACACACCCTCTTCCCCCCCTTTGGCTGTGACTCCATAATGCCAAGCATCCAGATGAAAAGGGCCAAATTCAGCCAATCGCCCTGACACTTCCAAATATCCAGATGTTTGGCATTGTGATAGATAAAACATCCACATAATTAGCTTAATTTTTCACTTTTTGTCAGGACATTTTGGCATTCTGTTGACACAGCCTGTATGCCTAACTTAAATCATACTAAATTTCAGGTTTTTTTTCCACGATGAAAGATCAAGAAGAAGCAATGTACAGGGATTCCTCCCCCACATTGCTGCCCTGTTCCTACAATTTCCTTTTCCTTTAACCTCTGACAAACATGTGTTAGTAATTAAATGGCAAAAACAAAATAAACAACTATCTTATTTTATCAAATTGTCTTTCAGCATTAAGGAACATTTGCAAAGGCAGCAAAATATGTCCTTGCTGAAACCCTCCCCACAACACATTTTAATGGTCTCTTTCAGCATTTCTTGACTCCAAATGACTCTCTGTCATTGTGTCAGCTCCCAGGATAATGCAGGGTACTCCATAAACATCCAGTAATAGGACACAAGGGAAGCACTATTAGTGTGTCCCTCTCCTACTGGGCACAGAGGTTTCAAAGTTCAAAACAACTGAGGGAAGAAACTCCATTTGTTCTCAATAAATTAATAATGATTCTTTGTGGGGGGGGGTTTGCAGAGGGGGAAGTTTTCAAGCCCAAGTTTATTTCAGAACAGTCAATCCTGACATCCGAGCTCCTCAATGAGCACACGGAAGAGCTGGGAGTTGCCATTAAATAATACATTTGATAATTCATGCAAAGCAGAATATTCCTTGAAGACTGAAAAAGCTTAAGAGTGAAACCATTCACACAATCACCTTTCAGAATCGATTTTTGTGTTACTTACTTGGGAGAGGCCTAGGTAGATGGAGACAGTTTCAGAAATGTACAAAAATTTTCCTTCTTGATTTAGTGCAAATACAAATCCATCCAGGGACTGCAGAAGAAGAAAGAAAAAAGACTGGTATAAATCGACTGATAAATAGATAAAATACTGATGATATTTAGCAAAGGGTCATGTTCCTTGCAGCCTAAGACAAAAGCATGACACACTGAATTCAGAACATTGCTTTCATTGCTCAGTAACTGTTCCTACCTGACAAACTCTCACACATCTTTTTGGCATTGCATGGAATCTGAAGAAATAAAGTGCCTGAATTTACTGTAAAAAATTCCTTTATTGGGGGGGTGGGAGGGGTTCCTTACATCTCTGGCATGCTGATTATGAGATTTTTCACAATGTATAAAAATGAGAAATTCCAGATGCTATGAAATATTTCCCTTGCATTTTGGGATTTCATTGTTATTCAGATGAAAATAGCCGAACTCTCTGTAAGACTTTAACGAAAATCATTATGAGAAGAGATTTTGAGTAAGAGGAAAAAGAGATGTAAATAAAGGATGACTATATCTAGAGAAAGTCAGATGTCCACATAAGCCACTTTGCACTTCAATATTATTATTATTATTATTATTATTAGGCTCTTCCTCCATGTTTCTGTGATGGAATAATGAACAAACCAAGTCAACATATTAGGAGCCAATATGCTTCATTACAATCTTACCAATTTTATTCTTTATGTGCAAAACCTAGATTAAGGTGGAGATCTAGTTTTCATTAAAACTCCTTAAATGGGGCTGGGGCTGGGAGTAGGGATGGGAGTGGAAGTGGGGGAAGGGCAAGACACTACACATTAATCCATAAGTCCTGAAACCTCACCGCAGTTTCCAAATGAAGGGCTGCATTTTCAATTTGATGAATGGTATAAATCACAGTGGACTCAGATGGGAATATACCACTAAAATTGAGAATAAACTTGTTTTAAATTCTTGCTCTGCAAGTATGGAGTATTTTATGCTCGAAATCACTCCCACACACCTCATTTTGTGCTATTTCTCTAACAAGGTACCATTTAGGTGAACGTGGTCAACTTTGCCACAGGAAAAAACAATTATGAAGTTATAAAGATTAGTAATAGTAATAGAGGTTGTGAATTCTGAAAATATTTGGCATGCCACACTGGCCAGCAGACACATGGAAATACGCATCTAGCGAGATTGGAAAGATTTTTTTTTTTTTTTTTTTAGTTAAGGGGGTGATGACGGAAGTATAAGAAAAATCAGAAAGAAATATGCTCTTCCTCGAACCTCTGTCATAATTTTAGCCTCTTTAAAATACTGAATGGTATTTTCTGAGCAGTTTTATTGTTTTTCTTCCTCTGCTTCCTGATTAATTTCTACTGTTGGTCCCCACCACTGGTTTACCAGGTGGGAGAAACAGTTAAAAATCTGTACTTGGATTTGGGGTGTGCAAAAGAATAAACCCCACGAGGAACAATTACTTGGTCAAGAGGGTCCATTTAACAATAAAGATTCCCTAAACTTGTAAAATACAAATCTACGTAGATTTTCCTTGTTAAGACATTTGTATAATTTAAATAGCTTCTTAGAAAAATCATTCTTTTCAAATGATTAGCATAGATGGGCCATTGGAAAGAGAGCTCATAAGAGTCAGAGGATCTGAGTTCAAAACCTACCCCTGATAATTACTATGTGTATGACCTTGAGTAAGTTACTTAATTTCCCTACACACTTTAGGTTCCTTGTCTGTAAAATAAGGGGATTGGACTGATGGTTTATGGGGTACTTTTCAGCTCGGAATCTATGGTCCTATGATATTATATATGAAATT
Source organism: Gracilinanus agilis (assembly GCF_016433145.1). NCBI lineage: Eukaryota > Metazoa > Chordata > Mammalia > Didelphimorphia > Didelphidae > Gracilinanus > Gracilinanus agilis. The sequence continues at coordinate 521,736,953 of NC_058131.1, read as the reverse complement.
TTTTTAGCATTAATGGGAGATAAATCCAGAATACGATAATGAGGTAATCCATATATAGTCATATTCTTAAGGGCCAAGCAAAGCATGTTTGATTTTTCTTATGTTCAAAAAGATCTTCCATATGTACTTGGGTGCCAGAGTCAGGAAAAGGATATTAAGAGGCAAAACATCCAATTCTATTAAGAGTAAGCGATTGGAAAACTGTCCAGCTTTGTTTTAGAAGCAAACAAACAACAATAACAACAAAACAGGCTTATACCCATGTTCTAATTTCCTAGGGAGAGCTCAATGAAGCTATGTCCACATTGCACAGACATATTCCCATCAACTAAGTAACAAAAAGTCTATCAGTTTGGCAAAAAAGTGGGTCACACAGATTGTTCAAATATTCCATAGACTGCTTGCCTGGATTTTTCCCACTTTGAAATGAAATGTTTTTACAAACAGCATTTTGCAGATAAGAAACATCTTGAATTGAATTTCTACATCTCAAGTATGAGTTGTTGTTCAGACATTTTCAGTAGTGTTTGACTCTTTGTGACCCCATTTGGGGCTTTCTTGGCAGAGATACTGGACTAGTCTACCATTTCTTTCTTTAGCTTATTGTACAGATGAGGAAACTGAGATAAACGTAGTGAAGTGACTTGTCCAGGGTCACACAGCTAGTAAGTATTGGAGGCAAGAATCAAAATCATGAATCTTTCTGACTCCTGGCCTGGCTCTCTATCGACTGAGCCATCAAAATGATGATGATGATGATGATGATGATGATGATGATGATAATCACAACTATTATTTTTTTCCTGTACTACTCATAATAACATCATTTATATTTGGCCTTAAGATGTTCAAAGTACTTTACAAATACCTCATCTGATTTTCACAACCCTATTAAGGAGATGATCTTATTATCTCCATTTTACAGATGGGAAAATTGAGGCAAATAGAGGTTAAGTTCCTTGCTTATGGTCAAAGTGTCTGAGGCAGGTCTTCCTAATTCTAAGACTACTGCTAATAGCTCATAACTCTAAAGAAAGAGTTGATGGGATCATGAATTTAGAGGAAGAAAGAACCTTAAAAATCTAATCTGACCTATTCAATTTATAAATGAAATGAAGCCTACAGAAGATGTGATTTACCCCAAATTACCCAGGTACTAAGCAGAGAACCAGAATTCAAACTTGGTTGGTCTGATTTTAAATGTTGTTTCCACTGAACCATGCTGCTAAAACCGTCATGTTTTTTTTTCTTTGGAAGCAAGTACCATTGGGCAGTTAAATAATGTAGTAGATTGAGTACCAGTCCTGGAGTTAAGAAGATTCATGACCCTGAGTTCAAATCTGGCCTCAGATACTTACAAGCTGTGTGACCCTAGCCAAGTCACTTTACCCTGTTGACCTCAGTTTCCTTATCTATAAATGAGCTGGAGAAGGAATCCATTCCAGTATCTTTGCCAAGAAAACCTCCATGGGTTCACAAGGCATCAGACACAATTGAAAAATGACTGACAACATAATTACCATCACCACTATATCATCACCAGCTTTTTTTAGGGGAGGGGTAGAATAGGGAAGGGATACCATGTTAGGTAGATCCTTGGAGAAGTTTCAGAGAGCCTTCAAAGATGGTTGGAATTTGGATGTCTCTGATCTCAAGAGGGTAGGAGGGGGAGGAAATATTTTCATCATTTAGACTCAGGAACCAAATGTGATTAATCTGAACGTTCTGTGGCATTAATTTTTTTTTTTTATTTGAGAAAGCCATTATGTACTGTGCTGTTTCAATCACTGCAGGCTACTTTTTAATTTTTTTTTAAACTGCCCACTGTTTTCAACAGGCGCCAATTAAGATTCTGGGGTCAAAGGGTTAATTACATCTTCTTACCCACTATGTAGAATTTTCTGATTATTAACCAAGGTTGGATTAAGATGAAAAAGAACCAACACAAATGTTAATGCTTGTCCCTTCTCCAGAAGATTTATTATAATACCATGCTGAAATCTATATGCTTTCCTCAAAGCAATTGGAGAACAAAAAATATTAGAGGAAACGGTAAAATGGACGTTTTAAAGGCATACAATATCTGATTTATCAAAACATTTTTTCTTATTACCAAAAACAATTCTAAGCTATTCAGACAAGGCTGATAGGAGATGTCCTTTGTCACGTCCCAGTAAGAATGTGTAGTGTCCAGTCTGGAAGTGCAGTTGAGATGTAGACATCATTGGCTCTAAGACCTCTGGATAATAATGCCAGTAATTATAATTTTTATCCCCTGACATCGGTGTAATGTTCAAAATGTAAGGCAACATTTCTTAACCTGCCCCCTTTCCCTGTAATGACTACATCGAACTGTATCTGCTATTTCCTCAATGTATGAGACTGACTATACCATTATGATTTAAGGTATACTGATGTTCAATGCATTGTGCTAAATGGATTTATATTTGCCCGAGTCTCATCCCGGCTCTTTTTGCATATTCCTACCACAGCCAAATTTCACACAGTGAAATTTTATTCCAGTGCTCTTAAGGGATGGAAGGATCCTCATCTCTTGAACTACCCCTGAAATCCCCCAATTCTTTTCTAGTGTTTTCCAATGCAGAGGGAAAAATCCTGTTACTGTGACCTAACTCCAGTTAGAGTGAAGAATTACCAGTAGGCTAGGTTATTTTAATGACAGATTATTTTAAACTAAGCCTTCACCATCTGTTCCACCCCCTAATTATGAATGCAAAAAGAACATATTTCACAATTACATCAGTAAAAAGTAAGATATACGTGATTTAAATGCATGCATGTGTTCTTTGTCCAATGCACCATGCATCTGTGATGTTCTTCTTATAATTTAGCCTCATAGTTGTCAGCGATTGGGGAGGAATGGGGGGAGGGAATGCCCATCCATGATAAAGTAGATTCACTGATATACTCAACTTTTTCCCTGGCAAACACATCTTCTTAATTAGAGTTTTTCACTGTTACGACATAATGATATTATGACAAGAGCTGAGCATTAATTTGAGGATGGTGTCTATCATCCAGCAGATATGGAGTATTAGATAACTGTTACAACAGTTTTTGCTATCATTAAGGCAAGGCAGTGTGACATAGTAGATAGAAGGACAGGCTTGAAGCCAGGAGGGGTTCAAGTCCTGCCTCAGGCACCTACAATAGCTGTGTGGCCATTTTACTTTATTACATATTACTGAAACTCTCTATGTTCTCAGGAAACTCTCTAAGTCTAGAATCTATAGAGGAGGTGTCCGTCTGCATCAGGAGAGGGAATTTATATATTCAGAATTTCCCCATGCTGATGAAATCAGAAGTCCAGAACAATAACAAAAATAAGGTGAGGTATGAGTCAAAAGGGGGCAGCTAGCTGGTTCAGTGGATACAATGCCTGCCCTGAAGGTCATCTTTCTGAGTTCAATTTGGCCTCTAACGCTTACTAGCTGTGTGATCCTGGGCAAGTCACTTTATCCTGTTTTTTTTTTTAAGTTTCCTTATCTGTAAAATGAGTTGTAGAAGGAAATGGCAAATCACTCCAGTATCTTTACCAGGAAATCCCATCTAGGATCACCAAAAGTTAAGCATGACTTAAAATGACTGAACAAATAGCAACATGATCCAAAAATCCTTCTAGTCACCTGAACAAAAGATAGACATTAAAAATATATAACAATTCTACCAGACAGGTCCCTTGGGTTTTATAAACAAGGAAGAGCTTAAGAATGAGGGAAGGGAATAAGCATTCATTTATTAAGCATCTTCTACGTCACAACAGCTTTATAATTATTACCTCATTTGATCCTCAAAATAATCCTGGGAGGTATGTGCTATTATGATGCCCATTTTTATAGTTGAGGAGATTAGGGCAGGTAGAGGTTAAGGGACCTTGTGAAGGTAGGTTTGAATTCAGATATCCCTGACTCTAGGTCAAGTTCTCCATCCACTGTGCCAACTAGCTGCTTCTCACCCAAGCTGGAAAAACAAAACATCACTAGTCTATGTGGCAAAGATAGTTCAGAGATATCTATTTCATGACACTGCTTTAACAACAGATGAAAGAGGTGAGGCTAGGGAGACAAGTTCCATGAGTTTCATGAGGATGGATTACAGCAAGACTTTGAGAAACACCATTAAGATTCCATGCATATGCCAGTATTGCCTTTAGGAAGTGATGATAGGCTGCTGATACAAGTCTGCACTCCTGGCAACCTCAAGGAGATGTTGGCCTTCACAAAGAGCTCCAGGGACTGGCCCCTAAACGGGTCTGTTTGGGTTTGGCGTCCCCAAATAATGTTTTTATGGTCTGGGTTCTAACAATCAGATAATGTGCAAAAATAAAAGCTGTATTTGTGGAAATAAGAATCCAGGAAGAGTGTATGTTTCTCAGAGTAGATAAGAGCTGGCATCAAAAAAGGTGTGGACTTTTATTTAACTCTGTTTCCCCTGTCACTTTCCTTCCCTGCATGATGAGCCAAGTATACAAAGGATAGAAGTTTGATATTTTAATGTACCAGCAGCTACCTGAAAATGATGACCAAGTTTGTGGTCCTTTAGAGCAAACCCTGCCTAGTCACGTAACTAAACAGCTCTAACTTGGATTCACAGATCCTACTTTTTACTCTTAAAGAATTACTACTCTTTTTAGCAACCTAAAGTAGAGGATATAACAATCTCAAACCATTTTTCACTGTTTCAAAACAAAAAGACCACAAAAACTATGGGATTCCAGCTAGCTTATGGGAAAAACAGGAGGCAGGGATTGATGGAAATGCATCCTTTTCTTGAATAAGGAACTTGAATGATAGGGATGATGGAAAAATGATGAAATATGAAAATAAGAAAAACCAAGATGAACCAAGATGCCTGCTTTCTGAGCAAGGAACTCTGGATGTGCTTTATACACTTTAAAATTCCTTGTTGTAGGGATGGTGTACCAAAGTGTTGACAATTCTTTTTTGGGATACTATTTCAACAGAGTAGAGAGCAATGTGAATTTTCTGCATTTAGCATCAATTCAAATGGACAACAGACTCTAAACACATTTTATGCCATTTATCTTAATCATGCATTTATTTGCTCAAATGAGATAGTCATGTAGATCCTCTAATCTGGGCAAAAGTAATTAAGTATACACAAACTAATATTGCTTCAGGTAGAGAATATTCTTACTTTGGTTGGCATGAGATAGAGGAACAAAAACTCAATACAGTTGATAAAAGACCACAAGTTCTACGTGGTTATATATCATCACCAATTCCCAGTTTCTCCTTTCTCCTGGATCCAGCTAGAGACTAATTATGAGGTTTCATAACATGCTGAATGGAAATAATTGAAGAGCTAGACTTGTGTGGTGGTCATGGATGTAAGAAAAGATAGAGGCAAGACATATATAGAATATAGGAAATAGAATCCATAAAGCTCAGCATTTAATTGGATATAAGAGGTGAAGGGAGAGTGGGTGAATTGACAAATGTGTAGAGAATGACTCCAATGCTGTGGACCTTAGTAATGAGAGGGATTATGGTGATCTTGAAAAAATGGGAAATACAGGATGAGGGAAGGAGTAGAGAATGTAAAGGGGATGGAGATAATGAAATTGTTTCAGATATGCTGAGTCCAATGTGTCTGTAGGACATCCAGTTGCAAGTGCCCAATATACAATTGACGATGATACATGGAATTTTAATGAAATTAAAATGATAAATTTTATTTCCTAAAGAAAAAATCTAACCATTTCACTCTTCTTTTCAAGATATAGACTCCTCTGTCTTTAAAACCCTTCCAAATTGGGCTCCAGTTGGCCTTTCTAAACATATGGATATGTTTTCCTTTGTACAATTTACATTTCCATCAAATTGGCCCACTTGCTTTTCCCTGTATAAAACATTCCATCTTCCATCACCATCCATACTTTTATAAAACTATCCCCCAGGTGAGAAATTTGCTCCCTCATTCCTTCCATCTTATAAAGTATTTAGCTTCCTTCACAACACAGCCCGAGTCCTACCACCTATATCAGGTCTGTTTGTGAGTGTACTACCCTTCAACCTCCTCATTACCCAAGGAAATTACTATTCACATTTCACATATTTTGTACATATTTATCTATGTCCATATTTTCTCCTAAAAGGAGAAAATATAAGATTTCTGAAGGCAAGAACTTTTACATTTAGTTGTTTTTCAGTCTTGTCCAACCTTTGGTGACCCTATTTGGTGTTTCCTTGACAAAGATATTAGAAGGGTTTGCCATTTCCTTTACCAGCTCATTTTACAGATGAGGAAACGGTGGCAAAAAAAGGGTGAATTGACTTGCCCAGGGTCACACAGCTAGTCAGTTTCTAAGGCCAGCTTTGAACTCAGGAAGATGAGGCTTCCTGACTTCAGGACTGGCACTCTATCCACTGAGCCACCCAGCTGCCTTTAATACTTAGCATAGTGTCTAGCATATAGCAGATGCTTAAAAATATTTGTTGAACTAGATTGAAGTGACTCTAATTATTTATCTTATATTCTCTCATCCTTAATTCCCGGGGTCTTGAGTTCCATATTAAGTGATATGTCATGGGAAAGGTAAATGAGGAGACCTGGTACAGGTCAAAGATGACAACTCTATATTCATAGTATATGGCAATTCTCAGCCATGTGCTCTGGCCAGATTTCACTGTTTTTAAAACTACTTGGAGGAAACAAAAATAGACTATCCAAAGATGAAAATAAAGAGACCTATATTAGAATGTTTGGATAAAGATTCTCTCTAGGCTATAAAGTCCTTAAGAGAAGGAATTATTTTTGATATGTACTACAAAATGCCTTCAATCATGCCCATTGTCCTCAAATTTTGACATCCTAACTTCTGTTATGAGAAAAGTGGAAATTAAATGAGACATTTGAAATTTACAAATTCACTAAAATAGGGAATTAATAATTAATTTTGATAAAACTTAAAGCCTCAAGGTTAAGAAATCTTCAGACTGGATTGAAACAGATGTAAGATGGTGGCACCTGCCTGCAATACTTGATATTATAGTTCCATTAGATTTTGTTCATCCATCCTAATGACAGACAAAGCATCTACGCTCGCTTCTTCATATAAAGATTCATTCTAGCAAAGTTAGAGAGAAGTTTAGAAGCATAAAAATGTTTCATTGTGGAGAGGTTCTATGGTTGCAGAACATAGAGGGTCAATTCTAGAATTCTGGAGGAAACAGTAAGACAAAACCACGATGACTCCCTTCAGGTATAACAGTGCTGCTGTATGACTGTGCTAACCATACCACAGGATCAACTATCACTCTGACCTTTTAGCCTTGTCCAGTTATTTCATTTTAATCAGTCTGGAGATTTACATGTTTTTATCCAGAGAAATAACTTTAGAATGATGTAATAGGAATCAGTGGAGAAACAGAATTTGTTTTATAGAAATTCACTTTAGAGTGAAGTTAGTGGTCAATATAAGTTGTATTATGTAAAGTATTTCTGTATTCTTTGATAATGTGGAAGTGATGCTGAGGAAAAGGACAAATGAAACCGTGATGAAGTAAATTAGTGTTTATAGGAGAAGAGGTAACTTTATTCACCTATGTATCTATCTATCCATCCATAATCTATCTATCTATCTATCTATCTATCTATCTATCTATCTATCTATCTATCTATCTATCTATCTATCCACCTATCCACCTATCCATCTCTCTCTCTCTCCTCTCTATCTGTCTGTTTTTTAAACCCTTACCTTCTGTCTTATTATCATTTCTAAGAAGATTAGCAAAGGCTAGTCAATTGAGGTAAGTGGCTTGTCCAGTTACACTGCTAGGAAGTGTCTGAGGCCATATTTGAACCCAAGTCTTTCTGATTCCAGAGCTGGCTTTCAATCCCCTGGGCTACCTAGCTGTCCTTGTCTATCTGTTTGAGGCTGTGTCTTCCTATCTCACCACTCTTGAAGTTCAGCACCCACTCATGGACCTGAAACCAATACATGGAAGTCTTAACTTGCTCTTTTTTCCAACTTAGGCCAATTCAATCTTTTTTAGGTTCTTGTTGGCTCTCTACTCTTGTGGCCAATAGTGCTAAACTTAGTGAAGATATTTAATTAGCTTTAGCCCTACTGCAGCTCACAGCTCTCAAATTCAAGCTATTCACCAGTCTCATTCTCTCCAGCAATAGAAATTATAGGCATGCACTACTATGCCTTGTGGGATAACTCTTAAAGATATGCTTGTTAGCTCTCTCTCTCTCTCTCTCTCTCTCTCTCTCTCTCTCTCTCTCTCTCTCTCTCTCTCTCTCCTCTCTCTCTCTCCTCTCTCTCTCTCTCTCTCTACCTGGAGACAGAGAAATGGAATTTAAGACCTTATCAGCCTTATTGATCAATGATAACTTGGGTAGATAGGTAGTTAGATAGTGGACATATTATTAGATAGTCAGAGTAGAGAAG
>NC_058131.1:521612818-521724305 GCF_016433145.1 Gracilinanus agilis | reverse complement strand
TATATATATATATATATATTATATATATAAAATATGTGTATATATTCCAATTTATTAAAACAAAATAGAAATGAAGAAGTGGTACACATTAATTTTCTTATTAGGTTCCAAGTATGATTTTCATTGGATCCATTCTTTAATTTATTTTAAGTCCTGAGAACAGAGACTAGTATATCTTCCTCCTAAGGACAGCCTTTAGCATAACTTATCTAAAATGAAAAGACAACTGAATTGAATTGAAGCCATGTTTGTGGATGTCTCCCTTTGATGATACATTTACCACTCAATGACTCTATTCTCTGTCCTAGAAAATGAGGAATTTCTTTTAAAAATACATTTTATTGATATCTTTTGTTTTTATATCACTTACACTTTCCACTGTATCTTCTTCCTTTCCCCTCCCAAAAAGTCATCCTTTAAAATAAGGCATTTTTTTAAAGAAGGAAGAAAAAAATCAAGAACACTAATAATGAACATGGTAAGAAATAAATAAACAGTCTGATTCAGTCTGATTCAGTGTTCTAGACCTACAGGCCTTCATTCCTGGTGATGTGATACTACCTGGTGGTAGTGGTAAATAAGTGGCAATGTCATCTTATATTGAGAATTTTTAAAAAATCATTCATAAATTTTAAGTAGTATTAATTTTTCCTAGAAAATTATAAATAATCCATGTGAAATCATTTCCAGCCTCTTCCCCTTAGGACAGGCCTCCAAGAAAGAAGGCTACTGTGATATTCAGATGAAGTGACACCTTGAAAATCCCATTAAAATAGGCGAATTTGCAATAACAGCTTTTTCTTGGTATTGTCTTTCATTTGATCTCTCTTGCTCATTTTCCTTCTTTTTTTTCTTCTCCTGGTTCTTGTTTTAAAAACATCAATTCATTCCTTTTAGGCTCACTTTTCCAATTTGGCACTTGAACTCACAAGTTGGGTCTCCAAAAGCAATAACTACTGGTCCTACCAGGGATTTAGAGAGTGATCCTGAGAGTTTGAGGATTCTAGTAAATTCACTCATATGCCCCCCATATAGTGTGTTTCTAAGTTTCTATGTACCATGAAACTGGAGCTGAAAGAGGCCTTAGCAGTCAACTACTCTAACTTCCACCCCTCACCTTATTCTCTATATCAAGAAACTGAAGTCTTGACTCTAAATTCAGTGCTCTTTCCACAGAACTGGAGAGTCTCAAATCAAGTCATGGAGAGAAGAGGGAAATACCTTTCTTCCCTCAAGATCTGTTCATCCTAGCACTGACCTCTGCCAACAAGCAGGATTTGTTCTATCTTCTTGCTTGGGGATAGTTCCTGACTAATAGGATTAACTACTTTGATTTTTATTTAAATGCTTAATAGAATGGAAAATGACTTTCCTAAAGGATGGAGCACCCAAAGACTCAAATTGGCCTCTGACTATCAAGGAAAGACATTTATCCTGTAGTAAATTTTAAAACAAGAAGAGTTTTACAAACACAACCTTGTGAACTTGATCATTTCCTATATCCCCTCCACTTTCATTATAGGTGGCTCTGCTTGCTTAACATGTTTGCTGCTCACAGAGGATCTTTACTTTGGCTTTAATCTTTTAGCATAATATATCTAGAATGGTTGGGCAACTGAACACTTAGAAATATTTGTGAATCTTCTTCCTCATTGGCTAATTGGAAACCCAATGGCCCTTGTCCCAAGACTGGAGAATTAGCATTTTCCTTTTTTTTTTTATTGGTATCTTTTTTACACCACCTACATTTCATACTATATCAATCCTCTATTCTTTCCTAGATAGTCATGCCTTGTATATAATAAAGAGATTATTAAAAAGAGGAAGGCAAAAAAGTTCAATTATACTAACTAATATAGAATTAAAAACTGGCATTATATGCAGTGTTCCACACCCATGGTCCTTCGTTCCTACTAAGAATCTGGGCTGCTTTTTTTATATTAAGAACGATTTTTCTAATTAAAAACAAAATTGACATTTAACTACTGTCAAACCTGATGAATTCGATGCCAACAAACATCACAGAACGTATCTGTCTTCAAAGTGCTTACATTCTATGAAGGAAGACAATGCATGCATGCATACATACATGCATATGGATACACACACACATATATATATATATATAAATATACACACAACAGTAAGTATAATAATAGATAAAAATAATACAAGGTGATGGAGGGCATCAAAGGCTACAAGGCTCTGGAAAGACTTCACACAGAGGGTGGTGCTTAAGGTGAGCTTTGAAAGAAATAAGCATTTCTGAGAGGTAGAGATGAAGGAGTAGGAGATAGTCAAAAAGAATAGTAGATGCAAAGGCAGGATAAAGAATGGGGAATTTGAGAAGACCAGTCTTGCCGGACGACAGAGCATTGGATAGGAAATTACACGTAAGAAAACTAGAAAGGTAGATTGGGAGCAGATTGTTAAATTCAAAGGAAAAGCTTGAAAAGGGTTTGTGAACAGACTTAAAGTTATCACCATCATTGTCATGTTAATTTTCATATTTAAGTGAATCCTACTGGGTAGCTCTAACTAACTCTGCATATTGTGTTATACTCTTGGGGACCCATCTCCATAGTTCATAAGTAGATTCTTCATCATCAGCTGAGATTGTCTAGCTAATAAAATGATGAATGATTAGTTTTATGAGTGAATACATGCAAAGGACAGTAGATCAAATGTTAGATGCAATGTCAGGTAAGCCTAGGCTAACAATTTTCTTTCTAGCTATATGATCATGAGTAAGTCATTCAATTTCTCTTTCCCTTTGTTTCCTCATCTATAAAATGAGAACAAGAATATCCACAGTACAGTGTCTGCTTCTTAGGATTTTGGAGAAAACCTTAAGTTGGGACAGCTGAAATCTAAGAGAGATAGAAGGCATGAAATGGAAGAGCACATAGAGAAAGTAGGAGAGACAAACAAGTGAGAGAAGTGACACCATTACCTCAGTTCTGGACAAAGAATATCCTAGCTCGACTTCATTGGAAAATTCAACTCTTGGCTTCCTCAGAAAAGGGTTTATACCTCATATACCTCTGATTCCCTGAAACTTAGCATAATATCTTGCTTGTAGGAGGATGTAAACAAATGCTCATTGACTTGAATGGCTGATCATATGGCAATTCTAAGCTATGAGGAACTTGATACTATCCTAGAAAGAGAAGCATTATATTAATATGCTACTTATACACAGAGAAGTACAAATTATGGAAGGCATAGTGAAGCAGATGAAATAGAATCAGTCCTGGAACTCCAACCTACAGTGTTTTTGTTTTGTTTAATTTTTAATCAGTATAGGCAGATAAAATATTGCCAGTATGATCTTGAGAAGATTCAAAGGGACTTCAGTGCCTGAATGAGAGAAGTAAAGAAGACCCATTGTTTTCAATTCCTTTAGAGAGGTTTAAGTTCCTCTAGAGAGAGGCTTTTAAGCTCTGTATCTGACTTTAGAAATGCTGATCAAGAATATTCCCAGTTTTTTAATCACAAAGAATAAGTCTCTTCAAAATAGCAAAAGGAGTCATTTAACCACAAAGGTTTTAAAAAATAAAATACAAAGTATACCAGGGAAGAGGTTAGATTTCTTCTAATTAGAATGTTTAATTGATTTGGGACAAGACATTAATCAAATTTAAAAACTGAAAAGCTGAAAACGAGCTTTGCCTGCTATATAGACATGGGAAGTCATCCTTGGCACCTGCCACTACCACTGAAAACATTATCATAATGATACGAACAGGCTTGAGAGGTATTTCCTTGATAGAGAGTATCAGAATATAAAATGGTCTTGGTACTCTGAGAAACTTTCACGATTAAATGGAAGGTCAGTAATGATAAATAATATAGGCCTTTTTGGCAAGAAAAACAATACTAGCCCAAAAAGATGGGCTCAGTTGAAATAGGGCAGAAAAGGATTTTGGCTTTATGCCATGCAGAAGTTTTAGCTAATAAATATTATACTGGATATATATGCAGGAGTATAATTATTATTTATTAACTTAAAAATGAGTTGGGTTCCAAAATTTTGTTTGAGACTAAAGTTACATTCTTTTATAGTATAACTCACTCCCCCCCAAACCAATAGCACCCAACATTTCTTTTCCCTAAGGTCTTAATAGTTTGGCAAGGATGGGAGTGGAGGGAAGTAAAAGATGGATGCCAAGAAAAAGATTGTGAATGCAGCATGGAAGGGTTACCAATACCAGAAGTGCACACATTGTTCCTCCCTGCATTTGTACATGGGAGAGAAATGGACACTCTTCTTAAAACTACTGTCAGCAGCTAATGCTTCCCTGACCCCTTAATTCAGCTGCACTATCTTCCATGCTGTGCTAACATCTTTCAAAATAGAATAATAATTCTTCTGACAAGGATGGCTGTGGGATGATCCTGTTGTTACTGTTGGTGTAGTAGCAGGGGTGAGATAACATATGTGTATGTGTCTGGGGGCGGGGGGAAGATCAGAGAAAAAAAGAGAGCTTAAATAACCTCTTGTTCCAGAATTCCATGTTGCATATTGATCCCTACTATAGTAGAATAAATCTTTAAAGAGTTACCAGCCAATTGAGTAGAAATTTGAAGAACAAACAAATAAATAAAAACTGATCTTACCTTGACATCAAGCAAATAATTTAAATAAACACTCTTCAGAGTGAACCTCAAATGTGTGGCAGCTGCAGAGGATACTGCTTGCAAGAGATCCCTAAAGATAATGCTGTCTCCATAAGATGTTTTTTATGCTATTATAAAAAATGAAATTAACCTGCAGAAAACAATGCTAAATCAGTCCACTAGAGACAGTGGACAGATATATACATTCTCCTAGGCATTCATTTGTCTGGCTGGCTGGAAACTATTGCAAGTCTCACCTCAATCCATAGAGGTGGGCTAGGAAGATCCTCATTCATCACCTATAGGAGGAATTAGAGACATCTTCTGGCACTGGCTGAAATTCCTTGCTATGTGATAATCCTAGCTTATCCTTTGTGATAGCTTTTCTTTTTAAGAAAGGCAACTAAATATATGCCTTTGTAGGTATTATTATATTATTTGCTTATCAGCTTAGTGGTCTATAGGATACCCCCATATTAGAGGTGGAAATACTGAGCCACAAAATTTGACTTGGAAAGTATAGAGCACTAAAAGCCAATCTCTGAGCCAGCAAGAAAATGTCAGTTCCTTTATTCACCATGCACATGCATCCCCGATGTGCACGTCCCAGGAATTTATAACCTATATGCAATGATGAGTGATAGTTCAGATATCTTAATTATCCAACTACTTTAGAATCAGCTCCCTATCCCACCCCCAGACTATCACAGCGTAAACTGGGTCTTGCCAATATTACAGCTTTAAGCAGCATTTACTCTTGTTGAACACAGCAGGTGGCAAAATGATTTAGCATCACAAGCAAATACATATGCTTGCTTGGGCCCAAATTTGAGAAGAGATAAACCTCTTTTCTGGCCCATGGTTTAATGGACTAGAAACGCGCTAAAAGGCACCTAAATCATTGCATATGAACTAGCTGCTCCTCCCTTTGTTGCAAGAGAACTTTTTTTTTTTTAAATATCATGCCCTGCATTTAAAACAGTTGATCACAGGTTATACTTCTCCTCCAACTTGTACATTTTACCTTGTTCCCCTGCTCTACCACATCTAAATTAGCCCCTGCAATATTTCTATTCTTTTTTTGCCTCCACAACAGGCACTGAGTCCATAGCTGATGGGACCTCTGTACCATAAAGGTAAAAAAAGAACTTTGGAAAATCAACTGACTGGGAGAAGATATTAAGCAAGAGGTTAATAAAAAGATGCTGCCCTAGACAGTCACGAGAAGCGTTGACTGAGATCATTCTTCCTCATAAACGCCATTCTTTATTCCTGGATCCCTCAGCTTGACTATGGCTCCTTCTCCCTCACTACTGCCCCTCCCACCATTTTCCCCAACAGATACACACATCATTTTACTTTTAGTATTATTCCTATTTTATGTTTGCTTTTTATTTTCTTGTTTTTTCCCCTGAATCCCCTTGTTCCTATTTCCTGCATCCGTGTTTACAGAGACCTTTACTAGAATCACAGGGGTTGGGGAGACCTCCAGTTTTTTACTCCCTTTCTTGTAATGCCCACTCTTTTCCCCCTCCTTTCCCCCAGAATAGACCTTTACCCAGAAAATAATAATAATAATAATAATAATAATAATAATAATAAAAAGCGAATACAACCTTTTGCTCATCAACAAAGTATGTCTTGTTGTAGCCAGGAATAAGTTAATAAAACAGGGGAAAAGCTTAGTGGCTTAAAAATAGGTTCCTTGGGGTTATGAAGGAACAATGTTGTTTTTTCTTCCCAGCGTGCAAGGATTTAATTAAGTGATAACAGTCACCTTGGGGTGGCTGCGCAAGGCAATAATATCTAGGTGAAGAAAAATGCTGAAGAGAGTTGAGTACAGTCAATTTATCTTCAGAGAAGGCAATAAATGAACAAAGCGTAGGTATTTGGCTGATTGTTTTGGAATGTTTCCATTACTGATAAGCATCAAAATAAAAAAAAAAGGACAGAGATTTGGTATTTTCAGCATCTGAAATGTATTAAATACAGAGGGAGGAAATGAAGAAATCTGCCGTGAGGTCACATCCTTAATATTCTAATTACAAATGGTTTGGTAATTATTTGAGCTAAACATAGAACAAGGGAATTTTCATGTTGACACAAAGGATAGGAACACAGCTGAGTTGTGTATTTATGGCAAACAGAATACATGGCAAATTTTATACTGGCCAAAAAAAAAAAAAAAAAGGGAGGAGGAGGTGCAGAAAGGATGAGATGGGCAAAGTTGTGAGTGCAATTCAGGTGAATTAATTTTTTTTAGTCAGTCTCAGAAATTATAGGATATCTCTGCTCAGAGGCTGAATTTATATATTTTATAGAACGTTAGCTAGAATTTCTGTGATATGCATGTGGGGAATGGGGGAATGAAGAGGGTTTGACTTGGTAGACATGAACAGAAAAGAACAAGAAAATTCAAGACGGTAGCATTAACAGCCCTGAGTAATATAATAAAATCTGTGAGAAAACAAGGGTAGAAAGGTCTGAATAAAATCATTGGCAACTCGGGTCCATGGAGAAATAGTAGCAACTCAAAAACATGTAGTATTTAGGCTCCAGAGAGAAGCTTGAGGCAAGGTTTGAATGAACTGTGCACAAATACTTTGTTGCTAAAACCAACAGTGCCCCCATTCAATTTATTCTGATCATGGGGAATGAGAGGTTGAAAGATTGGTAAAGGTAACAAGGGGTTTCCATTTCGTAGTAACAAGGAAAAAATTATTGATGGAAGCCTCTTTCATTTCCATAGAGTCATTCATATGGGGAGCTCAAAGCGCCGCAACATGAATTAATTCAAACACTCCCTCCATAGTGGGAGTCAGGGAAGGAGTCTGAGGACCATGAAGGAATTTGTCCAAAACTATCACACATGTTAGCTTCTGGACTATGATCTCAGATTCCCACAGTGTTTGTCTATTTAATTGCCTTCTTGGAGATCACCTCATCCCCCTCTCCAATCTGTCCTATTAGGTAACTGTGGGCAATGATGCTCTTCTTGCTCTTCCTCTCATCCTTATCCTAAATACACACCTACACACAATTTTAGTGCAAACTGGTTTAGGATAACATATAAGATCTCCATTTCTAACTGGATCGACTAAAACTTGGCACAGGAATTGTCAATCTGGCTCTTCACTTCTCTTTCCAATGACTAAATTGGACTAAATGACCTCTAAGGTCCATTTCAATTCTGAATCTATGATCCTTTGTCATGCATGCCCAGTATAATCACCATGGGTATTCCCGAGCCAGCTCTAATGACTTTAAGAGCTGACCATTAAATTTTCAGGGTGAACCAAAGCTATAAATTGAGGCTTAGTTTTTTTTTTTTATTTAATTGATGATTTGAACTTAAGAAACAGTTAATTCAGATTAAACTTAAAAGTGGGTTATAAAAATCTGGCCTCAGACATGTTGTAGTTGTATGACCCTGGGCAAGTCATTTAATCCCAGTTGCCTAACTCTTACCACTCTTCTGCCTCCCAACTACTAATGCCTTCCCCTCGAGATTACCTTCCATAACTTGTGTGCCTCCAGTGATGTCCATGTTGTCTCCCTCATTACAACGTAAGAACCTTAGGGACAGGAACTGCTTTTGCCTTTCTTTTTTAATAATTATAAATTTTTAAAATTCAAATTTATTTGTTTATTTGTTTGCTTTTTACATTGAAATACCAAGTTAATTCCCTCAGCATTAAGCACATTTCCTGGCTCAAAGTCAGTACCTAATACATGCATTTTGAATGATTCAGGTGGCTGTAGACAATTCATTTAACCTCTCTGAGGTTCAGACAACTCTCCAAAACAAATATATATAAATATATTGCTAAGTGTCCAAGTGGATAAAATCTCCATACTGGGAAGTTCCAATGACAAAATCACAGGTCTGTCATGCCACTTATTAAAATGAAAAAAAATGGACTCTTACATGATATAATACAGCCTTATCTATCCAGAGGGCAGATTATTAATGCAGAGTGGTGAGTGTGTATGTGTGTATCTGTGCTTATGAGGAAGGGACAAAAAGATCACAGGCTTATGGAATCCTAGCTCTAGATCCTACAGGGACCTCAGCAGTACTCCGGCTCACTCTGCAATATCTTCTTTTTAAAGTAGTTTTTAAAAAGTAATTGTATTTACTATTGTTTGGTATTCTTAAAATCATATTATAGAGGCATTTCCAAAAGGCTTTCCACTGATGGTTTCTCAATTCAAATCAATTTTGCAAGTTTTTTTTTAACCCTTACCTTCTGTCTCAGAATCGATACTGAGTATTGGTTTCAAGGCAGAAGAATGGTAAGGGCTGGGAAATGTTGGAATTTAGTGGCTTGCCCAAAGTCACACAGCTAGGAAGTATCCCAGGTCACATTGGAATCCAATACCTCCTGTCTCCAGGCCTGGCTCTCTATCCACTTAGTGCCTAGCTTCCCCCTCAAGTGCAAAACTGTTAAGTGCCTACCAGATATAAGACACCATGTTTTTCAAATCACTTAAAAAATATTTTTAGATGAATGTTCAAGAAAAATCATAGAACAAGGCAATATTAAGCAGGTCAGGGATTCTTCTGTTCCCTAGACATTGGGGTTTCCCTTATCTTTTTGAATACTTGTCAGTGCTTTTTAATAAAAAATATTCTCACAGGTCCTATGTCAAGATTTAGGTGACAGATCCCTTAGTGACAGCAGATCTTAATACTAGATGACTTAGTGTTTCCTGCTGACAGCTGTCCAATGCTGACCACCCTAAGAGCCAAACTGCTTAAGGAATTATTTACTCCTGCATTCCAAAGAGTTTTGTAAAAAACTGAATGAAAGGATGCCTGGCAATAGGGCTTTTTAAGTTTCAGTTCTGGTCCAGTAGGGCTATCAGCAAAACAAAGCAAAAAATGGTCTAACCACAACAATATACTTTTTGAGCAACAATGGTTTCTCTGCATAGATTCTTTAAATTTTACAACTTTAGCACGTTGGGGGATATTAAGTGTTGTGTGTGATGTTTAATGATATTCTTTCAGATAAGGCCATGAATAGCATGGTGCAGAGGAAAGAGGATCAGGTCTATGCTCAGCTAACCTAAGCTAAACATTCCTCCATCACATACAACCTGTATAACTTTGGTCAAATCATTTCACTCTCCAGGCCTCAGTTTCCTCATCTGAAAAATGAATGTGTTAAATTAGATTGGAATCTCTTAACGTGGTTTCTGTAAACTTGTGTGTACATACATACACATATACCCAGATATACATATATATTTATCCTTGTATTTCAAAATAATGGATTCCTTGGCAATCCTATGAACTTTGTCTAATTCCTTTAAAGACATTATTCTGAGAAAGGGTCTATAGCTTTTACCGTACTATGAAAGAGGTCCGTGGGAAAAAAAAGAAGGTTATGGATCCCCTGGATAAGTTCTTTCTCGCTCTATAGTCTATATGAATGATCCATCACTTGCCATAGACTCATGTGGGCCAAACTCCTGGAGTCTTTCAGGGAAGCTTGATTTAGTAAAGACAATTGCTTAGGACTGGTGGCACTCAACAATGCCCACTTTCTGATGAACTGGATCAATCCTTTACAAATGCATCTGTCAATTTTTGATGTTTAGGTTAAGAATTGTGAAGGTGAGAAATAATTGCTCCTTGTGAAGAGCTCATATACCCCCCAACATTAGATGGGGAGTGAAGTTGTAGGGTTTGTTCATGCCCCAAAGTCTGTCAAACCACTTAGATAAAAGTTGACATGGGTTGGGAGAAACAGACATCCAAGTTTCTGGTGTATGCCAAGAACCAACAGCTCTCCGCATGTTCTAAAAGTTTTGATTATTACCACCATCTATCTATATCTCTGGGTGCTACTAACCTCACTATTAAAAAGACAAACAAATAAATAAAGAACTGCCTTCTCCTGCTCTCCTATATGTCTGGAGCAAAGGATACTCATTTGAAGTCATAGACTTCCATGATTCAAAAGAAGTGGGAAATATTCCTACTATGAGACATCAAGGTCTTCAGAGTAGAGAATTCTTGTGCACTGAGCACTGTGAAGTAGAACAGTGGGAATAAGGAAAATACTAGTAGTGGTAACAAGGCACCAACCATATAATGTAATGTAGAGCACCAAGGCAACTACAAAAATCTTTCTACACAAATAAAGTCAAATCTAAAAAATTGGAAAAACAATAACTTCTTCTGGATAGGCTGAACCAATACAATAGAAATGATAATTTTGGGGCAGCTGGGTAGCTCAGTGGAGTGAGTCAGGCCTAGAGACAGGAGGTCCTAGGTTCAAACCCGGCCTCAGCCACTTCCCAGCTGTGACCCTGGGCAAGTCACTTGACCCCCATTGCCCACCCTTACCACTCTTCCACCTATGAGACAATACACCGAAGTACAAGGGTTTTAAAAAAATGATAATTTTTACTTAAATTAATTTGCCTTTACAGTGTCATACCAATCCAATTACCCAGTTATTTCATACAGCTAAAAAATAATAAAAGTCACCTGGAAGAACAAAAAAGTAGAGAATATTAAGGAAGATGGCCTGTGTTCTTGGGCTCAGTAAAACTTGGGTTCAAATTCTGCTTCAAACACTTACTAGACACAAATACTATGCATATGACCTTGGAAAGTCTCTTAGCCTCCTTGGACCTCAGTTTTTTCATCTGTATAATTAGGGGGTTGGACTTGATAACCTCTAAGGTTCCTTCAGGCTCTAAATGTATAATCGTACAGTGAGTTAAAAAGTACTAAGATTCATGATTCCTTGTATCTAAACTTTCCATGCATCATAAAGATCTTGGGAAATTTAAAATGAAATAAAAATCATTTCTACATTAAATTAGTATTCAAAATGATTTTATTTGGTATAGAATTGTTACAGTCTGTGAGCTTGCTAATTTAAATAATAATCAATTAATAAGAGATGTGTATACTTGTGTTGACCTTTCTATTTTCAGTCTAATAGAGTTTATTTTATAATTGCCTATAAAACTAGTGAATCTAGTTGAGCCTGACAAAGTGATAAATTGTGATATTTAGTCATAGAGTCATAGAGGAGGAACGCACCTTGGCCATCATTGAGTTCAAACCCTCATTTTATAGATGGAGGAAAATGAGATTTAAGAGAAGAGAAATGATTTGCCCAGTGTCTTATAAATCAAGAATGGATTGACTGCCAGTTCAGTGCTGATGATCTTTGTTTCCAAAATTAGTTAAGATGTTTTGAATGCAATCTGAGTTCAAAGGAAGAAGATAGTGGATCAGTTAAATAAACAACCCAGTAGATAGAGAATAGAAGTATGAATATAGACACAATCTACTAATTAATTTATCCTTAAGAGATATCAGACATTCTTTGATTGTGAATATCTCTGAAATCTATTGTTTTCCTTCTTAAACTACACCCCTATCAATTCATACTGAGAAAGGAAATGCATATCTTTTTTTTTTTTTATCACAAAATGCTTCCTAGAAGCCTCTGTGTTGCTGATATGGTGTGAGTGAAAGAACACAGGTGTTTGAGGACCTGGATTCAAATATCACTCTACCACTTTACTACCTGAAAAATAGGACGCATTATTTAAACTCACAGTCTCAGTTTCCTCATTTTTAAAATGGGAGTTGAATTAGAAACAATTAAGGTCTTTTTCAGCTTCAAAGTCTATGCTCTTTTGATGTTTATTTCCAACTTGTGCTCGTTGTGTGTTCAGGTGTTCCACAAACATTTATTAAGTACCTACTGTATATAAGGGGCTATGCTAGGTTCAATACATACAAAAACAAAATTGAGTAAGTTCCCGCATTCTACTAGGTGATACAATACTGACACAAATAAGTCAAAGCAAAACAGTACAAAATGATACTAATAACTCAGGACATCATCAAAGGCCAGATGTGGGAAGTGTTATGGAAGTTGAGCCTTAAAAGAATTAAAGGATTCCAAAAGTGGAAGGCAAAGAGAGAATCAAGGAGGCAATACATTTCAGACCTCTGCAAAATCTGCAACGTCAAGAAGATGAATGATGTACAAATTAGTAGAACAGAGAGCTCATTGGTAAGAAATAATGCAAACAAGGATTGAAGTATGCATGGTTCTAAGGAGTTTGTTATTATTTTTTATAATCTTGTTTTGCCTGTATCCTGAGAACTGGAGATAAAACTGATAAGGTTATGGGAGCAAAGGAAGGAAGAAGAAAAACCAACACAAATCAAACCAACAAAATCAAAGAAAGAGGCAAAAGGACTTCTAGATGCTCTTGTGAGCTCTGGATGACTAACGTTTTGGCCAAACCATAGCAGCTATCTTGAAACTAGGGGCTCTGCTTAGCATATGCATTTGTTAGTGGAGGTAGGAATGCTTGTCAATGTCATTTATTCGATGTAAAAATGTTTTCATTTGCAATATTGAAAAAGAAGATTCAAAAAGCATATCCGCAGGAGCCCAAAAGGCATTCAACAGCAATGAACCTGGTTCTAAAGAGACAGCTTTTCAAATCCTCATATTATAGTCTCAGATTTTCACCCATGGAGCTTTAGCCTTGAATCCCCTATTAACATGGATGAGAACTGCATAGCTAAATCCACATCCATCAAGTTGAGAAAAACACTCCTTAGTGTTAGTTTTGACTCTAGTGTTATAACACAAATCATGATAATATTCTTATATCTCTGTATCTCATAGCAAAAAAAAAAAAGAATACCATCTAGCGTTCTACCTACTAATAAATTACGACTTCTACCACAGTTTATGATTATTACCCCATTCCATATAGATAATAAAGTTCTTCTTTATAATACTTTATGTAAAAGTTTGTTAATAAATAATGATAATTGTAGTTCTGGTTGTGCCTTTCAATGAAGATATTTTTAAAATTTATAAATAGGAATTCAATCCCATTATGACCTCTTAAGGGAGGAATCATTATACCTATTTTATATACTTATAAATCAAATTTATGTGCACAACTTAAGGCTGTATCTCAACATAATCCAAAAAACAAACAAACTGGTAGATAAAATTAAGGAAGAAGCTTATTAATCAACTGTGCCAGGTTATTTTACAGTATAATTAATAAATGCTTCTTTTTATTAGAGCCTGGTATACTCAATTGTTTAGAACATTGTGTTAAGGAGGCCAAAGCCACCAGTCCAATCTCCAAATGAACTAGCTAACTTTACTCTGTTCCATGGCCACAGACTTTATCCCTAATTCCAGCCAGCCATTGGCTGGGATGTGTTGTATACCTTCATGTAAGATATTAGTCCCATGAGGATGACCTGAAAGAGTATGTATCAGTAAATATCTGTCACCAACATTACAAAAAATAACACAAAAGTACATACTCTACTGATTATAGTATAAAGATGAAAATGAATTCAATTACTAAGTATTACATTTTATATAACATTTTATTAATAATAAACTAACAAAATTTACTAGAGTGAAAAGGTGCTAAACTAACTTCAGACACATTCTTGAAGAAGAGAGGAAGAGGGAGGAGCTACAGAACTTATAAAACAATAAGGTGACCACACAAATGTGGAGGCACAGGAGAGATTAAAGGGAATTTTGGGAAATACAAAGGAACTTGTGGGGGATGAAGTCTAAGGTTCAAAATCTCCATTTATACACTAGGCATCAGGCAATGTTTCAATATAATGTCTTATATTTAGTAGATACTTAATAAAACGCTTATTGAATTGAATGAAAGGCATATTTATTAATTATTATTAGTAAATACAAAGTAATTTTAGAAAGAGCTTCCTGTAGGAGGCAGCCCCTGAGAAATACTATAGAAAATTTCCATAAAACAAAGGTATTTCATATTCATAATGGGTCTATGGATTATTCTTTAGTAATATTCAGCCTGTTTTTGTCAAGCTATATTATGAGGCTCATCAGCAAGGTCCATTCCCTAGCCAATCCTCCTCAAAAGATGAACTAGCTTCCAGAGGTCTGCTGCCTATTTGAGACTCAAGATGCTAAAAGAGAACTAGGGATGGAGTGTGCCATGTAGAAAAGCTGAGGAGTTCTAGTTTTGTTTTATTTTTTGTTGGTAGGTTTTCTTCTCCTTAGGTTAAAAAAAAAGAAAAGAAGAAAAGAAAGGAAAGGAAAGGAAAGGAAAGGAAAGGAAAGGAGAGGAGAGGAGAGGAGAGGAGAGGAGAGGAGAGGAGAGGAGAGGGATTCGAAGGGAAGGGAAGAGAAGGGAAGGGAAGGGAAGAGAAGGGAAGAGAAGGGAAGGGAAGGGAAGGGAAGAGAAGGGAAGGGAAGGGAAGGGAAGAGAAGGGAAGGGAAGGAAAAAGAAAAATAAAAATACTGTTCTGAGGAAGAGTTTAAATATGGACTGGCAGCCATTTCACACAAAGAGTCAATGGGTGAATTATTCCATAAACATATATTTAAGTAAGGATCACATCCTTCCTTGATATGATTAAAGGCATTGACCATATCTCACCTGGATCAGTGTTAGGAAAATGGTGGATTGGGCTCTTTCTCCTCTCAAAACTCTATGCTAGTCACATTCTTGGCTCCTTAACATGTTTCAACAATACCCAACTCCTGATGATAGTGCTATTACAGAGATTTAGCCACATAAACCAGCCTTTCAGTAGAAAGAAGTACATTTTTTTTTATCATTTACAGGATAGCTTTCAGGTCAGTTCACAAGTAATGCCCTTTCTGGAACTTGTATTTTTCTAGTTATTCCTAGAAACATGGCGCTTTAGCAGAATCTATTATAAGACAATGTAGTCTGTGTTAACTTTACACACATTAAGAACACATTGCTAATTTCACTTCATTCTGGTCAGAAAAATTGTGATTATCAAACAATATAGAATATTTTCAAATTGTAGTGAATTTGGATATACTTACCAATGTAATTATATGGCACGGGCTACTAGTCCTCTATGGATTTGATAATTGTGTCATGACATAAAATGAAGCCATTATATAAAATTCAGGCCATGGTATTTACCTTTATAAGGAAAATGACACAAAAATGGCTCCATATTAAGGTTGGAAGGCATTTAAAATGCCTTCAAGCATTTCAAATAAAGACTACAAGAGTTTACAACCTCTGAATGTAACATGCTCAAGTTAATAGGGAAAGGATTCAAAGATATTGTCAAGGATACAATTGTTAACCTTGTGACAGAGCCATCATCAGCAAAATTTTTGGTGTTGTATGCACTGAAAACTGAAGGTAATTTTCAGCACAGTTCAGTATATCTGAATTTTCCAGCAAATCAGGCCATAAAGATCACACATGGAAAGTTTCATCTCCTTGCCTCAAGTTTCTTCCCATTCCATTTTATCCTCTATTTAAATGTCAAATTGATTTTCTGAAAATACAACTATAACTATCTCACCCCTCTCACTTCCCTATTCAATAAGTCCAGTGATTCTCTATCACCTCCGAGGCCAAATATTAAATCCTCTGGCATTCAAAGTCCTTTATGACTTGTCTTCTTACTTTGTGGACTTCTGATGCTTTATTTCCCCTCTATCTTACCTTCATAGTTCTCTTCAATTCAGTGATGTGGGTCTCCTTGCTGTCCCTCACACAAGACATTCAAATTTTTTCAATGGATGTCCTCTATGAATGGAATTGTCCTTCCTCATTTCTACTTCCTAGCTACCATGGTTTCCTTCAGGTTTCAACTAAACATCTACCTTCTATGGATCCCCTTAATAGTAGTGCCTTCTTTCTGCTGATTATTTCCAATTGATCCTGCATATTTCTTGTTTTTAAATAGCTGTTTCATGCCATCTTCCCCATTAGATTGGGAGCTCCTTGTGAACAAGGATTGTCTTTTGTCTTTCTTTGATCCCTTGCATTTATCATAGTGCCTGGCATATAGTAGACAATGAATAGACGTTTGTTGACCGGCTGATTGGCTAAAAGACACTGGGAAATACCAGTCCCCCAATGTTGTACTTTTAAAAAAAGACCTTGCCTTCTTTCTTAAAATTAATACTGGGTATTGGTTCCAAGGCAGAAGGACAGTAAGAGCTAGGCAATGAAGGTTAAGTGGTTTGCCCAGGCAGGAAATATCTGAGACCAGATTAAAAAACCCAGGACTTCCTGCCTCTAGGTCTGGCTCTCAGTCCTTTGAGCCACCTGCTGCCCCTAGATGCTGCACTCTTAACTAGCTTCCTTGCTCTGATTTTTGTCAAAACATTCTAATATGCAACTACAGTAGATCCTCATTTTGCAAGCAATCTCAGAATAGGGGAGAAACTAGTGCCCTCCTTTGGACAATCGGTAGTGTCTATTGTTGCTGCCCTTGTTCAATTGTTCTAGCTTCATGTTTGTATTAAAAGGGATAAAAGAAAAAAATCATTACTAGGAATACAATATCACAGAACAAAATTTTTTTTAAATGATCAGGAAGTTGTCTTTAACTTGAGTGTCAAAAATTATGTATTGATTCTCACTAAGAGCTTGGAAAGACCTATTTAGGAAGGAAAGACAAATGGTGGGAGCCAATATCCCTCCTTCCCACTGTCTACAACATCAAAAGACACTTATTGGTGGCAGCTAGATGACTCAGTGAATTGAGAACCAGGTCTAGAGATGGGAGGTCTTGGGTTCAAATTTGGCCTCAGATACTTCCTACCTATGTGACATTGCATGTTACCTCATCTCCATTGCCTAGCCCTTACCACTCTTCTGGTTTGAGTATTTGTTGAGAAAGCACCTACCTTCATATATCTGATTAATAAACCAACAATGTGGGGGAAAGGCTAGTAGAAGGAAAGGGGGTAACAGACTGAAGCTTGGGGCTAAGGGAAAGAGGTAGGCAATTTCATGGATAATCAATCCCTTTGGACCTGTGTGGAATGAATGAATGAATGAATGTATGAATGAGAAGCATTTATTAATCCCTTAATATGTCCCAAGCTCAACACTACAGAGATAGAACACTTAGTAGTGTTTAATCCAATTTAATCTTTAAAATCCAAAATTCACTACTGAGAGCACTACCTTATAAAGTTAAGCAGGTAAACAGTTTCCTACTCTTGAAAACCAAGTTTGGGAGCGAATTTAGAGAAAAGAAGAAGACTTTACCTTTTTTTTTAAACTCTGAACCCATTTGGATGGATGTTTGACTTAATTTAGAAATCTATGGAAAGAAGACAGACCAATATTCCAGAAGATAAGAAAAGAATATATCTATCTTATCTCAGAACTGCCCCTCTGGATTTCTTTCTTTATAAACTGACTTCACATTACTCTCTTCATGCACACCATATTCCAACCAAATTGTCCTACTTTGCTATTTTCTGTTCTTACAACAACTCTGGAAGGTAGATACTATATTATCCCCATTTTAGCAATGAAGAAACTAAGTCATATAGAGATTACTTGGCTAAGATCACCCATCTAGTAAGCTTCTGAGACCAAATTTGAACCCAGATCTTCTTGATTCCAGATATAGTACTCTTTCCATTTTGCCATCCAAATAGCAGCAAGAGCTGAGATGTCAGGGCCTTGACATCTTCAAGATTCAAGAATAGCAGGGCACATTTCTTAATGGCACAAAATCCCTTAAAGAGACAGAATTAGCTATACTATCCATACCATCGATGGATGCTAGAACCATCTTCTAAGCATAGTTCAGTTCCACATTTCTCACAGGAAGGTATCAATGTTGTCCTCTTCCTGTAGCCCATTGAAAACAGTGTTATCACCTGCTTTTGGAGACAAACCCCCAAAGCCATTACTTTGGAGGCAACCCCAAAAAGCTATTACTTTGGAGCCAACCCCAAAAAGGCCATTACTCTTACTCTTGAATGTATTATGTCACTTGGCATTAGTGAGAGAAACCGTTTTTGAGTATAGAGAATCTTTCCATGTCTCTCCTTAGCATCTTGGTAGGTAATTATGCAGTACTCTAACCCTCCGCCATTTTGGGCAGAGTACCTGTCTTGGACTTCCAATGCCAAGGTGGCTGCTTGTTCCTCTGCCCTTTGAATAGCATCTCAGTGGCTGTCATGACATATCCTCTTCTTCCCTCACACCCTCAATCTCCCTTCCCCCCCACCCCCATCTTGGAGAATGAATTCTCTTTAACCCTTCAACCCAATCTGATGCCAATGGAAATAATTAAGGCTGACATTTCTAGGGTTAAACATCAAGCAGGAGGAAGAGCTGAGAAAGGAAATTCCCCAGCTCCTTCAAAATGAAAAGCTGAGGGTATATACCTTCTGTGGTTGTCTGTGAGATGCTTTCACATCCATGTGTCAAGGGTTTTTCAAACTGACAACTTGCAAATTTGAAATACAAAAATGCCCAGAGCGATATTTTAGTGGCTCAGGGAAACTCTTGTATGGGAAAAAGAATTCTAAAGTGGAACGTCTCTTGAAATCACACAGGGCCTGACCACGATACTCTAATTATGCTAATTGCTTCAATGCCCTTGCTTTATTTATGCTGAGCAGCTAAGATAAATAAAGGGAAATTGCTTTGGATCTAACTGTATTCATATCAGAATGCAAACTAGCCCGTGTTTGTTATGTGATTGCTGATCTGTTTACACTAAATTCTGCAGGTAATTGCAGTTTTGATTACACATTTATTTCGAACTGCACAGGTCCCAGGACTAGGTCTGTCTGTTTTTATAATTAAACCGTTTTGTAATATCTAAACTCACTAAAGAGCAAAATGATGCTTTAAGAATTTACATATTTTATGCATTAAAGGAAATACTTTGGTGAACGGTGACAAAAGGAAATAAACAAGAAAAACAAAAAAACTATGTTTATCACTAAAAAAAAAAAATGGACAGCATGTTCTGGATTTGAAGAAATTGGAGACATCTGTTCCAAGGCCTGTTCGCTGAATGGGACAGATGCCCCACACGTCCTTCTAATCTGTTACACAGAACATAGTTTTTGAACTTTCAGTTGCAACTTTAATATTAGCCAATTATATTAACAGAACATGCTGCATCTTAGTGATTACTAAAATGTTAGAATAATATCCTACAACTCAACCTAGATCTAGAAATGGCTTCCTCCTCCATTTCCATTTCTCTTTCCAGAAATTGACATTTTTTCAGAGAGGTAACCTATTCACTATGGGATCTTGAGTGTGTTTACATTGCTTCTTCATACCTACATGCTGAGAAAAAAAAATCTCTTTCTCTCTTTAGCAAAAATCTATTATTTAGCATCACAAGATGGCAGGGCAGTCTTCTGATGATACTGCTACAAATTTAGAGCTGTGACATCTCCATATTGCTTCTTCATCCATCATCAAATTCTGACATCTGTAATTCAGCCTACCTCAACATGATCAGAAAGATAGCTCAGTGGATTGAGAGCTAAGCCTAGAGATTGGAAGTCCTGGGTTCAAATCTGGCCTCAGACACTTCCCAGCTGTATGACCCTGGGCAAGTCACTTGACCCCCATTGCCTACCCTTACCACTCTTCTGCCTTGGAGCCAATACACAGTATTGACTCCAAGATGGAAGGTAAGGGTTTATTTAAAAAAAAAAGAAAAGAAAGAAAGTTAATTTTAGTCAATGCAGACTAAGCTAGAACACTTAATCTAGATTCCACTAGTGGCAAATTCATTGTTCTGTACTGGGAAGTAGAAAGTTGAAAATGGATCCATTTTTAAATTTTGTCTTCTAAACTCTTGAAATAAATGTGTGGGAACACTACCTTCTGAAGGGGAAATAAAGAGGGTCGAGAGGTGATGAGACACTTAAAAACTCCAAGCAATGTACCCATAAGGAAAGGTATCTTAAACAATGCTTGCCAGACTAATAGGATGCCAAGGAGAAGTTGGAGTATGGGGCAATGGGAAAGTAGATGTCCCCAACTCTGAGATTGCCTCCCAAGTACCTACATTACAGGGCTCATCACAAGATCACAGATTTGCATAGCAGCCCTTGCAAATATCCAGGAAGTTGTATTTCTAAGACTAAGCTAACAGGAGATCAGAACTGGACAAAAGGAATTCTTCCAGTGGGAGTTTTGAGCTCTGCCCTCTTTATCTCTAGAGATCCTCCAAACTTCCTCTGGAAGTTAATTCACATTAGCTTCTTCTCTTCTCAATTTGGGAAGAAATATGTCTTCCAGGGTATTTGCAAGAGTTTATATTAGAAAGGATCTTAGACTATGTCATCTTGCATAAGTCCCTTCCATTTAGAGATGAAGGGGGCACTGAAAGCCCACAAAGACCCACAGGGCTAAGATTTAAAATCAAGTCCTCTTACTTAAATTCCTTCATTCTTTATTATACAAAAATTAATCTTCCACTAAGCTTTGTTCTTCCTCATTAACAGAATGATGAAGATCAGACAAAATGCAAAAGTAGATTCAGGTTTTGAGTTTCATCAAAGCTAAGAACCAAAAAACAAAAATCTCTAGACAATAGACATATATCTGTATAGATGTGCATTGATATAATTAATGTTCTTGTTCATTTTAACACTGTAAACCAAATCTGGGGACCAAAATCTAAGTTCTCTGTTAAAGAAAGGGTAATAGTAGGGGTTAGAGGTAGAGATTTGAAATCTAGTTTGCTTAGAATCAGACAAAAGACCTTTAATTCTTATCTTGTCTGTTCAAATAGTCAAACACAACCCCAAGATTTCTTGCCACCCTCTGGTGGCATATTGGAATATAACATATTTAAGCCCTTTAAAATCTAATCCAAGTTCACGGACAAGTTCAGCTTGCCCAAAGCAAGCTTGAAATGCTTTCTTACTAAGAAACTTAGACATTTTCTAATTGTTTAGGTCTAAGCATAGAGTCTTTTTGTGTCCCACTTAATGCCTTCCCCCCTTCCCTAAAGAAATATGAAAGGATGGAAAGCTGGAACACCAATTTGCAGTTATCTACTCTCTTAAGCTACTGTATAATTCATTTTTAAATATGGCATATGGTTTCCTCTCCTGACAAATTAGGAAGTTTGACCTCTAAATCTCTTTCAGGTCTAAGTCCTAGGACATTATAATAGTTCTTCTCTTCTTCATCCTTTTTTGAGGAGGAGAGTATCTCTCACAGTAATGAGCACACTCTTTTGGTTACACTTGTCATTTACTTCCTACAAGGAATTCCTTGGTGGGAAAACTTCCTCTGTTGATGTCAGTCCACAGTTTCTCTATCATTTATAATCTTAAAATATGACTTGGAGCCCTGAGAGGGTAATGGACTTTCTCAGGGGCACAAAGCTAAATTGTGTCAAAGATAGGACTTGAACTCAAGACTCAAAGGCTACTAAATTGTACCCAGATGCCTCTCAAGTACATAGCAGGGGATCCCTAAATTGACTTTTGGGGAAAAGGTAAGGAGTTAGTTATATCTGCACAATTTAAGTGAAGAGTGTATATCAGTGGCCTAATGAACTCCTTGAGGATACGACTGCCCTGGGAAGGGCAGGAACTACACTCTTGGACCCAGTACTTCAGAGTACCCAGGACTCAGGACTCCTGTTCTCCATTCAGAACAATCTGCCTAACTTTTGCCAAGGCTAAATTCTGAACTGGATTGCTTCTGTGAAAGTTACTAAATTATTGAGCTACTGGAATGAAACTCTTTCCTATATTGTATTTGCAGGATGTTTTAATATATATTCAGTAACCAGTGGTTTGATTTTCCCCTGATCTCATTGCCACTTCCCTGTATATTGCACCTCTGGAGAACCCTATCCACTGATCCCCCATGACTAACAAGCTGTCTAATTCACCAATGGTTTCCTTCATTATTTTACAGGTTCAGCTTGGAAAAGCTCAGTATATGTACTGAAAAGACTTTTACAAGGACTGATATAATAATGCTACGGTTATAGCACTGTCCTACTTCTGCTGCATTCATAAGTCTGCCCAATAAATTAGCTTTTTATTATTATTTTAAAATAGGTTTTAGACCTTGTGCAAAGCAAAGGATATTTTATGGAATAAGGAGGAAAAAGATCTCATAGGCTATTTCTGTGTATATATACTATATGTATATATATAAAAAAATATAAAATATAAATATATATATACATATATATGTGATTTAGCATGTGGGTTTATCTACTGTTAATTCTTTCCCTTCAAATACAGCAGAAGTATAAGTCAAAGAAAATCATTTTTACCTGATAGTTATGAAAGATCATGAGTGAGGAAATACATTGTAGAGATCCCCAGTTGAGCTTTAGTCATAGGGTGGGGAAACAAGATGGAAAACTCATCATGTCAACCCAGGTTTGTTCTCTGAATAGAATTTTTAAAAAACACCTTTTAGACTCTGCCTATTATCTTTTTCGCTCTTTTCTTACGTCCTACTTTCCCTTATTTCCTTCTTGACTTCTCCTTCTCATTTCTTTTTCATCCTGGTGTTCCCTGAATTTATGTACATCTTCCCTTCTTTCCTATTTCATCTTTCTTAATCTCCTACCCCTTTCTCATACATTTGAATATCTGGTCTGGTTCCTGAAAAGAGAAATTAATATTCCCAGGTTCCTGCCACTGTTAGTCACATTTAGAAACTTAGACAAAAGAATAAAATATTTGCAACCAATCATGTCATCAAAAACCTTTAACATCAACACCAGAATAAAGTTGTATGGCTCAAGACAAGTGGCACATAGTAGCAGGATGGGTTAGAGGTCCATGCCTCATGTAGTTCCATGCTGCAGACAGCAGATTTTTATTGCTTACTGCTATATGGCTAACAAGTCACCTAAATTTGCTATGCCTCAGTTTCCTCATCTATAAAACCAAGGATATAATACCTGCCCTGTTGACCCCACTGAAAGTTAATTTGGTTATAATCAAATTGGACTATGTATGTAAAAGTGCTATGTGAACTATAAATTATATAGACATAAGCTGTAACAATGATGATGATGATGATGATGATGATGATGATGATGATGATGATGAAGAGGTTGATGATGATGATGTGGAATAGACCCTTGAAAGTGGTTAAGGAATTTGAATCATTATTTAGGTAAAAGAAAGCATTTAATTTTCCATGGTCCAAAAGGTGTTGGGACTAGTCTGCATTTTCAATCAGTTTGGGGCTCATGTAGAAGTCATCTAAGTGGAATAGAGTCATCACAAGAATGCTTTCTAGGGAGCAAAAATCCATATCCTTAATCACTGGGTGGGAGAATAGCCTCTGAGATGGTCCATCA
The DNA here is from genome assembly GCF_016433145.1 of Gracilinanus agilis. NCBI lineage: Eukaryota > Metazoa > Chordata > Mammalia > Didelphimorphia > Didelphidae > Gracilinanus > Gracilinanus agilis. The sequence goes on along the minus strand of NC_058131.1, from coordinate 521,700,541 downwards.
ATAAGTGAAAGAAAGGCAAAAGAAATTTCCCTGTTACTACCCCTTTCTCTATGACATATTTTCTTACTTTGAGATTGTACAAGTCAGAGAACTTATTTGTACATAGGGATGTGTGATTTGGTCAGTTATAACCTGAAAGGACTCATTATGGCATCTTTGTTCAAGATGAAGTTTTTCACAGATTCCTAGAGTCTACTTTTCAGTGAGATCAGAGTTCTAGCCTCAGCTATGCTGCTACCTGACTTTCTAACCTATGGTAGGTCATTGAACCAATCAGAGCCTCAGTTTCCTTTTTTTTAAAAATGAGAAAGTCAATCAAATTTATCTCCAGGGCCCTTCCTAACTCTGAAAGTCTACATAATAGGATGAATCTTTAGAAAAAAATTAACAGTGAACACTGTGCCAGACTGATTAAAAGGGAAAGAGACCCAAGGGAGGAATGCCAGCTAGGAATACAGTTGTAATTATCTAGATGTGAGAGGATGTGACTTGGACAATAGTTGTGGTGGGTTGGGAAAGGAGAGTTGAACTTGAGAGACATTTTGGAGAAAAAAATGGCCAGGGCTAGATCACTAATAGGATGAGAGGGCTATGTAAGATAAAGGGAAGCCGACAATTCCAAGAAGCTTTTGAGCCTGAGAGAATAGAAGAATTGTGATTCCATAAATATAGCAAAAGGGGAGAAGATTTACAAATGAAGATTTACACATATGGGTCTTTTTGCCTTTAAGTTTTCAGTTTAAAGATTAAATACATGCATGCAGAGAAGAACCATGAAGCTATTGTGACTCCAACTTCTAAAAGGTTAAAGGTACATTTTAAGGACCCTACATACACTTCTTCAAAGCTGTGGCTATGGATATATATATGTCAATGTGTGTGTGTGTATTCAAAAACTGTCCTTGGCCTGCTTAGAGCTTACATTCTCATTTCAAATACTTTATTTATTTTACACATCAACAAATTTTCAACATTTTTTTCTTTAATTTTGAGTTCCAAATTCTCTCTCTCCCTCCCTTCTTTTCCCTCTCCTGGAGAAGATAAGCAAATTGATATAATTATACATGTGCAGTCATGTAAAATAAATGCCCATGTTAGTCCTGTTGTGAAAGAAAACAGAACAAAAATAAACAGATAAGTAGAGTTTGAAAAACATATGTTTAAGTACATTTTAAATATACATTTTAAAAATATGCTTCAGTCTGCATTCGGACTCCAGTGGTTCTTTCTCTGGAGGTGGATGAAATTATATTCTAATGGAAGGTATAAATTCTAAGTAGACCAGGCATTTGCAAAAATTTTCTGTCTGTCTGTCTAGCGAACTAGGTGGTAAAGGCTGAATCTGAAGTCCCAAAGACCTGAGTTCAAATCTGAATTCAGGAAGTTACCAAGTATGTGATGCTGGTAGATTTTTCTGCCTCAGTTCCTCTTCTTTAAAATGGGGATAAAAAAAAGTACCTATCTTGCTAGGACTGTTGTGAAGATAAAAATGAAAACATTTAGGAACTGCTTTATAAACCTCTTAATTATTACTGTCCGTCTCTCTATCTCCTTATATCCCTAACCCTTAGCACAGTGTCAGGCACATAGTCCACGCTTAATAAATTCGTGTTGATTGCTGATTGAGTGATGACAACAGGGAAGGAGATTTGAAGGAGACTCAGATAAGGTATTAATGAAGGAGAGGAGGAGTAGGTGCTGACAAGGCCTCTTATTTCTCTCTAACTAACCCTGAACAATCAAGCAGCCAGCAGCTCCTTTAATTTAACCCAATGTGTCTTGGCAAAGACAAAACACCATTCCTTTTCAATGAAGCTCTGGTACAAAGTAGCTGTTATTCTAAAGCAGAAAAACAAAGCAGCCATGTTTCCATGAGGGAAATGAGTGGGAGAATTTTTTTTTTTTTTACTCTTAAAACTTTATTGGAGAGGCAGTTAGGCGGATATTTCCTAGCTGTGCAACCCTGGGCAAGTCACTTAACCTCCCATACCACTCTCCTGCTGCTTTGAAATCAATATTTAGTATCTATTCTAATACAGAAGGTAAGGTGAAAAATGAAAGGTAAGGTAAAAAATTATATAATAAATAATATTTATAAATGCAATATATAAATATGCTATAAATAGTAAATACAAAAACATGTATAAATAAATATATAAAGTATAAATAAAATTATAAAGTATAAATAAAAACATTTTAAGCCTTATTGGGGGAGGAAAATATGTGAAAGAATATAGCATATGACTTCTCCCTCAACCGTCCTTGCTCTGCCAAGAAATCAATAACATCATAAGTTTACTGTGCCTCAGTGTCCACATCTGAGCAGTGGGGATAATAATTCTCAGGCATTGTTCATACTTCAAGAGCCAATCAGACAGTAAATGTGATTGCAGCTTTCCCAAGGAAAGGTGATAGTAAAGAGTGGAGATGTTTGGGTGATCCCTTTATGGGGAAAAAAAAAACAACTCTGCAGATGTCCCTTGCCAAATGCTATATATTTGTCTAGGTACATTTCTCACCAAGAAGGATGCTGGCACCTGACTGCATCCAATTCAGGCTGAACTGTGTATTGTGATTGTAGCACTTCAAATAATGGAAACTGTGAAGAAGAAAAATCAGAAGGCTGAGGAAAGATTATAACTTGGGATTTATAATTATGTTTTCTGGTCACCTTGAGTATGATGATATTTCAAACCTTAGAGTAAAATCACATGTTGCATCAATTTCTGCTGAAATTCTCCCGTACACAATTTTATTCCCCATAAGTTTATGGATTTTTACCAGAAGGCTGTGTCAAATGTGAACACTTAATTCAGAGCAAAGAGGGTGTGCATGTGTGTGTTTAAAAAAATGTTTCTGAACCATATTAAATTTTCATTCATATAGATGCACACTGATATGTATTAAATACAACCTCTATACAAGCAACACATCCAGAAATGCAGCGGGAGACTTCCAAAAGGCCGAATTTATTACAAATTAATCAAATAGGTAAGATAGATCGTAATGGATACCCCAGCCAATGCAAACCCAGAGAAGAAAATAACACCAGCAGTAAGTCAAGAGCCAAATGTTTCTGTTTTGATTTATTCAGCATTTCAAAGATGTTTCTTCTATGGGGAACAATATGCAAGGCATTGGAAATTCAGAAGGCACATCTTTTGTGTACCATAAAAATGTGTGCTGCTAACCTACAATACCCTCATAGAAATACAATTCAATAAGAAACTCAGTTGGGAAGATGCCTCAATAGAACAACATGAAAAAAAATGGTCAATACAAGAATGATTTAGTTTACTTTTACAAGGGATTTTGAAGCTGCAAATAGCAATGAATGCCTTTGAAACTTATAAAATCCAGATAAACACAGATCCGCATTTTTAATTCTTGCCTATCTCTAATGTAGCTTTTTTTTTTTTTTAAGCAGATTTTTTTCTCTCTGAATCATCATTTCTATCAAGGCTATCACTTGAGAAGTGTTACAGCACTCAGCCCTCAGGGCAAAGATAAGTCTTCACCATTGTCACATACCAAACACACATATTCAGCCATATTATGCTGAATGGGAATACAGTACTTTGTGGAAACAGTACTGATTCCAGTGGAATATCCTGAGATACTTATCAGGCTGTTAAAGGAGACATCAGTCTTTTGTCTGGACTGCCCTTGACACATCCTCAAGGAAGTATCTTGCAATTCTTTGTCTTCTGAAGAACCCTCAGACCTCTTAGGTCTAATATAGGTTAAGTGCTGCCACAGATCTCTCAAGAATTTAAAAGCACCTTAAAAGTCACAACTCTGACTTCCCAGAAACAAATAAAATGCAAGCGCTAATTTCTAAGATGTCGCCAGTCTAAGGATGTAGCAGCCATAATAGTAAAAGACAGAAGCTTCCTCCCCATCCCAGCCTCACACAGGAGGAAAATAAAAACAAAAACAACTAGAAATTTAGCCTCAAAATTGACCAGATGCAAGGACCACCTCTAAAAAAGGGTAAAAGGTATAAAGGCAAATTGCTACATTATCATCCAATTATCATTGCCTTTTTTTTCCCAGAGGGTAAATGACTATCTAACAGCCTTTAGCATTTGCTCATTGATTAATGCCTCCATACAGTACACAGCAACCATCCTGGGAGTGAACACCCTGCCCTACCCCCACTCCTCTTCTCCTCCACTCGGTATCTGCATTTATATTGGGCATTTGGTTACACTTTGCAGATGGTGTACAATTCTCCTTGCTCATTCCTTTTGGTAATAAGAGACAGTAAATTATTAGGAATTACCGTTCAATGTAAAGGAAATAGCAGGGTGTTGTGTGTGCATGTGTGCAAATAAACGTATGTTTTTCCCACTAGGAAAAAAAAAAAGGAATGAGTTTAACCGTGGTCATAATTGAAACTTGATACAATTCACGAACCCTAAAATGCACTTATCTCTTCCTCATATTTCCTTCCTGCTATGCTCTCAACCATATTATTTGACTCAACTTAATACAAATCTCCAAAGGATAAACATTTCTAGTCCCACTCCCAGACTCCTTACCCTCCCCTACCATGCTTCCCTCTGCCCCTTAAAATTATAGTAAATATGGATTTCTTATTTCATCACAGATTTTTAAAAAAATAAATACTTCTGGGCAGATTAACAACAAAATGCAGATAGCAAAAAGAAATGTTCATCTGAGATGAATTGACCGCATTTCATACTAAAGTGCTTTCCTGGCATAAACAATACAAATGGGTCATTTTATTCAACTATTTAGTGTAGTCCACTCTAAAACACAGGAATAATTTAAGGCACAGCAAAACTAGTACTTCAGGATGAGAATAGTGCTCTTGGAAACTAAGAGAACCAGTTTTCGGCATGGCAGATAGTTTTAGTTTAATTTTCCTCTTTCCATAGCTTTGGAATGGCATAGAAGCTCAGCCTATCACAGACAGCACAGGTGAGTACGGAAGGATGCTGTACTATATACTATACCTCTCTCGCTGGCACACTAGCTCCATCCAAAGTGCAACATTTCAATTCATCCAGACATTGGGCAATTAAATGGCTCAATTGAGGTGGGACAATATGTAGCTGGCTTTATCCCAGATCTAACTTGGGTTGCAGTCACATCACTGGCTCAAAGCCTGCATCAGTGAGTGATCTGGATGAGAAAAAGTTATCCTAGAATAAAAGAATTTAGAGCTAGAAGGGACCTTAAAGATCATTTCATCTAATTTTTAATGTAGGCAAGTCTTGAATGTGAAGCAGGATACATTCCCATTAGGCTGGTGTATTTTTTTTTTTTTTTTTTTGCCCTTCTCTAAGGAAATGTCTCTATTCCAATTCCAAGAAATTTTGGAAAATTTTGAGGAACCACTTTGGAGTGTGAAGGGCTGAGTATAAAAAAAGGAAAAGCTGCCAGGATTAAGCTTTAACTGTAGGTTCTAACCATGGTTTAACAAGTGCTGTCAAAACCAAGAGAAGTTCCTTTAGAAGTGCAAATGTTCATCATTTTGCACTTGATGATAACCAGAGGCTGGGTCAAAGGCAGGTAGAGAACAGATACTGGACAAGGAAAGTGAGGCCAGGAAAAAAGACTATGAATAGAAAGGAAATGTCTGGATCCAATTTGGCATAAGGGAGGCAGCATGGTTTGGTGGGAAGAACATTCATTGGTTCTTGGTTCAAGAAGCCTTGCATTCACATCATACTATGTGGTCTCTATAAAGTTACTTAACCCTCTTGGGCCTCAGTGTCTTCATATGTAAAAGAGAGAGGTTGAATTAAAGAATTTCTGAGGTCCCTTTCAGATTTAGATCCAGAATCTTTACCAATACAATACAATATATTTTTTGGTAAGTACTATCAAATATCTCCCAGTGTATCCACCATTTCCTTTTCTCGAATTATTTGTATTTTCCTTTTATCTCAGCCACACACATGAGGATTGTCAGATTCTTAATCTCACCCTCACTCAGAAATAATCTACCTCCATGGTCTGTTACTCTGAAATTCTACCTTCTACTTGAAGCTTTTCTTATTCCCTTCTAGTGGCTAGGTCCATTCTCCCCATAATTTCCTTATATTAATTTTGAATATACTTAGTATATACTCACAAATCTTAAGTTTTGCTCCCTTGAAAGAATGTAAGCTCCTTCAGGGAGGGGAAGGTTATTCTTTGTCTTTATTGGTTAGTTCGGATTTTGTATTCAGTAGCTACTTAAAACATTTGTTGACTGATTGGGTGATCTGAGCCCCCATTCTGTCATTTCTTCCTCCTCCACTACTTCCTCCTTCTTTTTTTCTTTTCTTTCTCCTCTTCTTCCTCCTCCTTCCTCTTCTACTCCTGCTCCCTCTTTTTCTCCTCCTCTTCTTCCAAGTCCCTCTTCTCCTCCTCCTCCCTCTCTTCCACCTCCTCTTCCTCCCTTTCATCCTCCTAATTCACTCCTCCCCTTCCCTCTCCTTCTCCTCTTCCTTCTCCATCTCTTCCTCCTTCCTTCTCCTCTTCTCTCTCTCCCTCTCCTCCTCCCTCTCCTTCTCCTCCGCATTCACCACCTCCTCCTTCTCTTCCTTTTCCTTTTCCTTCTCCTCCTCTACCTCCTATTCCTCCTCTTCTTTCTCTTTCTTCTCTTTATTCTCCTTCACCTTACTCTCTCTCTTAGTAACAACACTAAGACAAAAAGGCAAGGGTTAGGGAAACAGGGTTCTGTGACTTGCCCAGGATCACACAGCTAAGAATTGTCTGAGACCAAATTTGAATCCAGATCCTCCTGACTCTAGACCTGGCACAATCTATTATGCCACCTAACTGCCCTCTTCCTATACTTCTTTATGTTTGCCAAACCTCTAGTCATACCACTCCTTTCTGCTTTCTTTCTTTGTTTCCTTTTTGGTACCCTCTATACTCAACCAATTTAACTATGAGTTGAAAGATACCTTTGAACTCCTAGACTCCTTCTCCTAAGTCCATTTTTGCCTTGCCAAACCTAAAGTTACCACTATGATTCTGAATGCCCTGGAGAATGGCATAATACCAAGCTATCTGGGTCCAATTTGCACTTCAATTATCACTCCTCTTGTCTCTTTTTCAATCTCTCAGTCCTTACAGGTCCTTTCCCAGCTGACTAGAAACATGAACACATGTCTCATCCTTAGGGGAAGAAAAAAAACAACAAAAAAACCAGAATTCTTTTGATCCTTCCACTCCCACAGTATCACAGAATTTCAAAGTTGAAAAGGAACTTGATGTTGATATAGAACAATCCACCCCTGAAAAGAATAACCTCAATAACATATCAAGAAATGGTCTCTTTGAAGACTTTCAGCAAGGAGAGAGATAATTCCTCCTTCCTAAGGTTGCCCATTCCACTTCTGAATATCTCAAAATGCTAATGCATCTTTTCTTTACATTTGGCCAAAATTTATCTCTTTTCAGTTCCAACTTAGTTCTGAACTGCAGAACTAATGTAACCCATTTTCTAATGATAGCCCTTAAAATACTTAGAGGAAGCTATTATGCTACAGTTCCTCTCACTCTCCTTTCCTTTCAATTTCTAACAATGTCTTTCTCTAATTCAGGCAAACCATATCCAGTTTCTTTAGTCAAACCTCAGAACTCAAGATCCTTCTGCTTACTAATTCCCTTTTTCTGTTTACTCATTCTTCAGCTTCTTAAAATGTCTTTCTTAAAATGTGGTAACCAGAATTAAATATATTAACCTACAATAGGGTAAACTGAGACTAGTGTTTCCTTATCCTTGGAAGCAATTCCTCTCAGCTACAATCTCATTAGCTTTCTTGGCTACCATATCATATTATTAAGGAAGGCAGACAAATTAAAATCCCTCTTCTTTCTCAGATGTCATCTAGCATGTTTCTCTCTCATACTAAAGAAGTTGATGATTTGAACTCAAGTGTAAAACCTTACACAAACCCCTATTAAGCTCCACCTTGTTTGATTTAGTCTATATCTAAGACTGTGAAGACCTTATCTTGAATTCTAAATATATCTTTTAGGGCATTAGCCATCATTCCAACCCTCATATTACCTCAAAAAATCTGATAAGTATGCCATCAAGACAAAGTAATGATAAAAGTGTGAAATACCACTTGGTTCACCATAGATCCCTAGGGTTCACCAAAGAACTCCTTCTAAGAGAACACTAATGATTGTTCTTTGAGCCCAGCCATTCAATAAGATCTGAATTCATCTAATTTTATATAATGCCTAGTCTTCATCTTTTTATCTTTTCAACAAGAATAGAATAAGACCTTTTATAAAAAAATGTTCTGTTGAAATCTAGCTAAACCATATCTATAGATTTTGCCTGATCTAATTTATCTACTCTGCCAAAAAAGGAAATTAATTTTGTCTGTCATGACTTGATCTTGATATTGAGTCTGAGATTGTGATTTTTTAAAAACTAGTTGTTTAGTAATTGTTTCTTTAATATTCCACCCCCCCTCAAAATAGAGAGAAGCTGAAGCTTATAGCTTACAGACTATTTCTTTCCTTTTTTTTTTTAAATCAGTAATTTACTCTATTTCAGTCCATTCCCATTCTCCAAGATCTTTGAAAGACCACTGACCATAGATTAGCAATCACAACTACTAGTTCTTTCAATACCAAATGACACAGTTTATCTAGGTTGGGAAGCTTGAATTTAGTAAGGTGCTATCCTCCTAAAGTCACAAAAAAAAAAATAAAGGACCAGAGTCCTTGGCATTATTAATGGTCCACCATCAGAAACAAATATAACTTTATTGGTAGCAATGTCATTTGAAAAGAGGTATTACCATTTACTTTGCCATTGAATTATGGGAATTTTCCATCTGATTTGCAGCTGAAATCTTCCATATGTGTGGTACTCCTCAGACCTCATTAGAATGTTAGCTCTTGGAGAGCAGGACTTCTATCTGTATCTCCAGCCCATAGCACAGTGCTTTGCATACAGTAAGTGCTTAATAAATACTTCATTCATTCTTTCTTTCATTCCTAATCTTTCCGGTATTTTCATGGTCTGAGCCTTACTCAGGCTAGTCCCAAGCTTTTTTAGCTGGAATGAAGTGAGACCCTTCTGGGACATTTAATATTTTACTGTTGAAAGGAATTTTGCTTAGCCAGAGCATAAAGATGATGCTTAACAAGGATATAACACACAGCTCAGGCTCTTTCTTCTACTTACAGAAACTTATTGGGGTTAAATATGGTGACTTTGGAGGTCTTGGAACATCAAGGATCCCAATTCCCATGAGCAGACCTTTTTATATCCTTAAATAAAGAAGAAATATGTCACCATGTCCCAAGGTGACTACGAATTTGAAATAAGCCCTAGCCCACCTAGTCTAGTGAAGATTTGAAGTAGCTTTCTTGCTTTTGAGGAAAAGAAGTAACCTAACCTACAAGTTATAGGGAAGGAATCTTGGGGGCTACTAATCATCCTTCACATATTAACTCCTTATTGGCTTTATTAATTCTCTCTTATAGTCTAAAGATCATCTTTGAAACAGAAAACAGAAGCAAAATAAAAATGAAGCAGCAATCTTTTAGCCTATTTCAGTCATCAGTAACCACTGTTCCACTGATCCTAGCAACAGTCCTTTGATGTCCTGGTCAGGTAAACTTAGCTTACATCTTTTCTCCATTCATAGCTAAACTAGGAAAAGATATTTAAACCATTTCCCAACAAAGTGTTTTCAACGGAACAACTGCAAACTATAAACGATGACATGAAAGCATGACATACATCAATAATAGTAAGAGAAATGCAAATAAAACAAACTTGAAGTTTTACCTAACATGATGCAAACTGACCTAAGATGGGAATAATCAATGCTGCAGGTCCTGGGAAAAGACTGACACACTGGTACTTTGTTGGTGAAGCTGTGAAGTCATTCCAGAAGTTCTGGATTTGATTTGGAATTATGTAAGAAAAGTGTCTAACCTGTCTATTTCCTTTGATCCAATAATACTACTGTGGGACACATGCTCCAAAGAAATAAAAGACAGAGACAAAGGGCCAATATAGAATGAAATCTTCATAGCAACCCTCTTCATGGTGGCAAAGCAATGGAAACAAAGGGGTTTCAATTGGAAAATGGTGAAAGGAAATATCATATAAGAACGTAATGGATTAATGAATATAAGCAAATATTATTATACAGTAAGAAATTGATAATAATTAAGTTCATGTAGTTCCTGGGTTTGTTTTGGCAGGTATATACTATTTACTATACACCAACATCTTTATAAAACACTTTCTAATTATTATCTTAGTTGATCTTCATAACTACTTTGAGAGGTAAGTGACAATTAGCCCAATTTTATAAATAAGGAAATTGAAGTAAACAGGTTAATTGACTTGTCCAGGGTCACACAGCTAGTAAATATCTAAGATCAAATTTGAACTCATTTTCCCTAAGTCCACTGCCCTTCCTGTCTTATTAGTTTCTTTCTTTCCTTCTATCTTTCCTTCCTTCTGTAAATGTCTGTCTATTCTGTCTCTCTGCATCTTTATCTCTGACTCATTTTGTTAATCTTTTTTTTCTTTTCACTACTATTTTGATAATCTCTACTATTCTACTTCAGTGTTCTAAACATACTACCTGCTCAACAAATATTGTCACTAATTCTCTGAGCCCAGACCTGGTTACAAGGCAGGGATATATGGATAAGCCAGAGTCAGTCCATGACCTTCATTTCGACAGACTAGATGGGAAGAGGGCCTCTGGGAACATTTGTAGAGGTTGAATTTGGTCCATTAGTGAGATGTTGCTGACCCCGGCATTAGGACAAGAAGTGAAGAAACTATCAGAAATCTAATTAAGATAATTAGAATATAATCACATGATTCAGAAGTTGGCCCACAATTACTAGTAATGATATATTGATACAGAAATATTTCCAAAGGATCTTCAATTTGATAAAGATTCATTAAGCACATGTTCTAAAGGGCTGTTTTAGGCTGAGGGGGATATAAAGACAAAATTGTTCTCAAGGAACTTCTCTTGGAGGAAAATATAGAAAATATATATATAAAGACAAATTAACACAAAATTTGGGGATATGGGTGAAAGAGTACTCAAAGATACTTGAGTCCTAAATACAAACTTAGAAAATCATAGATGAATGTAATTTGTGTTCTGTTTTTTTGAATTTCTAAAATTATTTCCTTATTATAGTTTAATATGGCCTGTGTTTGATATCTCTTGTCTATACAGATCTCTGGTTATGGCAAGAACTCAAAATAACAAAGTGTTTCTGGATCAACTCAGGGAAAATATACTAACAAAGGAGTAATGAAAACTCAGTTCTAGTCCCATCTTGGTCAATCAATCAATTAATAAGTATTTATTAATTGCCTGGGACAAAGGATAGAAAAAGAGGCAAAAGATAACTGCTATCCTCAAGGATCTTATCTAATGGGGGAGATATGTAAACACACACACACACACACACACACACACACACAACAAATAGGAAATAATTAAGAGAAGTCAGACATTAGAATTAAGAGAGAGTAGGGAAGACTTTCTTTAGAAGATCAGATCTTCAAATGGCTTGGCATCTCTGGGAGGTGGAAGGAGGGAAGAGAGAGAGGGAGACAATTTGGATCTTATAATTCTGGAAAATGTATGTTGAAAAATTGTTATTACATGTAATTGGGAAAATAAAATCTCTCTGAATAAAAAAAAGATGAGATCTTAGTTGAGACTTATTTGTCTGATCCTCTAAATCACTTAACCTCTAGATCTCTAAGAAATGGAGGGTATCATAGAACTATACCTTTCCATTTTAGGTTCTAACCAGAGGGAAGGAGCCAGGTTTCTATAACTACCTTTCATTAGCACTGAGTCTAAGATCGTATGCATATTTGCTAATGAAAAGTGTTTGCTATATATGTGTTGGGTATGATACCAATCTAGGGGAATTTGAAAAAGTTATGAAATAGACAACAGTTAATGCCCTTTCCCCTAAGTGGTTTATCATCTAGTTTCTTGGGGTTTGTGGAAGTTGTTATTATTTGTTTTTGTTTCTTTTTTGTCCTGATTTATGATTTAATTGGTATAGAGAACTCCTAGGGGGAAAAAATCTACAAGTGATGTAAATTGGCAACTGTTCTATAAAAATGTAGTAATAGAATTGTTGGACTATTGAAAGAGTAAGTGAATTAATTAGTTAGGAGCACACAGCCAAAATGTATCAGAGGCAGGACTTGAACTCAGGATATTCTGAACCTGAGAACCTAATTTTCTCCATCCATTTTCATGGAAAAACCAAAAACAAGAGAAACAAGAAACCTCTCAAAAACAATTATGAAATATTATGTGAACAATGAAAGCAGAATATTTCATATTTATAAAGTGCAATATAAAAAAGGGATGAAGTTTAGGTAGAATTAATTAGGGAAATTTTCCTGGAGGAGTTGACATTTAACCACATTCTGATAGAGGCAATGCTCATGGATCAGCACAGATGCAAAGGCAGGGCATTTTAGATGGTAATATTGGCAGAAACAAAACCAAGGGAGTAGGAATGAGAACCCTATACATAGGTAAAACCAATCAGATCTACTTTGTTCAAGCTGGGATGCTTATCAAAAGGAAAGGAGAGGTTGGAAAATCCATTTTTCACAGCTGAGTTAGGATATAATGAAAATGCTGTTTGAGGATGAATAATTGGGTAGTTATATGCTAAAGTAGGAGAGACAGTTAAAACAGGACTCAGAGAGATAGATGGTTATGAACTAGGCAATCTAGGGATAATTTAATAAAATTCTAAACTATAGAAAGGAGGCAGCTGGGTGACACAGTCCTCAAGTCAGGGAGCCTTTCAAATCCTGCCTCAGATACTTCCTAGTTGTGTGATCCTAGTCATTACCTAATCCTGTTTGTCTTGGTTTCCTCATCTGTGGAGAAGATAATTGCAAACCCCCCAAGCATCTCTACCAAGAAGACCCCAAAAGGGGTCAGGAAGCATCCCTTATGACTGAGATGACTCCATAACAACAGCAAACTACAGAGGAGGACACAGTAATGGAAAAAATGGGGAGAAAGTCAACCAACGGAGAGAAAGACAGCTAAACCTTGCAACCAATCTTTCATGCAGAATAAAGAAGAGAGGAATAAAGTCATTTTACAATAACAGGGAAGCTGGGGAAGAATTTGGCAAAGAAAATGATGAAGTAAAATTTCAACATCTTAAGTTTCAGATCCAAATGGAGATGATTTTTAGACATGGAAATAAGAAGACATCAGGAGGGCAAGAAGTCAGAACTGGCATAGTAGACTGGGGAGTCATCCACATATAGGTCAGAGTTGAAACCATGCCAGCAGCCAAGTTCCCTGATTAATGGGGTGGAGAGAGAGAAGAAGCAGCTCAAGACTGAATCCTGGAGCATACTCACGTATGGGGATGGAAATGAGGAAAGAGAAGAAACGATCTAGATCTAGTGAAGGCAGGGGAGATAATGGTGACTGAGGAGAGCCCCATGTCACAGAAGCCAACCCAAGAGAGAATTTCCGGAAGGAAAAGGCGGTCAAATTTAAAAATCAGTTGATAAATCAAGAGGATTAAAACTCAAAGAATGATAAGAAAGCATTTGACCAAAAGGTGGTAATTGGTGAGCAAAGAGTTGCATAATACTTACTCATGATGATTTGTTTAGCTACATTAAATCTATCCTAAACTTTAAGCTTATTTCTTTTTTTAATTTTTTTAAAACCCTTACCTTCCGTCTTGGAGTCAATACTGTGTATTGGCTCCAAGGCAGAAGAGTGGTAAGGGTAGGCAATAGGGGTCAAGTGACTTGCCCAGGGTCACACAGCTGGGAAGTGTCTGAGGCCAGATTTGAACCTAGGACTTCCTGTCTCTAGGCCTGGCTCTCAATCCACTGAGCTACCCAGCTGTTCCCCCAAACTTTAAGCTTATGACAGATAATTTGATCAGTAATTTTAAATGCTTTTACATTAAAAAAATTGGTAGTTGTTTCAATTTGCACTTTAAGGATCTCATCATACCTTTGTAAATGATCAATAAAAAATGATCTCTCTCAAGAGAAATAATGTAATTTAGATAGATAGATGGATGATGGCTATGAATTCTTTGTCTAATGATATCATATACAAATAATTTCTGAAATCTGGGGGCACTTTTTGGATGTGAAGTCAAAACATTTTCTTTTTGGTATTCAAAGTTTTTTTTAATGTCATAGGCATTATGTGTGTGTATATGTATATACATATATATATATATACATCTGTGTGTGTGTATATATACTTATGTATATATACACACACACATATAAATACATGTTATAGTTAAAACAAAATGGATAGAGGGTTAGTTCTAGAGTCAAGAATATCTGGACCTCAAATCTGTCCTCTGACACTGGAGCTAGGAAGAAGTCGCAACTTTTCAATGTTCTAGGCAACTCTCTAAAATTAGACATTGCAGAGGAGTTGCTTAATCTGCATGAGTGGAAGAACTTTCCATACCTGGAGCTTGCCACACCATTGCATTCAGAGACCCAAGCCCCTCACCCCCCAAATACAAAAAGATTTATTCCATCCCTACTTTGGAACTATTGTGCTCATATAACAACAGTCAAGTTTGTGTGTGTGTGTGTGTCAGATTCCAAAGCTCTTCCCTGATGCATATTTCCCTTGTTACCACAATAATAAAGGTTATTTTCATTATGTGCTTTGCAGTCACATCAATTCATTTGATATACTGATGGGGAAGGAATCATGACATGGGAATGAAGAATGAGACCTCAGGGATAGACATACTACAAATGGCCAAAGAATACCAATCCATGGTCCAGAATTTTTTTGGAAAAGTATTTTTAAAAAAGCAAAAAAGAACACAAATCATTTTAATTTCAGTGCAAACATCACTTATGACTCAAATAACCTCACTTGACTTCAAAACTGGCAATCTTTATGGGACACCCACCATCCACTTAAGTGGGATGGAGGTTGGATTTATATATATAAAAGAGTGAGGAACAAGAAGCCTCGTCTGAAGTGTGGCTCAGTTGACAAGACATGATTCTACATACCATTGGCCAGTTCGGCACACCTTCAGACTGACCTGAAGCCCCTTGATAATTCAATTCTGGGCATCTCCTGACTAGAAGCAGATAATAATGCAGACATGGACAAAATTGTGCAGTGATTGTGTGAGCGAACTAATGTCCAACAGGGATTATGCTGAGACCACCAAACTCATTTCACTTGTGACCTAATCATATTTGAAACTGGCCCCCTGTGGTTATGAATTTATTAGGATGAACTATTCTTAAACAATTTCTCCAGAGCCTTGGATATATGCCTTTCATCAAGTCTAGGCATGCTTGTCTTCTTCCTTAACTAGTTTGCCCCATCCCCCTTTTCTTCTTGTCCATGGAACAAACACATTCATTTCAGTGAGAATAAAGGGGAACAATCATGTTAGATCCCATAAAAATATGGAATATGTACAAATGCAATAGGCTACTCTGGGACAAGTGAAAACAGCCAAAATGGAAAAATGCCATGGAAACATTAAAACGAAATCAGTACCTCCCTTCTTTGTCTTGTGAACAGGACCTGTCTTCAATGATTGATGTCAATTACTTGTTTCCCAGCTTAGTAAGGAACAAATGGCTTTGTGGATAATAGTTGGTTTTTTAAATAGCACTTTATTGTTTATAAAGCTCTCTCTCTCTCTCTCTCTCTCTCTCTCTCTCTCTCTCTCTCTCTCTCTCTCTATGTAAAATCTTATTTGATCCTTCACCCTGTCAGCTAGGTGCTGTTACTATCCCCATTTCATAGGTGTGAGAGGGAATGAAGGGACTTGCCCAGAATACCCAGTTATTAAATTTGTTTTAGGTGGAAGTTGATCCCAAGGCTTCCTGATTCTGGAAAAAGTGCTATATCCAGAGCATCACCATATCTACTAGGGTACAAGCAATAGAATGCTCCCAACCAATGGATTGAATTGGTAATTAAGTAATGGTATTATGAAATGGGAGCAAGCACACCCAATTCTTTGGGTGTTCATTAAGAAAGACCATGATGGAAGTGTGAAGGAAGGTTTCAATGACATTTTAATAAGGTTCCATGGGTCTCACAGAAAAGCATAGGAAGTACAGAGACTAGTGATAAAATGAGCTGAATTAATTTGATCCTCATGTTTTCACCAGGGGACAGGTCATAGAATCAAGAAGATCTGAGTTCAAATCCAGACTCAGAAACATCTTAGTTGTGTGACTTTGGGTAAACCATTTAACTTCTGTTTCCTACTGGAGAAGGAAATGGCAAACCACACCAATGTCTTCGCCAAGAAAACTCCATAGGTCCATGGAAAACCAGGAGAAAGAATACAAGTGAAACGACTAACAACAACAACAGCTCTAATAACCTGAGCTTCAGTCAAATTAGGCAGTAGAACCCAAATCCTATTCAATTGCTCTTTCCCCTTTGGTGCATCCCCTCCAGGATAAACAATATTTGGCATAAGTTAATAACAATTGGAATTTACTGCTTAGCCATAAGGAATTCTCATGACCAAATATTTCTTCAGTTGGCTATAGAACAGAAGACTTTTAAACGGGGAATGGTAGATAGAACAAAGCCATGGACAGAGAGAGTGCCAACTTTGGGGCCAGGAAGGCTTGGCTTGAGAGTCAGTAGGGAATAGGAGGAAAGTACTAGGGCTAGAATCAAATGATCTAAGTTCAAAGTCCACAAATAATTAATTTATCTGTATTGTTTCTGTGTTGTTTCCTCATCTATAAAATGAAATAAGATGGCAATTTAAAAATAAATCTATAAAATCAAAGAGTTTGGAATGGATGACCTCCACAGCTTCTACCATGAGCCCATGATCCTGCCCTTGAAACATATGCCCTGGGCAAGCCACTTAAACCCTTATTGCCTTGGGCATTTCTTTCAGACTATAAAACTCAGAGCTGGCATTGCTTTGAATTGGTAGAGGGAATTTTCTCATCTGGACCTCAATAGACTAATGAAATCCTGACTAAAGTTTGTTTTATTTTGTTTTAACTTGATGAATGGGCTGAACTAGCCCACTGGCATTAGAAAAAATGAGGGCGATCTATAATTATAACCTATACATTGAAATAGACTTGGTCACTCACTTAAATTTACCCAAACTACATCATCTTTAACTTTTCTCCTTATAAAAGTCATGAGACAAGGAAAACTTGTGTGTTAGAATTGTATCTTTTTCTGGTCCCCCGATGATCTCTCCCCCACACCCTCATAGTCAGTATGGTGAATTTATTTTAAAAGTGGCCAGTTTAAGGTAAAAATAGCAGGAAGTAAAATTGCGAAAGGGGAACCTAGAAGTCACATATAGACTGATTCGGAGATCAAAGGAGCCTATTTTGCAAACTATTGCATATTAAACAAAAATCACATCCTAGTAATATGTGCTGAATTTTGGGAAGCCATTTAGGCAATGCTTTCAAAGTCTTTTGGACCGAAGATACATAAATCTCAGACAAATTCCAGACTCCTATAGTAAGACCTGCAAAAGACCAAATAGTACTGATAACTTTGAGATTATTTAGATATGTTAATTTTAAATTTTTTCTGTCAACTTTGAAAGGATGTGAATATGTTAATGAAGTAACCCCAAGATGACATAAATATGAGTTTGTCTCTCACTGAATCGCTATAAAAATGAAGCCCCAAACTCCTGCCCCCTGGCCCTAATATTCTTCAGTCTCCAGTGGGGTCCATGCTGCTAAGTACTCTCAACCCCAATCCATGATTATGTGAGTTATTCTCTGTGCCTCTTCCCTTTCCCATCTTCTTCCCCATACTTCTGCCTTCTTTTGACACTTCATTCCCATTCACAAGCTATCTACCTCTACGTTTAGTAAATGCTTTATTTTTCTATTTCTATTTTAACTTGTGTTTGTGTTTTCCCTTTATTTGAGACCCTTCTTTAAAATGTCCTACTCATTTCCCCTTACATTAATTTACTGTTATTAATTAATACATTCCATTAAATTGTTATAAGGAAAACGCCCTGTGAACTTTAAAGTATCATATATATATAAAGGCTGTTCTTCTTATGAACTTAAAGTTTGTCTCCAAAAGTGATATTTAGGCTAAGCTTCCTAACAAATAAGTGGTTAATATATATTAAGGAGCTCTAGTTTCTAAAATTAGAAAACCACCTATACCTTCTTGGGGAAGGCTCAGTTTCCCTTTCTCTAAAATAAAACGGAGATGAGTTCAATGATTTAGAATCATAACATGATCAAATTCAAGCTTTAAGTGATTAGAAATAATCCATTCCAACTCCTTTTTAATTGATAAGAAAATCAAAGTTTACTGTAGATAAATAACTTGGGCCAAGGTGAACTGGTACGAAATGACAGAACCAAGATTAAAGATCAAGGCTAAAGAGCTAGAAGGGTCCTCTGAAGCTATGTGGTTCAACCTTCTCATTTTACAGATGACATAATTAAGGCCCAGTAAGATCTATGATCATTCGAGAAGTTGTGAGGATGTGCGTGGATGTACGCACATATGCTAAGTTCCCTCTCAGTTTTAAGGTTCTATAAAGATTTAGAAGGAAATATTATGGGGGAAATAAACAAAAATGAAAACTCTAGTGTATGGTAGTTCTGAATGGCTAGGAAATATAGGTATGTTTATAGAAATGAAAAATTAAACTGACTTTGCCACAGAAGAATCCCAAAGTTCTTCTAAAACAAGCAAACAAATGAAAATTTCCTCCCTGAAAACTGGAACCCAAACTGGTATAAAATCCCCACACAAAATGCTGGTAGAGTTATAACTCAGATTTCTTTATCCCAAAGCTGCTAAGGGACCCCATTAAATTGTTTTCCATTAATGCCACAGGGGCTGAAACATTTGTTACAACATTGGAGTCATTTATAAGACATTTTGAGCTAACAAATCAGAAGGTCCCTGCCTAGCTTAAAATACATGATTAATGTCAGTACCACCTCATTTTACATCAAAACAGGCATATTATTAAGACCTCATAGAAATGTCAAGATGTCTGATATATTTCTATCTTCATATGCCTCTGAGAAAGCTAATGGGACCCAGTGAATAGAGTCAGGAAGAACTGAGTTCAAATCCTTCCCTTTCATACAAATGAGCCTTGGGACCACATTTTGTCATTCAGTCATTTCAGCCATGCTTGGCTCTTTGGGAAAATCCCAGTTGGGATTTTCTTGACAAAGACACTGGAGTGGTTTTCCATTTCCTTTTTTTCTTTACAGATGAGGAAACTGAAGCTAACAAGATTAAGTGACTTGCCCAGGGTCCCCCAGCTAGCAAGTATCTGACATTCAATCTGAATTCAGGTCTCTCTGACTCCAGGCTTGGCACTCCATGCAATGTGCCACCTACGTGCCTTGCAAGTCACATAATCCTCCAACACCAACAGGGCAACTGTTGAAGTGTTTAAGTTACAGAGATTTCCCAAATAATTTCAAATTGAAGGACCTTCCACATAGGGGAAATTATAAAGGAAGGAACATCCCGACCCAATCTAACTCATCCCATCTCCCCACATCAGATCAAATGTTGGTCTGCAAGAAAACTATATTGTGAGCTACAGAAGAGATGGTGCGATAGAGTGCCTGGAGAGATCTATGTTTGAAACAAGGAAGACTGGGATTTAAGTGGCATCTCTTAATTTTATAGCTCAAGGTTAATTCTAAGTGGAAATAGTGCCAAGTCTGGAGATGGGAGGTCCTGGATTCAAATCTAGTCTCAGATACTTCCTAGCCCTGGGCAAGTCACTTAACTCCTATTGCATAACTAAGAAAATAAGAGTTTAAAAAAAAGTCAATAAATATTGCCAAGAAAATGCTACCTGGATTGGTAGAGAGTGTCTCCTTCTCCAAGTATCCCTCATGCCAATGAAATAACAGATCTATTCACTCTCTCCAGAAATAAAACAAGCCTATTTTCATACTTAGGAATTGTCAAAAAATACATATTTTTCTTATATGTAAAATTTTATATTCAAGACATCAGAGGGAGATATATCACTACTATTGACATCTTCTTAGCAATTCCTGTTTATGAAGAATTTTTAAGAACATAGTTTGGGAAATCATGGCCAAAGGGCATACTTAGGCAGTTGGTTGTGAAGCTAGCATGAAGAAGTGTGTTCAAATCCCCTTCTAATAATCACTAGCTGTGTGACAACAAAAAAGTCATATTGTCTCTGAGCCTCAATTTTCATCCATTGTAAAATGGAGATAAATAATGATCGCTGTACCTAGCTCACAGGGTGGTTGTGAAAATTTAATGAGACAATATTAGTAAAATATCTTTCAAAGTTTATGGGGCAGCTGGGTAGCTCAGTGGATGAGAGCCAGGCCTAGAGACGGGAGGTCCTAGGTTCAAATCTGGCCTCAGACACTTCCCAGCTGTGTGACCCTGGGCAAGTCACTTGACCCCCATTGCCTACCCTTACCACTCTTCTGCCTTGGAGCCAATACACAGTATTGACTCCAAGATGGAAGGTAAGGGTTTAAAAAAATATCTTTCAAAGTTTAAAGTATTTAAAGTAAAGTACTACTACTACCACCACCACAATTATGTGCACATCAAAACTCACAGAATAGCAACACATCTACACTCCATGTAGTGTTAACTAAGCATTTTTTCTAGGAGGTGTTTTCTTTTTTCAGTCTGTTCAGAATTTCTTTCCTTTTTGAGGGGTTAGGGAGGAGTGGAGTGAGGATGTAGGGACATATCAAGGATGCTGATCTGTGATTTCACAGGTGGTAGAAACTTCCATTGTGGGTATTCTCCTCACCAAGGCTAATCCAATGACACCTCTGAGACTTATTATCCTAAAGAAATTACCTTATTCTTAGGAGGTTGTGACTTTCTCACAGGCACACAATCAGTAGGTATCAGAGATGGTACATGAACTTATGTCTTTCCAATTTCAAAGCTGGACTTCTATCCACTATATATAACATTTGAGATGCTCACCTAATTTTATATTTAACAATTCAGAGGGGAAAATATCACTACCGCTGACATTTTCCCATGGAATCCCTATTCATACAACTCAGTTGGTTCAAGGTACACAATTTGGAAAACATTGACTTCAGGGTGTTCTGAAGTCTTGCTTTGACAAGAAAAGTTCTTTTGGCTTATTTTTTAACTAAGGACTTTCCTGGAGGTGTTTTCTTCTTTCAGTTTACTCAGAAATTTACCCACTTCCTTATTGATTAAATTGCAATTTTCCCCCTAAAACAGCTTGTAATTGAATCATCTG
This sequence comes from Gracilinanus agilis, assembly GCF_016433145.1. Taxonomy (NCBI): domain Eukaryota; kingdom Metazoa; phylum Chordata; class Mammalia; order Didelphimorphia; family Didelphidae; genus Gracilinanus; species Gracilinanus agilis. Next base: position 521,679,253 of record NC_058131.1, on the reverse strand, counting down.
GTGAAACCTGCCGAAAGCAATCAAAAGTGATCGAAATAAAAGGGGGAAGTTGTGCGATTTACAATACAAATGATTTGGTTGCTGAGATTTTAATCAAATCAAATGGGGGAATGAAATAACCAGTGATTGGATTACGTGGGAAGCAAAATATATTGGACCTAAAGACCCTGTTCCCTCTTTGTAAAAGTCTGGTTAATTCCAAACCAAGCCACATTTATCTTTGTTCTGTCTGAGAGAATTCCCTTACATAGAAGACCTGAATGCTTTCCTTACTGACTTTCTACATTAATTAAAAATTGATGCTGATGATAGTGATGAAGATGATGATGATAACAAGAGAGCTATGTGACTGGGAACTTCTGGCCAATCATTCACTTATTATCAGCTTTAAACATGCATGACAAAAATCTCTGGAGGTCAGTATGGTGTGAGCTCAGACTAACATCCACGCCTTAGTAACCTCATTTTAACATGCTTAAGAAACACTGGAAAAGAAGAGAAACAAAATGGACATCTAATAGCATAAACAAGATAGAATCTATAAAGACCAGCATTAGATTGTCTGTTTGTTTTTATCTTTAGCCTCTCAAAATTATCCAGGAAGCATTTTTATGGGACCTTTGGGTTTTTCATCACTTGTTTACCCAAACAGTATTTTTGAAATGGCAACCATGCACATAGAAGCAGAAAGAGGGTTGCAATGGAGTAACTCTTACTTAACCTTAGGCAAGCCACCCTCTGTAGCTCAGTTTTCTCATCTATAAAATGAAGGAGATTAGACAATCTGGTGCCAAACTCAAATAAATAGAGGGAACACTAAAGGGTACCTAAGGTTCTCTGTGGGCCACAATGAGTTAGAAAATGACCTATCCTTATACATACTTTTAAAAATAACACATCAACACATTAAAACTCATATCGGAACTACATTTTAATCAGGTTTGTGCCACATTAGAGAGTGCTGTGGGCCATATGTAGCCCACATGGATCCTGTGTTGGACACCTCTGGAATTGATGATCTCTAATCATCCTTCTGGCTCTAAAATTCTCCCAGTAACTTTATTTGTTGATTTTAGGCACAGTTGGTGATTTCAAAGCACAGAAAACTCGTGAACTTTCTTAACTTTTAACTAAATGATAATAGCTTTTATTCATATAATACTTTAAAATTCCCAAGATATATACATGACATTTAGATATATTATATTACATATACTATATTTTATAATGTATGTACACTGTATGTAGTTTTATATATAATATATACTATATATACACATATAATATCTCATTTGATTTTCACAAGAACTCTGTGACTTAGATGCTATAATTATTCTCATTTTACAATTGAGGAAAAGAAGTTCAGAGAAATTAATAGATTTCTCTGGCTAACAAGCATCTCATTAGGCTACAGACACATGTCTTTCCAACTCCAAGTCCATCACTCTGAGCCAGTGTACCTCAAATAGCTGTCATAGATTGCTACGAGTACAATACTTTTAATTGGTACTCTTTAATACACTTAGATCACCCGACTCTTGCTAGGTAATTGGCACCCTGTGACTTCAGACTATTACTCATGAATAAGGAGATTCCCCTCTATCTTTCCAACTTTATTCGGGCCTGGACAAACACAATATTTTTCAGAGTACTTGAGGGGCTTGGATGTAGCCATTTTAGGAACTTGTGAGGTTTGAAACTCCGAGGTAACTGATAAATTGTAGTGGCTTAAAAAAAAAGAGTTGGTGAGAAATGGGAGTCTTGAATTTCCTTCCTGGGGTCTGGATTTGATGGATGTAGAGGCCCCTAAAGGGTGGTAGAGACAAGGTTTAAGCAAACACGTTTTAGGGCACACATTTTGAAAATTGAGTGCTACTGTCCCACCTGCTGGGCCTCATTTCAGAATCCATAGCTATCATTAGCAGAGAACAAACTGCTTTCCCAACCACTCTCTGCACTGTACCATACTAGCTCTCCCTGAAAATTGCAAAACTCTTATGGAGGAGCATGTCTCCAGAATTCCCTTCATTTTTTTCAAATCTTGTTTTGATTTTTACTACACTGAGGTGTGATGAGGGAAGGAACGTAGGATCAGAATGTAAGGGATTTTGGAAAAGGATTGCTTCTATTTGGCATCTGTCATTCTGTCTGTCTATCTGTCTATCTATCTACTTATTTTATTAGTTAATTACAGTTCTAGTTTAACAAGGATTCATTGAACAACAACAGTCCTTTCACTGGGGTGTAGAAGAGCAGGGACAGGGGGCTCGGGAGGTATGAGAGAATGAGCTCACCATTCAGAGTCTACTTAATGTCAATCACTATTCACCTTCCCTTCTCCCTGCTTCCCCGCCATATCTAGCAATCATACAAGACCAAGCTCAATTCCCATTTGCTCTATAAAGCCTTCTTTGGCTACTCTAGCCCTCATTATCTACCTCTTCTACGAACCCCTACAGTCCATAATTCCACATGTTTCAGCAGTTAATGATATTGTCTTATATTTTATGCTAATGAATTCAAGATTATTCATTCAAAAATATTTACTGAGCATCTTTTGTGTACACATCACTGGTAGGTAATGTGGGGGTTATGAAAAGAGTATATAACACATAGTACTAAGCCTCAAGGGTTCACTCTATAGCAATAATCATAGCTTACCAACACTTATTTCTTTACAAGATGTCATAGAATGCTTTATAAATATTAAGAGAGAGAGAAAACAACCTACTGGATAGAATACTATATTTAGAATTGGGAGAGACTTGGTTTTGAATCTCTCTTTTTAATATTTATTACTTTATGTGATCATGAATCTTAAGCCTTGTGAATTTTAGTTGTCTTATCTAGAGAATGAGGATAATAATATCTATGGTACTTATCTTAGAAGAATGTTGTGAGGAGCAAGTGAGAGAGTGCATGAGAGGTATCATGGTGACTATCTGATGCTTCAAATTTTACCTTTGTTCCTCAATTTGGGGGCAAACTTGGTTAAGTTATTTCATTTCCATGACTCAGTTTCTCGTAAAATCAGGAGGTTGGATTAGATGGCCTCCATAGTCTCTTCCAGCTCTAAATTCATAAGCCTATGTGCATATGTTGCAAATGTTAAGGCTCACAGAAATGTCGATTTTCTACAAAACACTACATTTTCAGAGTCCCACAATTGGCTAAAAAGCAAAGGAAATATAGTAGCCTCTTGTATTTATTTTTATTTTTTCTGTATCATTAAAAAATAGTATTTGATTTGGAAGAACAAAATATATCCTTAAAGGTTCTCTCCTTTCTCCTTCAACAAAAGTATTTCTCTGGGGCTAACACTGTTCAATAGTTCTCTAATTATCGACATTAAGTGAGGTTTAAAAGAAGGAGACTGATGTCTTTCAAAGATGTTTGCTGTCGTCATGAAAGATGGTCTTTGCCAAGTCTGTATCATGGACTGGTAAATTATGGCCCTTCATCATCAGTTAAAGAGGAATTCATTATAGATGGTGAGGTCCTCTGAATATTCCTGTTTGAAGACAACATTGTACTGAATATATTAAATCTCAGCATTCTATGATACTTTCTCAATGAGATTCATGACTATTCCAAAGGGAAAAGGCTAAAATATCCATATAAGTATAACAATGACTTCTCAATTGGGGTTAGAAAGAAAAGGATGAGTTAACTTGATATTTTAATGTACAAACAAACAAATAAATAAACTTTAATTTTAAAAAATCAATGACTGACTGATAGATGGTATGCTAACAAATTAGGAGAAATAACTAATATACTAAATGATAAAACTATGATACTAAAAACTTATGAAAGACTGGAATAAGCTGGTAAGCAGAAAAAGAGGAATGAAGTCAGATAGGGAGGAAGGGAAGAAGCACATAGTCCTTGACAAATATCTCAGATGATTCTCTAATGAACTATGCAAGTTGGTACTTTTACTCTCTCCATTTTACAGCTGAGGATACTAAGGCAGGCAGTGGTGAAGTGACTTACCCAGGGTCACACAGCTAGGAAACATCTGAATCTGGCTTTGAACTCAGTTCTTCTTGACTCCAAATCAGTTCTAGCCATTTTACCATATTGCTGCCTCTTAATCAAACTCAATTTAACGATTTCATTAGAGATGAATGAAACAAATTCAATTCAATCTGCCAATATTTACCAGGTACCTCTTATGAGAGACACACTGTGTTAGGTGCTGGGTCTCCAAGGCAAAAGCAAAATTATCCCTGAATTCAAGGAGATTACGATCCTCCTTCTAGAGGAAGTAGATTTAGGGGGTGACAGGAAGATTATAATTGGTAAATAAGAGTACAATGTAATTTCAAAAAAGAGAAAAAAGAAGCAGAAAGAATTATTAAGCAGAAATAAAGAGTTGATATATAACAGAAATAAAATTCTTATTAAAAAAAAAAACTTCTCTAAGAAATAAACTTCATCTCCAGCCTCAGACATCTCTTAGTTATGTGATCCTGGGCAAGTCACTTAACCCAAATTGCCTAACCTTCACCTCTATTTTTCCTGGAAGTCAATATTGATTCTAAGACAAAAAGTAAGGGTTAAAAAAAAGGAAAGTTCACAAGTATATGCTAGGAGATGCATGACAGACATGTTAAGTTGAAAAAGACCTGGCAGGGGTAGCATCGAACTGCAATTTGGGAATCAAATCAACATGGATATGACATGGGTGATTAAATAGTTAATGAAATCTCAGATTGTTTAAATAGAAATGCCCCAAATGAGGGATAGAACACTCATAGTCTGTCTAATTTGACTAAATCTAGAGTAGTGTTTTTTAAAAAAATCCTTACCTTCTCTCTTATAGTCAATACTAAATATTGGTTCCAAGGCAGAAGAGTGGTAAGGGGCACACCAGTAGGGTGAAACCACTAGCCCAGGGTCACACAGCTAGGAAATGTCTGAGGTCACATTTGAGCCCAAGACCGCCCATCCATTAAGCCATCTCACTGCCTCTTAGAGAAGTCTTGTGTCTTGTTTGTGGCCCTACATTTTAGGGGAATATCCAAGAGCAAAGACCACGACAGTGAGAAGGCCTCGAAATTCTAACTTCCGAGGACAGGACGAAGTAACTGGAAGTATATTACACCGGCAGGAGAACACTTTGGGAGAACATGGTCACTGCCTTCAAACAATTATTTTAAGGGTATCACAAGGAAGTGAGATTTAATTCCTTTGGCTCAGTCCCAGAGAAACAAGAAATGGAAATCACAGGGAGCAGTGGAAGCCCAAGGAGGTGGATTTCACCATGACAAATAATTTCCTAACAATCAGCGTTGTTGAAAAAAGAGAGAGGGGGGGAGAAGGGGAGGGAGAGAGAGAGAAAGACAGACAGACAGAGAGAGGGGGGGGTAGGGAGTGGGTTTACTTTACGAGGTAATGAATTCCTTGTTGTTGAGCTGTTCAGGCAGAGGCTAAACTACTACTTGCCAGAGGCCTGGTAGAGGGAAATAAGGCTAAGGGGTCTGCCAGATGACCTCAGAGACCCCCATCAGCTCTGAGAACCCATGATTTTAGTGTCTCTTTCCTTTCTGGGACGGAGCACCCAAAACTGTTCCTACTAAGAGACTGTGTTCATCCTAACTCCTAGGGCAAAGCCAGTTCACTCCCCAATTTCCAAACCCTTTTCAGTCTAGGTAAAGAGCAGTTTTGCAGGCTCTTCTATTTATTTAGTATAAATCAGCTCCCTGACAGATTTGGCTTTACCAAGCTGATCCTCTGCCTTGCTCCTTTTTGCTCTGTATCCTCTAAGGATGTTTGGACACTGCTTCATCCTTCCAATTGCCCTGGGTTCAGGCCTTGCCTTACCTCAGCACTCTTTAAGAAACACATACGGAAGTGATAATTTGTCACGTAATTATAAGAACAGATATGATTTTGTTCAGCATTAGAGAGCAGGCACTGTGAGTTCAGCTGGCTCCCTTGCTGAAGAAACTGCTTGTAAATTTTATTCTGCTTCCTTAGCTTGGCAGGGATTTCTCTTCTGCTTTTGCCATAGAGTGGAAAACATGGCAAACCTAAACACAAGCCGTTCCTTTCTGGAAGAACAATGACCATATTATTTGCTATGGAGACTGGCAGGTCTAATGAAAACTTAACAAACTTTTCCATAGCAAGCTGGACGAGCTCATGGAAGGGCTTCCTGGCACCGTCTCTAGCAACCCACAGAGTACCTAAGACTCCCATTTGTTCAGAGAGAGAAGGAATAGGCTTTAGAGTTTCAAAAGAAAAACAAAATAGTAGAGAACCAGAAACAGAAATAAGAAGTTTGATGTTTAAAGAAAAAAAAAAGCAATATGGCTTACTAGTTAAAAACAGCATCCTAAAAAGTGTGAGAAAGAGACAGGGATCAAGACAGAGAGACAAAACCAGAGAAAAGAGAAGAAAAAAATGAAGATTTAAATACAGGAAAGAAGAATAAAAATCGTCATAGGTAAAGCTAAATGTCTAGGAGTTATTCTAGATAGTTGTTGGACAGAGAAGGTCACCAAGAGAGGGAACCTGCTAAACTGAACTGTACGATGGTAGGCCTGTAAAATTGAAAAGAAATACCATTTGCCATGGTTGACACACATCACCAGAATGGGAAAAAAGAGACTGATAAGACAGGAACTGAAATGGAATCCCAGATGAAGATGAAAACTTAAAAGGCCTGCTACCACCTGGAAGATCATAAAAAGACAGAGAAAGAACCTAGTTTTTCTTGGGAAGAAACAAAACTGTGAGCAAATGAGAGAGCAGAATGGGAGGCCGGCTTGACCATCTTTTGCTTCCAAAAGGCCTGCAAATGTTAAAGCAGGCTCCATGCTCCATCAGCCACAAATGAACAGGCGCAATATTCTCAAGCTGTATTTACGCTTACTTCAATGCTTTCTCCTTTTAATCCTCAAAAGAAAAAAAAAAAGATAGCAATCTAAGCTTTTTATCTCCATTTGTCCAAAGGACTAACATTTATTGCTAGAAACTATAAAGAAAAACAAATTGCTTAGAATTTTTCTAGGACAGCTCACCCTAATGCTAATTCTTTCCAAAGAAAAGAAGAATTTAACTCTATCCTTATTTTTTCCACAGGGCTAGGTTTGGGTAAAAATATCCCAGGGATACCACGAAAGTGCTAAAATCTTGAAAACAATACTAATTTGGACTTTCACAAAATGGAAATCTCTATCCTCTCAGGCCCACTGTGGTTCTTGTGCCAAAGCAGAGTTGTTGTTTTTTAATTATTATTATAATTTACTTCCAATAATTCTGTATCAGAAAGAAAGAAAAAAAGAAAAAAAAAACCAACAACCCCTTAGTTCTTTGATCATAAACTGGGAGAGGAAGAATACCTTTAAAGCCACCTAGAACAGTGGTTTGTGACCTGGAGATCCAGATACCTTTGCTTTCCTTTGTTTTTTTTTTTTTTTTCATTTGTACATTTAAGAACATTATTCTGAAAATCCACCTAAAAGCATTTGAGTAAGGGGAACAGTTAAAGAGAAGGGGTCTATAGGTTTCACCACTGTGCCAAAGGGATCTATGACACAGTAAAAAGGTTAAGAACTTTTCATCTAGAATAATACCCTCACTTTTAGATAGAGAAATTGAAAGTGATGGAGATTGAATGGCAGCTAGGTGGTCCAGCAGAGAAAGTATTTGGCCTGGAGTCAGGAATATTCCTCTTTGTGAGTTAAAACACAACCTCAGGCACTTTCTACCTGTTTGACCCTGGGTAAGTCACTTCTCCCAGTTTGCCTCAGATTCCTCATCTCTAAAATGGGCTGGGAGAATGAAATGGCAAAACCCCAAATGAGATCATGAAGATTCTGACATGGCTGAAAACTACTGAACAACAATAAAAGCTTGAGTGATTTGCCCAACTAGGAATTAAGTATCAGAAGTAGTATTTAAATTATAGTCCTATTACCCCACATCCTGCACTCTTTCAACCAAAGGCACTTAATTTCTCAATGATTTATTGGTTTATAGGTAGGTAACATATTGGATAGAGGACTGAACTTGGAAGTAGAAAGTTCTGAGTTCAAATATGTCCTCAGATACTTATTGCCTGTGTTATTCTGTCACTTAACTTTTCTCTATCTCGTAAAATAATAGTATCAACTTTCCAGGTTTGTTGCACGGTTAAAATGAGATAATATTTGTAAAGCACGTTGCAAACCTTAAAACATAATATAAATGCTTTTATTATTGCCATTATTGTCTTTGATTTACCTAATTAGATCCTAGAAGCAAATAATTCGAGAGAATAGAGAACAATTGTCTAAAGGCCAGATGTATCTTGACAGTACTAGAGTTGTTTTTCAGAGCCCAAAACAGAAGGGAGGAAATATTCCAAAAAGGAGGCAAGGATATAGACTGAAATTAAAACACACACACACACACACACACACACACACACACACACACACACACACTTCTTGCCTTTATGGAACATATCTGTGAAAGGATATGTTGTACTTTCCCTGTGAAGGAAGATAGAGGAAGATGCATCCCAGTTCTAGATGAAACCATCCCCATATTCAGGGCATTATCAACCAATAGTGCTTTATTATTGTCCTTCAAGATGAAAATGTTATAAAAAAAATAATTACTCCTGTTTCATGCTGGCTGATTCCAGAGTCCCATAAACTACAAACAAATGGAATCCCTGAGGTGCATGGTGGCAAAGAATCATGTTGGGGGTGGGGAGTGGGCTGGTGGAAAAACACAAGATTTTGAGTCATGGATAGAAAGAAATTACTTTTAAAAAAAAGCCATCATTTATAAGGTTTCTGATGTAGTAAACTGCAGAGGTTTATTTTTCTTCCTTATGACATGCATGCCAGGAAATTTCCTAAAGAATTGCTGCTGTTGCTGTTGGGATTATAATCTGTAGACTCTAGTTAGCTAAGATTTTAAAAAAATTATTGCCTAGCAAGAGAGCTTTCCAGTTGGTTTTAAGTCAGCCAACTATAATTTGTATGTTATTTAATAGAATACAATCAATACAAATAAATTGTGCAATATATTTTATTGATTTGATTAGTTGTTTAGCAATAAGTTTAGTGTTTTGTACGGTAAAAAAAAAAAGAGAGAGAAATATCTTTAATTCCTACAATTTGCATCTCGGTGTACTTAATATATGTGTGTTTAAAATTCAGTTTTCCCAAGTGAATGGGTCCTTTATCCATCTATACATATAAAGGTGATACAATGGATATTTCACTTGCATTAAAGTACCCCACCACTCTATATGACTATTGGATATACCATTTAACCTCCCAACCTCAGTTTCTTCATCTGTAAAATGGGAATAAGAATATTTGTAGTTTCTATCTCTGCAGCTCTTAATGATCACTCTATTGCAAATATTAACAATATAGAAATAGGTTTTGATCAATAATATATGTAAAACCTAGTTGAATTGCTCATTGGCTACAGAGAGGGGGAAGGAAAGAGGGGAGGGGAAGAATATTAATCGTAATCATGAAAAAATATTCTAAATTAAGTAAATAAATAAAGATTTAAAATAAATAAACTAAAAAATAATTGAAAAAACAAAGTATATATACTTTTTTTTTTAAAAAAGTATCTACCTCTGCAGGATTATTGGCCATTTCAGCTAAAATGATAATTGTAAAATCCTTTGCAAATACAAAAATATAAAATACCAGCAATTATTATACATATATATGTATAGTATAATACATATAAAGCATCCCCAAAGTTTCCCCAAAGTCAGTATACTTATAAACTTTAATAACTTAAATAATTAAAACTATATTAAGACTTCTGGACTACTGTGTCTCCTGTTTTGTATGAGGATTAGTTGCCATTCTTTAGTTCTAAATTAAAATAAAGATTACAAGTTTCCCGCAAGTAGCCATTTTTCTATATATTTGTTCTTTACAAGGAAATATATGCCATAAACAATTATGGAACAATGTGTCTGAATTAGAAGCTATGTGAATGCATGTTTGTCAGAAAAAACTTCAATTCTAAAGGAGTTATAAAACAAACCTTTTATGCCTGAAATATCCCACCACACCACTTCTCCCCAACCTGGTTTCCAGCTTTTGTTTAAAAAAAAAATCTGGCTGATTCTACTATGGCTCAGTTATTTTTAATTTAATTTTGGTAACTAATTTTTAACCCACCCACCAAAACTCCATTTGTGTGATAACAGACTGCATATGGGCTCCTAAGGGATATGGAAATTAATCCCAGTTCCGCGGAAAGACCTTTTAATAACTCATATGTTATTTTACCTCTTGTGAATTACCAGTGAGTGGGCTTTCCTCCAGGATTTTCTAGAGAACATGTCCTTGGAGTATCAAAACAAAAGGAGCTAAGGTTGGAATATATAAATTCATTCTCTACAGATACAGTTCTATTCCATAGGCTGATTTACCTATTTTTAAAAATAAATTGTTCTCTTTGGATTACTTAGACATTACGAAATATTAATTCTGTGGCTTCAATATTTTCCTTGGTGATAAGTGTTTCTGCTATTAGTAAACATTTATCACATTCTCAGGATGGACAGGTCATGGTACTTGGCTAACTGTTAACCCTCTATAGAATGTTTGAATATGATATTGCAGAAACTTGATAATTTCCCTCAAAAACTGATGATATAAATTCCCTTCAGGCTCTATATTTGAAATGGAAGGTAAGCTTTTTCCTGAAATATCCCATTTTATCAGTTTGGCTGAAAAACCGAAGTACCTTGTTTGCCTTTAACAAGTAATCAATGCAGCACTGAGAAGAGATATAAGCTTACTACCAGACCTGAAGCATTTTTACTTTAGTATGGACCTAATTGTCCCATCTTTTCCTGTATTGAAAATGGACTATTACGCAATCCAAAACACCATTTGAGAATTAGTAGAGAACATCTACACACAAGTCAAAAGGGTAAAGAAATCCAGTTCTTTCTATATGAGACCTAGGAAGGTAGAAGAATTGGGCATTGAATTATATCAACTCATGCCTTATTTCACTTTTTTAAGGCTTTATATATGCATTACATACTTTATGGTATCATGAAGATATCCAAGCCGAATTCAAGGTGGCACATATGTCTATTATTTCCTTTTCTAACTCTTTCATTTATAATCTCTCTCTCTCTCTCTCTCTCTCTCTGTAAGCCAACATTATATAATACCATATACTTTTCATTAAGAGTAATGACCTTTGTTATTATTATGATTATTTAATCCTTAGTTACAAAGCCTATATGCTAAGAGAGTAAGATATTAAAAAAAAAACTCTAGTTATCTGAAAAACAAAACCAAAGAAAGTGTTTAAATTGCTTTTGATATTTTGTACATTAAACATAAACATACACATCAATCACAGGCATTTTTCATACTGATCATCTCAACCATTAACTAATTTAGAATAACTTTCTTTTTCTCTTAGGATGACAATTGTACCTTTCCCAGAAGTACTTAAATAACCATCTTGGTAGTTCTAGATAAAGAAAACAACTGCTTCAGAACTAAAAGGAAACAGTGATCAAGGAAGATGAACACAAACTAAGTTATCAGTGGCATATTTCCTGGTGTGACATGTTTGGGGTTCAAAACAAATTTGTTGGACATCAGTGGGATAAATAATTTGATAGCTCATTCTGTAATGAAGTTCATGATGAGATTGGAAATAGGAATTTGCTTAAATGTGAGGAATCGCCCAGACTAGAGTGGAGGGGTGGAGCTAGGAGAAAAAAAAATAAAAGTGGTGGGATTATATTTGTAAAGTGCTTAGCACAGTAGCTGGCACAAAGGAAGTGTTTAGTAAATCCTTATTTCCTTCCCTTTCCCTCCTTCAAATGAAACAAATGGCTTATGTGAAAGAGTAAATTTGCAGTGGTATAGGTGAAGTTGATGATGAAAAATAAAATAAAAATTTAGAATGTTTGATAGTTTAGTTATTTCAAAGTAGAAAAGTGGAAAATAGGGAAAGAGGAGAAGAGAGAAGAGGACAGCATAGTACCAAACGTGAGAAGGGAAAAAAGGACAGAAGAAAGGAGAGGAGAAAAGAGAAGAGGAGAGAGGAGACAAGAGGAGAAAGGATTGAAGAGGAGGGAGAGAAAAAATAAAGAGAAGAGACCAAAGAAACAAAAGAGAGATATACAAAGGAATAAAAAAAAAGTTCAAAGATTGTAGTTCAGGGATAAAGTAGAGTGTCTATATTAAAAAGCATGGTCTTTCCCGCTATTATGGAAAGTTTGAGCTTAGTAAAAAAGGCTTTTTAATTGCCCATAAGCAATTCAGATTGGACTTCCATTCTTCAACTCTGGGCTCAAGCTTATTGTCCATATGTTTGTCCCAGATATATCCATATCTGTATCTATGAGAGAGAGAGAGAGAGAGAGAGAGAGAGAGAGAGAGAGAGAGAGAGAGAATGAGACAGAGACAGAGAGATAGAGGGAGACAGAGACAGAGAGATAGAGGGAGATACAGATAGATATATGCATTGAAACAGATAGATACAGATAGATAGAGAGAGATATAGCCACATTATTGGACAAACTCTTTAGGGTGTCTATTTACATCCAAGTTAAAAGCCCAATAAACACTCTTTATCCATGTGGTCTATCTTCTGTGAATAGTCAGAGTCAACCTCTCTTGAGTGATGACAGACCTAGGAGGATCTGCAGTGTCTTGAAGCTTGATGTAATCAATAAAACAGCCCTCAAACCCAAGCATCTAGGAATATCTACTTGAGTTGGACTCTGTAAAGGATACGTCTCCATCATTGTGGCAAATACTTTTGGAAAGCATACACCTCCCTATTTTATGTCTCACTTAATGTTTATTATTAGAGTGATTGAATAGTATTATTATGCAGTTATGTCTTTTGAGAAATCTTGAATAAACCTGATATGTGGATGAGAAACAACTTATTATAAAAGAACCTATAAAATGGCATTTTCTTTATCAAATTAAAGCTGTTTTTTAAATAATCATCAAACAATAAGCATAACTGGATCTCATATTCTTTAAGTGTTGTAGTCAATTGAAATAGTGCAAATATGTGGTTCTTTGTTGAATATTGTTTTCCATTCCCTACTAATCCTTCATCAAGGATATCTTCAATTCATATAAAGATGTCCTTATAAAATACTTTTTATAGATGGGAGAGTAAGCATATAAGGCAGCAATTGTTAATGTCTTCTCAATCTTTTCTTAAAATTCTATTTGGCCTGAGATATTTTATACACCTTTGGTATCATCCCCAAAACGTTAGCTGTACTTTATTATATATATGTATATATATGTATATTCATACATATATATACATATATATACACATTTACATCACAAATTCCTTCCATGAATTAATTCAACATAATTCAGCAAGCAGTTTATTAAGCACCAATTATATCATTGGTATATGATAATACTATAAGTACTGAATTTATAAAGCCAAAATCAAAACAGTCTTGACCATGAACGCTATGATCATATATCCTACTGATACAGACTTCTAAATGTTCAAATTTACAGCCTTTCAGAGCCAATTCAAGCCTACTGGGTAGGGCAATTAAGGCCTAGGTGCCTTTGCAGCTTGGGTCATTATAACATTATAAAAATGTTAGTTAAAGTCTGAGAAGTAGACAACAACTTTCTTTTCTGGAATAGGAATGAAAGGGAGAAATGAGGAGAGGAAAAAGGAAGGAGAGCTTACAACTAGAATATGAGAGAGATGGAATATTATTGAAGAGAAAATAAAAGGATGAGTAATAGATGGTGAAATGCACCCAGTTTTCTGCCCCCGAAAGTAAAAACACATGAGAACAAATAACTAATCTTGATAGAGATCCGATCTTGGAATAAAAAAAAATCAGTTCCCAGTCCTGCCTCTGTTGCATGCTGACTGTGTGACCCCTGGGACAGTCACATAGGACTACAAGTTGCGGAAAAATTGCCAATATATTTCAGTAAAAGGAATTTTCTCACCAGCAATTCACTAACCAATAAAATCACAAGTCTGAGTAAAACCCAAACCAAACAAACAAACTGAATAAACCAATAACTGATCTTCAGTTTTGTTACTATAACCTTCATGGTTTGCCATTAATTTTTTTGTATGGTAAGCAACTGGAGAAATCAGGCCACTTACTACTTCTACTAATTTCTCATTTCATCATTTTCTCATTTGGATCCTTCCCTGCATTTTGTTCAGTTCTTCATTTTAACACACAATTTTTTTGTATAAAACCCTCAAAACCACTTCTCTTTTAATTTATAAGGAATAAGAATTATATAACATGAGAGTTCGACATCTGCTGTGGCAATTCTATGGAGGAAACAATGTAAACCACCTTCTGAGAGCATCTTAAGTCTGTTTTCCATTCTTCAATGAGCTAGAGCCATGGATGATGTGAGAGCTCAGAAATAGCCAAGGAACCACAGCAGAGCTACCCAAGAGATTGCAAGATACTTCTTTTACATAGGAGTCATGAACTTAAACTCCAAATATAGGAGATTGTTATGAAGTCTAGCAAAGCTAGAGACCCATGCAGAGACCCATAGGAGGCAAATGTCAGGAATCTGGAAGCAGTAAGGAATTTCCTTTTCAGACAACTTAGTTGGAGACAGAGGGAAAAGTTTGGCAAGAGAGAGATGGAAGTTATTTTTTTCCTCCTCATTTTTCTGGATGTCAAGGGGAGTAGTCAACTAAATATTTGGCAGAATTCTTAGTTTTGATTCAAATATAATCACTGTAAAGTGCTTCAACTTTAGGTGAAATTTTCTGAATGTATTGTGGAAGTTTTATTAGGGAATATATACAGCAGAATTATTATCCTTCGGTAACTTCCATTCTAGGAAAGCATTCTATATAGGCTGCTCCTTTTGTTTGAAGCATTTTATTGTGAGTGTTCAGAAAGTTTCATAATATCCAAACACCCCTTACTCTTGTTCTCAGATTTTAACTGTATCAACAGAAACATACTTTAATATTTGATGGATTTGTGATATCTATGTTGATATACCATCCAACTAGGCAAATGGCAACCTATCTCAGCCCTCCCACTTCATAGGAGTCTTGTCCATTCCCTCTCATGAATCCTTTATAAGAATGAGTTGCCGATAAGTTGGAAATCTTTCTCTAGATATACTGACAATGCAAGATATCAGTGGATTATGGGTAACTGTCTACTGGTTATCTCTTTCTACCATTACATAGCTAGTTCATCTTATTTTTCAGTCATACCTCTCTGATAATATCCTTGATTAAAAAAATAGCTTTATTGGTGCTTTTTGCTTTTACATCTCATTTCTTGATTATTCTCCCTTACCATCTAAGGGACAGGGAGGTGGGACAATGGGTAGAGCTCTGGACTTGGAGTCAAGAACCCTTGAGTTCAAGTCCTGTCTTAGGCATTTATGAGCTGAGGAAAGTCACTTATCTTTCAGACTCAGTTTCTTCATTTGTAAAATGGAGATAATAACAGCACCGGCTTTTCAGGGTTGTTGTGTGCCTCATATAAATCAACCAGCATTTATTAAGTGCATTCTATATGCTGGACACTCTCCTAAGATAAGATATGGATTCTGAAAGCCTAAAAATGTTAGTTATTATTTTAAGTCTGATAAGCATATACCTTATTTTATTCCTTTAGTGTCCCATTTCTCCAAGCTCTTATTATTATAGATTTCAATTTGGGACTTTAGGGGTCATCTAGTCCAAGCCCTTCATTTTATAAGACACAGAGAAGGAGCATTCATCAGTTATTCTCTGGAATTAAAGTCTAGTCACTGAGACTGATCTGAGTTAAGCGACTCTTTAATGCTCTTTTCATTTACATTATTCTAGTCATTGTGTATATAGAGAGGTATATTGATTGTATATATTGATGCTGTTGACTTTACCCTGAGTCCAATGGCATTCTTTAATTGCTAATATTTATAGAATATTTTTAGGTTTGCAAAGTACTTCATAATTCTCATGTCATTTTATTCTCACAATAACTCTGGGAGGGAGGTGCTATTATTATCCCCATTTTATAGATGAGAAAATTGAGTCAGGCAGAGGTTAAGTGACTTCCATGGTCACACAGCTCAGAAGTATTTGAGGAAGGATTTGAACTCATCCTCTTGAGTCATTTAGTCCATTTCTAGCATGCTATCCTCTTTGTTATCTCGCTTCTCTATACTGCTTCTCTTGGGCAATTATTCTTACAACTCTTTCATTAAGAGCCCTTTTTAGAAGCCTTTTATGAAACAATGTTTATTAGAGTAGGTCTTTTACCCTAAGATTACACATTAAAAGTCAGTGAAAATTGTTTCTTCCCTGAATATCAAAGAGAAAGATAACTGTTTAATCTTTTCAATTTAAAAAAATACAAATCTCTTAATTAAAGGCTTGATTTTCTATATTGTTCCTAATTAGCAGGGGGCATGTTCTTGTCCTTGTGGAATCATCCAAGGTTTACTTTTGGTTTAAAATTCTATAAACATGAAGAGCACCTAGGGGGTGCAATTGGTTAATACACTAGCTTTTCACCTCTTTACGTTAGATTTAGGTGTGATATAGATTATAAATGAAATGTTTAGAAATCTCATCATAGGAGTTGTCCATAGAAATGCCACCTGTTGTCTCATCTCTCAATATGATTTTTATTTACTCCATTATAATCCATGTTCACACTATGAACACAACGGAATTAATGAAAATCTGGGTCAGAAAAATACTGGAGTTGGAATCTCTCAGTTTCTCCAAGGAAGACTGTATAGTAAAAATAAGCCTGCTTCCCGATAGTCCGAGTTTCAGACCTATATCTAATTACTAGCTGTGTTATCTTAAGTAAGCCATCTTACCTCATCAAAGCTCAGTTTCCTCAAATGTAAAGTAGTAATTATAGTATTTCTCTGACCTACCTTATCCAATAATCTTGCTGAGAATTAAATATGATATATGCTAAAATGCTTTGTAAACTGTAAAATATGATGCAAAATTAATTTGTGATTTTAATTTTAATTGGGAAATATTGACCTCACTTCTCGATCAACAGAAGATATTCCAGCCATATTTATAGCTGTTTCTGAGTCATCTCTTCACCATGATGCCTACATTCTTGCCATCATCTTCTTCTCCCTCCCAACGCAGCCTTGGATTCTACTCCTGGGTCCTTAGCTTTGATAGGTAAGCTTTCGTGTCCCAGAAACAGGTCTTTTTGACATTTTCTAGTGATTTACCTACCCCCAACCCCTTGATCCTTTATGTGTTCTTGTGTCCCATTAGAATGTATATTTTTTATGGCAAGGACTGTCTTGCTTGCTTGCTTACCTTTAGGATGGAGCAGTGACTGGCATATAGTGAGCATTTTTCAAAAAGGCTCTATTTATCTATCAGTCGATCTCTCTCTTTTGCCTGCTTGTCTGTCTGTCTATCCATGTCTACCTAATTTATCTATGATTGCAAAGCATACATAGATAAAAAAATTTTTATTGGTTTGGCTGGTGATAAAATCTTAATTCAGGATGAGTATCGACTTATGAATTTATTTAGAATTATGCAAATAAAGTAACTAAAATGCCAATATCCTGTCACCCAGAGGCTCCACTGCTAAATGTGCACCTCCCTCAAGGAGGTCATTGATCAAAAGAAAAGACCCAAATATGCCAAAATATTTGTAACAGCACTTTTTTTTTTCATGGTAACAAAGAACTACCAACCAAATCAATGCCCATCACTTGAGGAATGGTTAAACAAATTGTGGTATGTGAATGTAATGGGATTTTAATGTGCTATAAGAAATGACAAGAACAATGAATATAGAGCTGTATGAACTTGCATGAACTAACCCAAGTGAACCCAAGGAAGCAATACTAACTAAGGAAAACAATACATGTTGACTCCAACAATGTGAAGGGAAAGAACAATAATAGAAACTGAATGCTGTGAAATAATAAGGAACACCTATGGTTCTAAAGAGCAGATAAGAGAAAACAACCTCCCTTTTCTCCTTTGCTGAGGTCAGGGTCCATGGGGATTAAATGCCACATTTTTTCATGCTGATCAGTTTGGCTGAAAAATTTTCCCCTCTTTTTCTCATTTTTTCTTTATTTTTTTTGTTTGTTTTTGTTTTAAGGGATGGCTCCCTGTAAGGGAGACAATGGAGGGAAACAGGAGAAATCCTAGGTGATATAAAAACAAACAACCAAAAGAACCCCATCAAAGCTGATGCTTCTGGTAAAGAGATCCTTTTGTTAATATATACATTAAAATATATGAAATATAAATAATGGATCTTATGATGGCATAAGGAAATTGAGAAGATGTATTAAAAGAAGGTGCGCCAATCATTTGACAACCAATCAACTAATGAATTTATAAAGCAACTACTATTACTATGTGTCAGAAACTGTGCTAGATTCTGGGATAGTAAGGCAAAATTGTAACATTCAGAGTCTTCATTTTATTGGGGAAATTACTATGTACATCCAAGTTAAATATAAATAGATTCAAGGTGATTAAGTAGGCTCTAGTAGTTGGGGGGGAGGGGTTTCATGATTTAAAAAAGCCCAATGTATAAAGTGCTGCTTGAGCTGAATCTTAAAGGACTTTTAAGGCTTCTAAGAGGTAGATGTGAATATACTTCAGTCATGGCAGACATAAACAATACAAAGGTTGGGAGATGGGAGATAAAGTTCTAGATATGAGAATTAAAAGCAAGGGAGAAGAGATGGGACAACCTCAATATAAAAAGACCTGGAGGTAGATCTTTAGCATATTGAGTAGATTCTCTATGGAGTATCCATACCATAACATGTTCCAGAATCCAAGAGGAGTAGGTGTGGATGGTTTGCAATCTGTGCAGAGGGATGGAGGATCCATATCAATAAGATCACAGCTAGGTGGCTTAGTGGATAGAATGCTAGATCTAGAGAGTCAGTAAGATTCTTCTTCCTGAGTTCTAATCTAGCTTTATACACTTACTAGTTTGTGTGGTCCTGGAAAAGTAACAGCACTGTTTGCCTCAATTTCCTCTTCTGTAAAATGAGCTGGAGAAGGAAATGGTAAACCACTGCAGTATCTTTATCAAGAAAACCCTTCATGGGGTCACAAAGAGTCAGACAGGACTGAAAAACAACTGAAAAACAGTAATTATTTCAAGAGAAAATTTGATTTGTGCATTTAAACATTTGCTTTTGATGATAATCACTAAATTTAGGATAATTTTTAATGGTTAAAGTAATTATTCTAGAAATCATTTGAGCCTAGCATAGTGTCTTCTCCATAGTATATTCATAAGAAATATTTGATGAAAGGAACAGAATGAAATCATGGTGTCCTGCTTTGTAGACAAGCTACAGTCACTTAGTCTGAGTCTTTCTTTTAGGCTTTCCTTTCTTGTTCTGGGCATTGGCACCATAGATTGAGTAAGATACCCTTAAAATAAATACAAAATATATCCAAATAAACAAAGGATTCTAAAAGGTAGAGGTGAGGATGCATGCAAGGTTGGGGAGGTGGGTGGAGAAAGGGGAATGGACAATCAGTGCAGTAGTAAATACAGTCAGTGAGCAAATGCTGACAACTTAAATGCAATGATTCTAATGCTTGAAACTGGAGTTGATGCTATGGATTCTTTAGGCACTCTTTCTGCCTACCTCCCAGATTTTTAATGGAAGCCTTTTTCATGAAGGTTTTTGCTATTTAAAACAAATCCACGTCAGACTCTCTGGATCCCTGGCTCATTGGGCTTTGTGTATTGAGTTGTTGGCCGCCTTTTCCAAATTTCTTCCTTCTATCCAATAATCACCAGAAGATGTTGTAAGCATTCCTTAGTAGTTAAGGACAGTAATAATGGGAGGAATGTGCAGGAAACTCCTGCTTCCTAGATTTCTTATTGGTCCATACCTCACTTGAGGGTAGCAAAGTGGGAAATAGTATTGCATACATGTTGTTGTTCAGTTATGACCAGCTCTTTAGTGAGCCAACGGACCATAGCACACCAATACTGTCTGTGGGGTTTTCTTGGCAGAGCTATCGTAAGTTGTTTGCCATTTCTTTCTCCATTGAATTAAGGGTTACCTGCCCAGACCTCCTGCCCAGGTAAGTGTCTGAGGCTGGATTGGGATCAGTTCTTCCTGACTTAATGCTTGGAGCTCTATCCACTGAGCCATCTAACTGTCTTGTTGCATGCATACATACAAGTATGCATACTTGTGTTTTCCTCCAGAGTGGAGGGACAGAGGGACAGAGAAGAAAAAAAAGGCAGAATTTCCTTTTCCTTCTGCCTATTGCTTGAACTCAGCAAGATGGTCACTAGGAGGCAAAGGAAAAGGATACATCGGAAGTCAATTCAGTCCAATTCAATAAGCATTTATTAAGCCCCTGCTATGTGCAAAGCTTTTTCCTAGGCATCATTATGAAAGATAAGAAAGACACACTCCTTTGGGAGGAGCTTCCAATTTGATGGAAGAGATCATATCTATTTGCAGACTATGCTAAGTGCTATAGAAGATGCAGAGGCAAAGTGTTATGAGAATGAAGATGAAAGAAATGTCAATTCTGGCTAGGATGAGGTCAGGAGCGATCTGTCATGGAAGGCATAATAGAGGATGTGTCATTTAAACTGGACTTTGAAAGGTGGACAGGGTTTCAATTGGAATAGCCTGGGGCAAGCGTTTCAGAGAAAGCAAAGGAATGGCAGTGGGAAAACAGTAGTTGGACAACAGCAAATTCTTTTTGAAAGGAGGTTAGGAGCTGTAAGAAATGAAGAGCAGATTGATTTTAGAAAAACATGGAAAGACTTGCATGAAATAATGAAGAGTGAAACGAGCAGAACCAGGAGAACATTGTATACAAGAACAGTAATAGTTTGAAGAATAACTAGGTTTCTTAAGAGGCCAAAACCAGAAATGATCTTTGGAAGATTTTAAGAGAGCTGTGGGGAAAAGACATTAAGACAGGGAAAGGCTGGAAGCAGGAAGACTGGTTAGGACAAATAAATCAATCAACAACAGGCACCAGCTGAATGTAGGAAAATGTGCTAGGTGTTAGGAAAACAAAGACAAAACGACAATAGTCTCTGTCTCCAAGGAATTTACATTCTATTGGGGATGATAAGTTGAATGTAAGTATATACAAAATAAAAATGAAATAAACTGAAGGAAGCAAGGGATTCTAGGAATTATAACTGAGGAAGAAATTGCAGGCATTGGGGATGGTCAATTCAAATGTACAGAGATGAGAAATAGTATGTAAGGAACCATGAGAAAGACACTTTGGCTAGATGGAAGAGTGAGGGAAGAGAAGTAATGTAAGAGATTATTGTAAAGGGTCAGGAGAGAGGTGATGAAGTCAGAATGAGAGTAATGGGAGAAAAGATGATAGATTTAGTTTTGAACATGCTGAATTTCCAATTCATTTAAAAAAAGATGAAATAGAATGCCAAAGAAGAAATAAAATATTTTGTAGAATAGGAGATGTTCTTCTTGAATGGAATATATTTTCTACAAACTGAAAGCATCCTAAGAATCTCCTAGGGAGGTCGAACAACCTCTATTTTATTTGATCAAAATTCTTGCCCTATAGTATTTCCCATATTTTAAGGATCCACAGTTTTGTTAGGATGGATACTCCCTCAGTCAAAACAAATCTCAGCCCCTATGTGCCTCAGAAGATAGCTTTAATGAAGTACAATGGCCAATTTTTTTAAATGAAATTTTCATCTGATAGCCAAGCTTTTCATGATCAGCTCTTTCAAACTTTGCTCATATGTCCTCAAATGACAGAAACTCAATCTGTCGCCAGGCCTCCTCTCACTCAAAGCTCCTCTGTCTTGGTAGGACTTGCCACAAGTTATGTTCTACTGGCATCACTTGTGGGAGTCTAGGGTCATCCTCCACATGATGGCATTCTAGGCAGAGGAAACTGTGACCAAATGCCTATGTCTCTATTTCTGCAGAATCAAAAGCAAAAAACAAATGAAAATCATGCAAGTATGGCTTCTGTTAGAATCAATTAGAATTTGTCCACTCCACTTCACAGGAACCCAAGGATTTCCCGCATTGGGGTGGCACTAGATCTCACAATCTCACAGGCCATTTCAGATCTCCATTTAGACTGCTTTGGCAAGAATGGAGTTATGAAATTTACTAACAACCTCAAATGGCAAAGTAAAAGGTGTGACTAAGAATAAAGAAAAATACAGTTAAAGACAGGATTTACATAGAAAAATCTGCATGAATCTGTCAAAGTCAAGCAAGTATATATACTTTCAAACTTAGCTCTCATTTTAAAAATAGAATTACTTCCTCTACTGCATTAAATACACAAAAAAAGAAAAAAAACCAAAGTTCCTCAAAGATCATCTAGTTCATCTCCAAATATGAGTATAGACTAGAATGTGAGGAGACCTAGATTAGATGCTTGCTATAATCCCTTTTACTTCTAACATTCTGACACTGAGGATATAATATATGATATAAGATAATATAATGTAATATAATACACAAATAATAGGGGGCAACTAGGTAGTTCAGTGGCTTTAGAGATGGGAAGTCCTAGGTTCAAATATGGCCTCAGACACTTCCCAGCTGTGTGACCCTGGGCAACTCACTTAAACCCCATTGCCTAGCCCTTACCACTCTTCTGCTTTGAAACTAATATGCAGTATTGACTCCAAGATGGAAGGTAAGGGTTTATAAAAAAATAATAATATATAAATAATGTACAATAATAGCTAACATTTATAGATCATCTTACGTTTTACAAAGCACTTTACATGTTATTATCTCATTAGTTCCTCAAAACAACCCTACAAGGCAAATGCTGTTGTTATTCCCATTTTACAGGTGAGAAAACTAAGACTAATAGAGTAGTTAAAGTGATTTGTCCAGGGTCCCTCGGCTAATGGATATCTGAGGCAGGATTTGAATTTAGTTCTTCCTAACTTCAAGTACAGCCCTGAGGTACCTAGATGCCTAATTTTAAATAGCACTTACTTTACAGGATTATTGTGAGCATCAGGTAAGATGATACTTGTAAAGCACTTTGCAAACCTTAAAACCATTATAAAGACATTACAATTGTTGTTGTTGTATGTGTATGTATATCTCAATCAAATATTCTCATTACCATTGTTTATTACAATGGCTTTTTCTATGGTGGTCAAAGGTTCATTACTGTTTAACACAAACAAAACGAAACCCATTAAATTACTTTTTACATTTTCCCTACAAATTATATGACCTCCTCCAGGAACCAGTTCTATGAGATATGCTAACTTTACTTTGTAATTATTTAGCCATTACAGTTGTATCTGACTCTTTATGGCCCCATTTGGACTTTCCTTGGTAAAGATACTGGGGTGGTTTGCTATTTCCCTCTGTAGCTTGGTTCTCTTAATTGTTTTTCTTCTTACACACACACTATTTGGGAACAATCTACAATGCATTTTACAGATGAAGAAACTGAGGCAAATAGGGTTAAGTCATTCGCCCAGGGTCAGACAGCTAGTAAGAGTTAGAGGTCAGATTTTTAGTCAGGAAGATGAATCTTCTTGATTCCAAGCCCAGGGCTCTATTATTCACTGTGCCACCCAGTTGCCCAACGATAATAATGACTACAACTCTTAGTACTTGCTGGAAAGGTGACTATTTCACCAGTAAGCATGGCTTGTGACCTTTTGGGTCTCTATTGATCCAGAACACAAGTTAACTGGTTTCTCTGGGTTTCCAGCTCCCTACTCAGAGAACAACCTGCCCCCTAACCCTGCCCAGCTTCTCATGCTTTACCCCAAAGTACTTGGGGTCTAGCTAAATTGCTTATGTGGTTTCAAGGTCAAAAACGAATGGAAGTGGATAAAAGACTAGACTAGTAGTCTTTCAACATTTTGAACGACAGGTCTAAAAAAGATTACCTTCATTATTTGCTTTGCTGACAATCGCATGAGAGTACTGCTTCCTAGGAACCTTATTACTGTAGCTGCTTGTTTGTTTTTGGGGGAGGTCATTATTTTGGAGGTGTCTGGTCCCTGGATGTGGAGCTGTAGTCTGGCTGTTGACTCACCCCTAGCTTTGTGTCAATGAGCTGCATTTCAGGATCTGTGTAGGAAGAACACTGCACTGACTGACACAACATAATTTGGAGCCATTACAATGTATTGTGTGTAGGACACTACTGTGGGGCTGTTAATATGCAGAATTTTGCATAGTATGAATGCTAATCACTTTGACGACGATGCTATTCATATAATATGTAATACTTGCTAAACAAAATTATGAAACATAATTACTGCTCAGGCACAGTTGCTGCTTTCAGTCCTCAAAAACCCAGTCATTTAAAATTGTGTTTTCTTTAAATAAATGGCAACAATCCCCACTAAAGACTATGGGCCTAGATAATTTCCTTTTCGAAAAAAGGAGCCTTTTTATCTTTAGTGAGTGACAAAAACATCCCTTTATGAAAGGTTTATAACTCAGCCATTCAAATGTGCTTCAGGCTGAAATTTGGCATACAACTTCTCATCCTGGGAGCACAGATTTTATTTTTCAAAATTTTAGGGGAAATTGGTTTGGCTGGTTTTTCGTCCCAGGGAATCAAAGGGGGAGCCCCTCCCCCTATCTTCAGATAGAATAATGACAGACCCTTAATTATAGGGTATCGCTGCCCGACTTCCACATGCTATAGAAAATAGCGTATACATGCGTATGTCCACATGTGTGCAGCGTATGGGTTTAGAAACACAAACACACAGAGTCAGTTAAGAGAAAAGCAAAGATCGCCTTTCACTGTGCCTTTTAGTTGCACTAAAGTGCAAATCAACATTTCCGAAGTCGCAAAGTGATGCCCTTGTATTGTTCCCCGAGGAACTGTTCCTGATCAAGACAATTTCTTCCCTCTGGCAAGAGTATAAATTAAGAGGAACCAGGGTGGCAGTGTAACCCGGCAAACAGCCCTTCGCCATCCCGCCTTTCCCCCTGATCTCTGCAAGGTATTTAAACAGGCTTTGTCAGGTTCATCAATTTCAGAAAGGCGAAAAACAAAGCAAATCCAGGAAACACCACCGCCAAAAAACAGCCAGCCTCCGGATTTCAGTCTGCCACCAGAAATGACTCTGGGGGAGAAGTTTCAGGGCAGCGTGAACACATTTGTCAAATGAAAGAACGGTCGGATAAGATGATGCCTGGAAGATGAAAGAGTTCCTGTTGAAAAGTCCAGTCTTTAATCCGGGGCAGGTTGCTCCCTAGATGCCGGGTGCCTCATTAGGACATTTTAAAATAAACAAAATGTGGATCTTGAACGCTGAACTACAATAAATCAAGGTTAAGGGACATCGTCATTCTAACAAATATAGTGACAGGCTAAGATCAAGGGATGCCTTGACATTCTCCTCAGAAAGGTCAATCTAGCTGGTCTGCAATGTAAAAATGAAGACTCTGGCATCATTGCCATGGCAAAAGGTCAGACACAAGCTGATTGGTGATAGAATTATCAAATTAACCAATCGATGTGTGTGAGTAATAGATGTAAGCAATCCTCTGGGAGAGCCACAGGGCAAATGCCAGCTCATCAATAACACATCGCCTAGAAAAAAAGATCTCTTCAATCCATGTCCTTTACCTTACCAGCGTTGGCCAGACCAGCTTTAAGTAGAGATAATGCCTCCACGTTATACATTAGAAGAATAGGCAAGGTAACAAGCACTTTTGATGTGCTCTTAGACTGTAAGTAGTTTCTGCAAATCTTTGCAGAATATCTACCATCCTGGATTTTAAAATAAAAATAAAAAAAGGAAGGGGCCACAAAACTACCCATTGTGGGTGAGCCTGCATATAAAACATCCTCCCACTTTGGCGTGAAGGAAAAGAATTTGCTTGCTCTCGCTCTGACACAGGTCCGGGTTGCATTAACAACAACGACAATAAGCACAAAAAAAAATCATTTCACCTGTGACAGTGACAGGTACCTAACTCCTATGCTCCTTTGAATGCCGACCCCTGCTTTCAAAATAAATAAATAAGTAAAGATGCACCTATTATCACAGCTACATGAAAATATCTTTCAGAGGTATTATCACAGTGGGGGTGATAACAGTTCTTGCTACTAATTAGGGATTTACTCTGCCATCGATATGTGAGCGTAAGTCCTATTAATGTTAATGGGGTTACATGCCTCTATCGAAGGAGGCATAGATCCCTAAGTGAGCACGATTATCACCCTGTCTGTGAAAATCCCTGAGTGCTGTTTGCCTGGGACTTTGATTATTAGATGCTTTTCTGAATAACCTCAAGACAAAATTCAAACTTCAGCCGGAGAGGATGTTGTATTCCATTTGTAGGGGTTTCATGAGAGAGGGAATGGTTCCGTCTTCATTATCTTCCTCACACAATCTAGCTGGGGCAAATAGTCCATAATCTGGAGGCTTGGGATACTCTCACCACATCTTCTGGTACTTGCAAACTCCGGAGATGAATTTGATTTCTTTTTATAACTTTTAACTGTTCAAGCACCTTGGAGTTTTGTCGACACAGTGTGTGCTCCTTTAAAAGTGTTCTCTTTTGGTACTACTTACAAATTAACAGGCTTAATATCTTCATTTTGCAAGCGGTACTCAAGGACTTGGGGAGATGAAAATATTATTACTATTGCTAATAAAAATATTATCTCAAATTTTCATCACACCTTTTGTCTGAAGGTGAAAGAGTTCCTGATGGCCTTTATAATCAAAAGGATTTTAACAGTGTTATGACTGTGGTGACAAGTTTCTCATCCACTTTTTTTCTCTTGAAGAGGCCACATGGCTTGACTTCTGATAAAGAACCTGAAAGTCTGAATTCTCATCTTGTTTTTATCCTCAACTGGTTGTGCCGTTTGAGTAAATGATTTCTCCCCCATATATTAATGTTTCTTCCTAGGGGAGCAGGAATCAGATATACATCAGTTATGGGACACTGTCAAAAGAACCAAAACACACAGTATTTTCATCTGGGATACTGAATTAAAAAACTGGGTCAAAAATTAATGAAATTGTTTTCCTATTCTTGACAGATTTTGTTCAGGCCATAGCATAGGTTTGTCCAACCCTTATACCAGGTACCAAAACACCATACTCCTATAGCTCATTTCTTTGTACATAGATCCTAGAGTAGAAGCAAAGTAAAAATAAAGGAATGACAAAATGGGAAAACCAGATAAAAGCAGTTGCTGTTGCAAAAAAAGAAGAAGAAGAAGAAGAAGAAGAAGAAGAAGAAGAAGAAGAAGAAGAAGAAGAAGAAGAAGAAAGAAGAAGAAGAACTTTATATGGGATGTATCTGCACAGAGTTCATAGCTAGAGTTTGTGTTAACTTTGTCAACTGGCCCTGACTGGTCTTGAAGAAAGAAAATGTTTAAGGGTTGTTGGGTCCAGCCGTTCCTTATATAACATAACTCCAGGATCTCCAAGGGAGAAGCTTGCTCCCCAGAACCATAAATTAATATCAGATTGTTGCTTTTATCCCCTGTTGAAAAAGATAGAGAAAGCAAACAAGCAAGCTTCTTTCCAACTCAATTCGGGCCAATCAAATGATGCTTATACATTATATTCTGTGTCCCTGAGCTACTCTTTCTGCCTTCAAAGGTTCTGAGTTCACATGCAAGCCCTTCCATTTTATCTGGATTAAAAATGACATGACAACCAATGAGGTCTGGTTTCAGAGGCTATAAGTAAGCTGTCACCCTGCCCCAAAACTCCATGGAAATATGGAATCTCTAACCAGCTCTGAAAAAGCTCATGGCTCTGGATTAATGAACAGCATTAACAAAGCAGTGAGGTGAGGAAGTGAGGCCCCCTTACAATGTTGCTATATATTGCTCAACAGATCCACAAGAAAAATGAACAGAGGGAACTGCTAAGGATAGGAGGGAGGGGAGGAGGGAAAAAAAAAACTGGTTCCTGGACGATGATTTTCAATGGCATGAAAATATTTAGCAAT
Organism: Gracilinanus agilis; assembly: GCF_016433145.1. Classification (NCBI taxonomy): domain Eukaryota; kingdom Metazoa; phylum Chordata; class Mammalia; order Didelphimorphia; family Didelphidae; genus Gracilinanus; species Gracilinanus agilis. The sequence continues at coordinate 521,651,309 of NC_058131.1, read as the reverse complement.
TTTCTTTCAAGGCTCTACCTGGTAATTATTAAGTAATATAAAATTGAAAGGCTGTGAAAAATTGATCAGGCAAATAATGGGTTCAAAATTTATAGGCAAAATGTCTCTATGTTTAATATGAGATTGTTTACCTGTCCACGAAACAAATGTATACAGGGAAAGTCACTGTCTCGAGTGATGTTCAGACACAAAATCTATAACACCTTATTACTCTGACTTTGCCTTGTTCAAAGATAACTTTTTTCCTTGATGAAAAAGACCCTATTTCATGAATACAGTAAAGCAACACCCACTCCCCCCACCCTGAAAAAAGAAAGAGAAGCCTAACAGTTTTGCTGAACCCCACTGGTTTCTAATTAAAACTTCTCTACCACAACCTTTGGCTACAGTGTTCCTGAAATCTACTGAGAGCTCTAGATTTGAGCAGATGAAAAATCAATAAAAGGCAGATCAACAATGCTGAGCTATTGGATTGGACCTCCATGTTCTGTTTGAGTCTCTGTCTCATAACACAGTATTACCAAACTAGCATGTACCACTCAGCAGGGAAACTCTAAAAATCTAATCATCTCCCTCTATTCTGAAGTCAGCCAATTTATAACGTGTCGTGTGGAGGTTGCTTTGGTGCACTAGAAATGGCCACAGTCACTTGAGTAGAACTATAGAACAAAATCATGGTTTTTAGATGGAAGTATAAATTAGTAGACACTAATTTAAGTAGGGAGAAACCACAGAAGTTCTAAGGTAGGCATATAATTGTTTGTCTCTGGTATGATAGAGAGTTCAATGCTGTATTCTGCCATTGTGGCTTTTCATGGAATATTTCCGTTCACTATTATTGGGATGCTGGCCTTATCTTAGGTATCTTTTTTTCCTGTTTATTTATACAACAGACAGCATTTTCTGTTCAGGCATAACCATCTGTTTTCAACTGGCACACTCATCTCATGCATTTAATCTGCAACTCTTCTGACGCAGGTATCTCTCTACTCAGTCTACTTAGTAGTTGTGGGTTGATATATGTCGGTATGTAGCTTGATGTCATGGAAACAAAAGCACTGTAAAATTAATCAACCAAAAAGTGTGGAAATTGCAGGTAGATTATTTGTGTTTGGTCTGTCAGTGGTTTTTTGTTTTTTTTTTTTTGATCCATTACTAGTCAAAAAAAAAATTTAGTTCCAGTCCAGTTCCTTGATGCACATCAGATGTCCATGAAAGAAAAATAAAAATAAAAAAGAAAGACCTCCTTGACACTCAAGATCAGGAGGAATTCAGAGTTAAATTTAGCAGAGATATTGTACTGTCATTGCCAAAGGAAACGAAGGACTGACTGCTCTAGCAATCAGGCAGAAAGCAAGCCTATCTTCACTTTTAGCATGCCTGGTTTTAAATTTGAGCATCTTTTAAAAAGAACAGCTAAACTCTCTCTCCCTAGTCACACATCTTATACCCGCTGGTGGTTTATACATTCCTACAGTGCCTCAATATGTAAAGCACCCTTTCAACATACATCGCACCAAAGGAGTGAGAATATAAACTCAAGTAAAATCATATTTCTGCCATGTTGCCAGTAACACAAGAGGGTCCTACAGTTAACCCAGCTCGTACTTCTCAGGCTTAGTGTATAATCAGGGACATCCTATTCATACTGCCTGTTATCTGGGGACTCAGATCCCCAATCTGGAATGACTTTAGGCTCAAAAGTATAAAAAAGAGACACATCTTTATCTTAAGTCAAAGTTCCCCATTAAAATGACAAAAACTACTTTAAAAAATAATTAAAATAATTAATTAATTTGCTTGTTTAAACAAACTCTAAGACTATTAAAATTTCCAGGTATCTCAGCTATCCCTCCCCTCTCTGTGCTAGAAAAGCACTAACTTTCTAGGGATCCTGGGAGGATCAAATGAAATAATGCTGGATGATCTCAAAAGTCTTAGTTCAACTACAGAAAGATTTTTGGGGATATTCAGTAAATGTAAAGCACATTTCAAACTTCAAAACACTATATAAATCGATAGCTATTACTTTTGTTGCATTTTCACTAGTTACAACAGAAGAAAGAGATTTTTGGAACTTATTATTTGTATCACTGGTAAATAGCCTCATATTTACAATTTAGGATGCATCCTGGGTACCTCCAGAGAGGTCCTTCCAAATTTGGCTCATCTCCTCAAGTTCCCATTGGAAGGGACTTTAGAGGCTATTTAATAGTTCAGCACCTTAATTTTATAGTTGAGAAACTAAGACCAAGACATATGATGCCCTTTGTCCAAAGTTAGAGAGGTAGGAATGGACCAACTCAGGACCCGAACCTAGATCCTCTGATGCCAATTCCAGAATTCTTTCCATGGTGCCATGCTGTCCACTCAAAGAAGCAACTTCTGATTGACATGCTAGGAGGAGACGGCTTGAAACTACAGATAGATAAAAGAAGACTATTTAGAATTTCAGGATGCTATCTATGTGTGTGTGCAGCAAGATGGTACAGTGGATGGAGCACTGGGCTGGAGTCAGGAAGGATCATCTACTTCAGTTCAAATCTAGCCTCAGACACTGTGACTCTGGGAGAGTCATTTAACCCTGTTTGCCTCAGTTTCCTCATCTTTAAAAGGAGATGGAGAAGGAAATGGCAAATCACTCCAATGCCTTTGCCAAAAAGGGTGTCAAAATTCGTGATTGAAATGATTCAACAATAACATCAATACGTATATATAATATGAAGTATGGTAGAATACCAGACTTCTACAACAAACATCTACTAAGCATCTATGTTCTAGGCACGGTGCTAGGTCCTGGGGATAGACTCTGCCCATGGGGGGAGGCCTACATTTTATCAGGATGATACCAAAGTTCACAAACAAATTCATATAAGGTGTATACAAAGTAATAGAAAATCATTACAATAGTGTGAGACAGTAAATAAATGAAGGCATCAGGAAAGATTTATAAAGTAAAGAAGAAATGCATTCCACACAAGGGACAGACCCATTTGGGCAAAGGCCCTCAGATAGGAAACAGAATGTTCTAAATAAGACCAGAATGGTAAGTGGAAGCCATATTGTGGAAGGAATTAAGAGCCAGACTGAAGAGGGAATCATTGAAGATTTTTATGTGGTGGTACAGTTAGATCTATATAATAGAAATATCAATTTGGAAATTGTGAGGAGAATGGATTGAGGAGGAGAGAGATGAGGAAAAAGGAAACTCATTAGACGACGATTGCATAGTCTAGACAAGTGCTGATGAGACCTGAACCAAGGTAGTGACTTTGTGAATGGAGAGAAGGCTATGAATGCTAAAGTTATTGTGGAGGTAAAACTGATAAGATATGGCACCTGATTGAATCTGTGACATGAGGATGAGGGAAGAGTCAGTGATAATTCTAAGTTTGAAAACATGTAACCAAAAGGTTATGGGTAAATTCAGAAGAGGGATGATTTTGAGAGGAAATATTTTAACTTCTGTTTTTAATATCATGGTGCCTTTGACATGTTCCCCCAAAATCCATATGGAGATGTCCATTAGGCATTTGACAATGTGGGACTAGAGTTCAGAAGTAGAATGAGGCATATATATGTATATTTGTGTATGTGTACGTACATATACATATATAGACATGATCAATTCCATGGGAATTTATGGAATCATCAAGGGAAAGAATGTAGGAAAGGAAGAAAAGAGGTGTTAGAATCAGAAGACCCAGGTTCTTGTTTTGCTTTTGCCACTTAGTAATTGTATGATCTGAGCCTCAGTTTATCCATCTATAACATAAGGATCATAATACTCACACTGCCTATTTCAGAGGAGTCCACTTATGTGGCTTAACTGGAATAAAATTAGATCATGGTATCTGGAGCTGAAGGAAAATTACGTACACTTCTGTAATTTGATAATTGAAATAAAATGACCAGTTCAAAGTCACAAATTCACAGATTGATAGGAATAAGCACAACCAGGATTTGAACCCCCAATTTCTGACTCCAGATCTAATATTTTCACTTGACTAACTACTAGCATTCAATTCTGTAAGGATGAAAATAAACCTTGGCACCACCAAAACAATTTCCTACAAAACCAAGTTAATTGGCTGTTGCTCTAACCAGCTATGATACTGATGTTGTTTGTCTTTTGTTTTCTAAGAAGGACTAATGATGTCATGGGGTAATGTCCTGACTTGTGCGTGAATTGGATTTAAGTGAGGGAGAGTTGCACAAAGTCTTCAGCCTCACTTTCTCTTCTGGAGTCTTTTTTTTCTTGCATTATGATCTGAAAAGGTTGTATTTATTATTTCTGCTCTTTTTCACTTGTTTGCTATGTTTTTATGCCCTAGTATATGGTCAATCTTTGTGAATATACAATGTGCTGCTGAAAAGGTGTATTCCTTTTAGTCCCTGCTTATTTTTCTCCTCATATCTATTAACTCTAATTTTTCCAAGATTTAATTCATTTCTCTTACCTCTTTCTTATTCATTTTTTGGTTTGATTTATCTAGATCTGATAGAGGAAGGTTAATATCTCCCACTAGTATAGTTTTACTATCTATTTCCTCCATGCTTTCAAGGAGTTTACATTCTAATAGAAAAGACAAAAGGTACATAACTAGGTATAAGCCAAACCCACACAAAGTAAAAAGAAGACAGTCTGAGAGAGGGCGGGCATTTACAATTTGGGGGAACTAGTAAAGGTCTCCTGCAGAAGGTGTGATATGAGATGAATCTTGATGGAAGTAAGGGAAACCAAGAGGCATTCTGAAGGACAGCAAATTAATACAAAGGAACTGAGATTGTGTGTGTGTGTGTGTGTGTGTGTGTGTGTGTGTGTGTGTGTGTGTGTGTGCGCGTGTGTGTTAGAGAGAGAGAGAGAGAGAGAGACAGACAGACAGACAGACAGACAGACAGACACAGAGATAGACAGAGACAGAGAGAGACAGAGACAGAGAATGACAGAGAAACAGAGAGAGAGATTGAGAGACAGACAGGGAGACAGAGAGAGTTCTATTTACAAGGAATTGCAAATGGGCCATGCCTGCTCGATATTGGAGTATGTAGAGGCTAGTAAAGTGTAAGAAGAATGGAAAGCAAGGAAAGGACCGTGTCATAAATAGCTTTAAGTGCCAAATAGAAAAGTTTATGTTTGATTCTAGAGGCTATAACGGGGAGCCCCTGAAGTTCTTTGAATAGGAGGTAGAGGGTGGGGTGATGAGTTTAAGAAATATTAAATCTAAAGATATAGAGTGGCAGATATTCATACCGCCATTATGAGCAATTAAGGGCATACCAAGTGCAGATTAAAAATGGAAGCTTCAGCTCTTGAAATTTGGTATATAGACATGAGAGATTAATTGTTTAATACAAATTAAGTACAGCAAGTTAATTTAGTGGAGAAAATACTATACATGGAGCTAAAAGATCTGGATCACCATCTGAAATCTGCTGCCAAGATTCCAGAATCATAGAATGTTCTAAGTGGAGGTGGACTTCAGAGGAATCAAGTTTTGAAAAATGAAGTTCTTGCCTTTTCGTTCAAAGAGAGCAAATGTCAGAGCCAGAATTTGAATCTAGGTCCTCTGATTCAAAGACCAATTTTAAGATGTGTAATTTGAAGTAAGCCATTGTCACTTCCCTTCTCTCCAAACCATGTCCCCTGCCTAAATTTCTGGGGTCAGTGGGCAGGTAGATGGAACAGTGGATAGAGCGCTGGGTTTAGAGTCAAGAAAACTCATCTTCCTGATTTCAAATGCAATCTGAGATTCTTATTAGCTGTGTGACTCTGGGCAAGTCACTTAACCCTATTTACCTCAGTTTCTTCATCTGCAAAATGAGTTGGAGAAGGAAGTGGCAAACCATTTCAGTATGTTTGGCAAGAAAATTCCAAATGGAATCACAAAGAATCAGACACAACTGAAAAGCGATTCAACAACAACAACAACTTTTAGAAACTCAAGTAGACTTGGTTTTTTGAGTGGTATGAGAGTGAGCTTGAGTGGTTTAGTTTGGCTTAAAATCTAGGACTCTATTTTCAGTCCTCATGTTTTCTACTAATGGCATAGTTAGCTACAAGATGGGCAATAGGGACCTTTTTATGGTGAACAGGAGATGCTCAAACTGTTTTTCTAAACAATTGAAGAGGTGATTACCCCCAAAATGTGCAATTCAATAATAGGCTATCTTGGAGAAAATTCTCATTTCAATCATATTTTACATCTTTTTTAAAAACTATGGTAATTTGCTACAGCAAAGATATTTAAATGTTTCCCTCTAGCCACTTGTAAATCTCATTTCTAATCTTGCTGCTTCTGTAATCAAGTCCTTGCTATTTTAAATAAAGCTTCCATTTGGGATTAAACTGCTATTGATAAACACACTTATTTCTGATTTCATGTGATATATGGGTGAGGATGTGTGAAATGCTTATCAAATAATCATAATTAGAAAGTATCATCTCAGAAAGATGATCTGCTAATTCCAACTATTATACCCAAGACTCAGTTAAGGAAGCAAAGTAATATGAAACAAAATTTAAGTGGGCAATTAAATTACAAAGTAGTGTCTGCTGCATGTGTTAAAAAATATCAGCAACCTCTTATTTAAAAAAATATTCTATTAGATTACTTTACACATAAATCTTTTAAAAAGCAGCACTCTATAATGTATTAAGATGGTGAGCTTTTCACTTGAGAGTATAAAAATCTGAAATCTGAATTAATTTTTTTAGTAAACTTCAGAGGATAATAGATTTAGACCTTAAAGGCATCCTCAAGACCTTCTGCAATCCACTAATTTTACAAATGAAAAATCCAAAGTAGTGAAGTCAAGATATGAATTCAAATCCTCTGATAACAAGTTCCCATACTCATTCCACTATGACATACTATTCTCTCCTTGCCAGCTGTCCTGACTTTTTTCATGGCCCTAGTACTGGATAACTCTGGAAGAGATAGTAAGGCTGATGACTGTGCAACTCTGCTTTACTTAAATCCAATTCATACACAAGTCATCACCCCTTGATGGCATTGGTCCTTTTTGAAAAGACAGATGAACTACTCCCCCTCTTACCCCTATGCTGATGCCCATTCTGATATGGTATATAAGAAATCTGTAATTTTCAAAGATATATCAGTAGAGGCTAAGCTCCGTCAGGACTTGCTTAGCAAACTAGGTATATATTTATTTAGTAATGGACTTCTGTTTTCTGAGAATTTGATACATCACCAGAGGAAGATGGCCACCAGGCAATGAAGTATTTTAGCCACAGCAATTCATTAATATCTTTTTCTAAGATATAGAAGGGTTATGTTCCATGCCTGTGGAGGAAATATTCACACTGTTGAAATCACAGATCATTCATTATTTGAAGAAGAATTAGCCAATACAGGTAGGACTTTTGTTTTCTACTGTCTTCTCAAACCTAATTGTTGAAGGACTAAAAAGCACTTCAAATATTTAGAAGATTCAAATAATAACATCATAAAACCACATATGAAGGTTTCTACGTGAAGCAAAAATGGCTTGAAAATTGTTCAGGGAGGCATTATGCTATTGTGTCTTGTGTACTTGACTGTAAATGATCTGATGTGAAAAAACAATTTAATAACAAAAAGATTTTAAATTTCTGAGAAATAAAATGAAGAAGAAATATGCTTTGAAAATTGAGGAGTAGAACCAAAGCCAAAGAAGTGATAAATCCACTCATGTCTTTCTAACATCTATACAAACAATCAAGTATACCCAGAATGATATGTTGGTCATCAGGGTCAGACAATCATAGGTTTAGAAGTGGGTAGAATCTCAGAGGCCACCTATTCCAAATCCCTCATTTTACAAATAGGGAAACTGAGCACCAGATTAGTTCAGAGATTTGCCCAAGGTCAAATGAATACCTAGTTACCAAACTTGGGATCTAAACCTGTAACCACACTCTAACTCTGGCCTTTAGGGCATTTCCAGTTCAACCATATTGCTCACATATGTGGAGAATTGCAAGGTGAAAGATTTCAACTGTTTTGATTAGTCAACTCAATTCAAGCCATTTCAGAAACAGAATTTTTTTCTTTTGGAAAGATCCTTAGGGTTTAGCTAGCTCATTCCCCTCTTCTTAAAGGGGAGAAAATAGTTCTCAAATAGAGAAGTGATTCATTCGAGTTAACCAGTGACAGAGTTTAAACTATAATCCAGAGTTGGCCAACTCACAGAGTATTCATATGTGGATGTTATTTCTGTAAAGCTTAACTATAGCTATGAGAAGAAAGGAAAGAATATGGATGACATGGTTTTAACAGAAGGAACAAGCTAGAAGAGCTTGGATATGGTAAGGGGAAAATTTATAGCAGAGAGTGGGAAAATTTTATTTGCGGTGATCAAAATCTTAATTCCTGAATCTACATTCTGAAAAACAACATAAAGAGCTGAGGTAGAGTGCAAATGTGTTCAGTTATCATCTCTATGCAAATGATTCCCAGATCCAAATATTCAGCTCTAGTCTCTCCCCTGAAAGTCAGTTCTGCATCACCAATTACTGACTTTTTGGATAGTCTGAATTGTATGTCCTGAGGCATTTTGAGCTCAACATAGCCAAAACAGATCTTATTATCTTTCCCCCAAATCCTCTCTTATGCTACACTTTTCTATTATTGATTGTTATGGGTGCCACCATTCTTCTAGTCACCTAGATTCATAAATGTGGGGTCATCTGCAACTCCACATTCTCACTTTCCTACATATTCACCCTATTGCCAATTACAATGTTTATTTCTATTTTTGCAATATTTCTCATATACCCTCCCTTCTCTCTTATTATATATCTACCTCTCTTGTATAGACTTTCATCACCTTTCACCTGAACCATTCCAAAAGCTTTCTAAGCAGTCTCCCTATTCCAAGTCTCTTCCTACTCCAATCCATTCCTCTCACTTGCCAAGTGATTTTCCCAAAGTGCCAGTGTCACCCATGGACAATGTCACCCACATTACTCAATAAACTCTAATTGGCCCCTTTTTCCTCTAGGTCAAATCTAAAGCCTTGTCTTTAACATTTAAAGTCCTTCAGAAAATTTCTCCTTCCTACCTTTTCCATCTCCACTCTCTTCACTCCATCTCTCTATTATGCATTGTCATTGGCGATTTCTAATGCCTGGAATACTCTCTCTGTTTTGCCTTCTATCATCCCTGGCTGCCATCAAGCCCTAGCTAAAATCCCCCCTTCTACAAGAAGCCATTCTCAATTCTCCTTAATTCTAGTGCCTCCCCTCAGTTAATTATCTCCAATTTATCCCACACATATCTTGTTTGTACATAGTTGTTTGCTTATTGTCTTCTCCATTAAATGGTCAATTCCATGAGAGCAAGGAGTGTCTTTTCCCTTTCCTTGCATTCATATCACCTTAGCACAGTGCGCAGCATATAATATAATATAATAAATGCTTGCTAGTTTGAACTGATTCCATACACACTAAGATCCAATTACACTGACCTATTTTCTGTTTCTCACAATACTCCATAGGACCCAGGAAGAGGAGGTAATGATCAAACTGTAGTCTTCCCTGGTTGAAACTCATGTGAATTATTATCTACAGTTTGTGGTATACATTTTAGAAAGAATATTAAAAAGTTGAAGAGTATACTAAAAGGTATCTGTGGATCAAATGACAACAGTGTTTGCATCAGGAACCAAGGAATTAAACACTTGAAACTGAAAAATGTCAAATCATAATAACCAAACTTGGCCCTAAGGAGGAGATGTGACAAGGTACATTCCTCCATTCTTTGCAGATGTAGGAGACTATGAATATGGCACATTGCCTAAAATGTAGTGTTTCATATGTTGGTCAGTTTTGTTAAACTCTATTTTGTTTTTATTTTTTTTTTATTCTTCAATAAAGGACATGGCTTTCTGGAAGGTAGAGGGAAACACATTGTAAAATGGATAATATATAAACAAAAATCAATGAAATTTTAAAATTAAAAAACCCCAGAGACTATTCAGATATGGAATTCATATATGATCTCTGATTTGAAAGAGGTGAGCTTATATCAAGCCCTTCTCCCTAAATGATGATCCATAAACTAATCCAGTAATTTCCTAAAGCTTGAGGGATCACTAGCAACTTGCTTAGCAATCTTAGGGTCATGAATTGAGTAGTTAAGAAAAAGTTACAAGTAAGGTGATCTGCATTGATGGATGGAATTCCCAAGCTTGGAATTTTTCACATTAATAAAATCATGTTTGGCCCTTTCCCTCTTCCCTCAACTTCCTCCAAATAAAGATTTAAGTTTTCTCTGGGCTGAATTTTCTGGAAGAATGATTCTTTTGGTCATTAAAACCACCATCTCATTTGTCGTATATGCTCTGGTTCACTAAATCTTTAATTTTATATTAGATTTAATCGGATTTAAAATTTTAATCCTAAATCTTTAACATGATACTGAATTATTTTGTGCTCTACCATCCAACTTGCCCTAAATTTGTTTGCATTATTATCAATAACTCCCTCCATAATACATGCACGCATACAGAGAAATTCTTAGAGTTAATTATTTCATGTTTATAAATTTCTTTAAATGTAAAAATAACGTGCTGTGCCAGGGCTGCTATTATTATTATAAGAATAATTGCCATCTGTGGTGTATGCTATAGTCAGGTAGTCAATCATTCAGCCAACAACATTTACAGCTGAAACATTTGTTGGTCAAACACCTTAATAACTACACTAAGAAGCATAAAAATTTTCCTTTCCTTTAAGGATACTACAGTCTAACAGAGGTGAAAGGACAGGCATGAATAAATTAATATTCACTGAACTAGAAATGAAAATGTTTCAAAGTGTCTTATCGTTAATGCAAAATACTGGGGGAGTGTATAGTGAGTGTCTTTTGCCTCTTTTTGTACTCCAAGAGCCCAACACAATGCCTGGTATTTAGTAGGCACTTAATAAATGTTTATCGATTGATCAGAAAGAATTCATGGACTGGTAGTGATATATTTTAAACTGAATTTTGAAGAAAAAAGGGATGTCATTTTAGTAAAGGAGGGAAAGCATTCAAGGGTGGAGAAAGGGCCCTACTTGCTCAAAGAGGAGGAAGTTAGGGAGTGGGGAGTTTGGGGAGGCAAGTCAGTTTTTATAAGTTATTGCATCTTAACAACATAGTCAATTTTCCAGTGGAGAAACCCTGTAAGCTTCTATTCCATGATGGTTCACTTGACAATGATCTCTCATCATCAGTCAAGTGTCGACTATATTTAGGGTATTAGCAATTAAAGCTCATATCAAATTCTTTCTGGTCCCCACAACCTTTTCATCTATTTTCTATATAAAGTATCTTGTATTAACCTAATTTTTGTGTATGTTCTCTATGCACTAGAATGTGAAAATTGCTTGAGAGAAGAGATTGTTTTTGTCTTTCTTTCTCTTAAAGGACCTGGGACATAGAAAGTATTAATACATGCTTGCTGACTGCTTATTTCCTGTTCTATGTATTATTTGGGGATAGGGGCTTCTATAAATCCAAGACCATACCCTAGGGAAAAAATTTCCATTCATTTCATTCTTTCATTCATTCAGAAGGTATTTATTGGACACCTACTTTGTGCCAATGCTGGGGAGGGACTGAAATATAATTAAGAGTTTCTGTTCTCATGGAGCTTACTATTTCATGCAAAATAAATACGCAGGAATTTCTGCTTAGATGGGGAAGGACACTAGTAGTCAGTCAAGCTAGAAACATTTATTAAGTGCTTCCTGTATGGCAGACATTATGCTAAACTCTGGGAATAGAAGCAAAGAGAAAGACAGTTCCTCCCTCAGTGAGTCTTCAATCTAAGCTCCTTAAAGAGTAAGACCACTCTGGTAGAATACAATTATTAGGTTTATTTCCTAAGGCGATCAGGAAAAAAAGGAGAAGAATCTTTATTTCCTAAAGTATTTAGAGCACCTCTCTTTGGGGTGTTAAAAAACTGGAAATTGATTGCATGCCCATCAATTAAGGAATGGCTAAACAAGTTGTGGCATACGATCGTTATGGAATTTCTACTGTGTTATGGGAAATGACAAACAGGTTAATTTTGGAAAAAAAAAAAAAACATGGGAAGGAAACTACAAAAAAGTGAAACAAGCAGAACCAAGAGAAATATATGCAGCAACATAGTTAAAGTTTGAAGAATGATGTGTATATGTATGTGTATATATATAAAAATATATATAATCTTTGTCAGATGATGCCTTCCTTAATGGAGAGAGGGAAGGGAAGGAGTTAACTGGGTATTTTAATGTAATAAACAAATAAATTTGAATAAAAAAAGAATGTGACTAAGTTTATGTTACTTCTCTGACTCAGGAAGAAACACAGAATTTGACAACTAAAGGAAATGAGTGCAAACTCTCTGCCCGATGAAGTCCCTTCAGCAATATCCCAACAAGCAGTATAGCTTTTGAATGAACTCCATAAATTTTGTAGAACTTATTTTCCTTTCATGTCATCACTTCTAGATCTTTTGAGAATTAAAATGAGTTAATTATCTATATATATTTCCATGGTTCTACATCGTTCCTCATTTATAACCTTCTCATAGTAAAATGTTAGGTTTAGAACTTGAAGGGATCTCACAGGCTTGTATTTCAACAATCTTATTTCAGCAATGAATAAACTGAGGTCCAAGAATGTTAAATCGCTTTAAGAGGTTCCTATAGAGAAAATTCAGATTGAAGTGAGTATCAATCATGCAAGCACAAGCAGCAAGAAAAAAAATAGTATTTCTGCTTCTTTTAATTTGGGCTCTTCATCAATCACATCATGAGGTAAAACAATGATGATCTAATTAGACACAATTTCAAAATTATCAAGATGTCTTAAAATATGGTTTATGCTCAGTTTCAGTGCCTTGTACTATTTATATTATTAGCTTTTAATAGCATAAAACCACCAAGATTAACAAGACATGTAAAACAAAATTTTTGCTGCCCAAATAAAAATGTGTATCATTGATTTTAAAAACTCCCATACTTGCACATTTGAGAAAACTTGAAAAAAAATTGAATTTATTTTTAAAATATCCAAATGAAGAATTTCAGTAAGATTGTACTCATTTATTAAAAATATAAAAATGCTACATCTTCTAACTAGTTGGTAATAAAGAGAGACTGATTTGACATCAGGAAGACAGATATTTACTAGCCTAACTTCAACAAAAATCTTTGGAAAACTTATGAATGAGACTTAAAAATAGTATCCTGATGTAGGAAAGACAGCCAACAATGTGCTCCACATCTTTATGAGTTATCTTTATTTTTTCAGCCATAATAGTAATTAAAACAATATCCAACTAAACTGAACCACACTTTTCAAAGGGATGAATAATTATATTAAATCAAGACTTAAAAAATATATTCAATCATACTTTTCTCATAAAACTATATCAGAAATATTCAGAAAAGGGGTTTTTTGAACCATTATAAATCAATTTAAATAAAAATTAAGATACTTTATCACTTCTTTTTTGAACGTATGTTTTGTGTATGCTTATAATATATATAATCTATTAACAGAATGATACATGTTCACATGTAGCTATACACACACATGTATGTAGCCAAATATATGGGCTACATACTCAAAAGTTTGTCAATGATAAGGGTGCATAATAGAAAATGTTTGGAGTCCACTAGACTAGATAATAATAACTGACATACTTTAAGGGTTATTCAGGCATCTTACTTATATTATCTCATTAAGCTTTTTTCCCAGCATCCCTATGAAGAATGCTATAGGTATTATCACAGGTTTTTTTTTATAGATGAGAAAACTAAGTCTTAGAAAGGTTGTTATTGACTCAAGATAACAGACTAGTAGAGGCAGGATTTGAACCAGGATCTCTCCAAACTTCCAGTACAGCACTCATTCACTATATCATGGCTCCTGTCAGTAATAAATATGACTTTCACAGCAAATACATTATAGGTTCATATCTAATAAAAACATAAAAGGGAAACCTGACTTATAAGAATAATTTGGTGGGCAAATGCATCTGCAACAAGACTTTTAACATACGTGGCCAACATATTCTTTGTTGGGGGACATTTCATCCTAAAGGGCATGAGGAGGGAACAGTAGGGAGAAGGAAGAATAAAAGAAACACCAGAAATCTTTACTTTTTCCTATTGTTTACTCTAAGTGAAAAACAAATGCCCATGAAATATACTTGGGCAATTTGTTCTTCTCAATGTAGATCACTATTTTCCTTTCCTGGGATATTTCTGGGAGATTCTTGTGAAGTAAGTTCACATTGGAACAATCTGGACTTTTCCCCCTCCCTCTAAAGCAAGATAAATAAAGAATATGATTGCATTTAGATAAACTCTTCAAATCTATGTCAGCCAATGATCTAATTAATTACTCCTTTGGGGCTACGTTATGTTTGTTTTCCTCTTACAGAGGTGAAGGAAGCAAAAAAAAAATAAATTTCCAGCTGTTAATAAACTAAATTCTGTAAATGGATATAGGTCAAAGACTCAAACTCTAATTTGTGTCACATTTGTTTTAGGAGTATAATTTACTGTGCCTCTTTTAACCCTATTTGCATGTTGCTGAGCAGCTCTGATTTCATTGAAGATGAACAGTATTGAAAGACCCTGTTTAAACTTGAGAGGATACTTTCTGACATTTACATTAAGCTGGGACAAGTTAGGCAAAAAGGCAAGATAGATATCTGTCACACCTTGTAATTCAGCATGGGATGCTGGATTCTTCCCGACTCTGCTGAGATTGGACAGAATCCAATTTGTCATCATTTGTTCGTAAGCACTGTACTCATACTCTGTACTTTCTCATTCTTATTCACCATTTACCCAATTATATCTATCCTTATTAGACCCCTGCTGAAGCCAGCAGTGCAGTATCAGCCATGGAAGTCCCATAGCTTAACTTAATCCTATTATCTCCCAATAAATGGGGATGCATTTGGATGGCCAAATTCAGCATAGCCCTCCCCTTCCCTCCCCTTGAGGAAAAAATGCTATTCTTCATCCCTATGCCTGATGTAATTAAGATCTGGAAATATGCCCATTCCAATCCTTATCCACTATAAGCATCACTGTCAGTGCTGAGAAATGAACCGCTGCTATGATGCAAGGGTTTGACACTTTAGTGACATTTACTGATGTTAGAACCCCGAAGCCACAGTGACATAGTGTAGCTTATGTCTTCAGGATTTTAAGAGGCTTGCCAAAAAAACCAAACCAAACCAAACCAAAACAAAACAGAGAATGGAACTTTGGGGATGGGGGTGGAAGATAGCATGGCATGGGGAGACAATGGATAATTCTGACAAGCGAAGATTCTACTTATTTGCAAGTGTGGAGCAGTCAAAATCCTGGCTGGCAAAGTACCGTAGGGGCACATTCATAAACACCAGAATTCAACATGTTAAAAGAAAGGCCAGCCACAAGAAAGTTGGGAAGAGACTTTCTCTGGTGATTCCATGCAACTGTAAAATCTCTTAGTCTTTTCAGAGCAATACAGTTAATCCTGGATAGTAATTTGTCTCAGAGCAGATGGCCCAAAAGGAACCTAAATAGAGAGCCCTGATAGCAGCAAAGCACTGAATCTGAACTGAATTCTTTGTTGAGATGCATATCTAGATATCAATGAATCAATCATGTTTTATTTGAAGTAAATATATAGACAGGGGGAAAGACAGTCAATGCTTATTACACACTTATCTTTCTTATATAATTATATCTTGCTGTAATACAATATTTCTACCTAGATGAACTGCAGTCTGAAACAGAGTAAAAATTTTGTATCATCCTGGGCCCTATGCTCCGATGGCATGGTACTTTCGTTCATTATGACAAATAATCCTCACAACATCCAAAGAGCTTGGACCTTTTGTAGCATAGTGTTTTGATCATTTGACAAAAAGGAGTTTCTCATATGGGAGGACTGCCTTTAGGATTATAGGTTTAGAGCTGGGAAAGACCTTAGAGATCACATAAGCTAACCCCCTTATTTTAAAGATGAGAATACTGAAGACCAAAGGGATGACTTCCTTAAGATCACACGTATCACATAGGTGGTAGAGCTGATCTTGGAATTTTGATCCTCTGATGATGACAAATATATCATGCTTTCCATTGCACCATTCTGTCCCCTTTGGAGCCAGAAGCTGGCCAGCCAACTAGAAAAAAGACAGATATATCTATTTTGGGGAGAAATGGTTATCTGATCATTTTCGAACTGTGCTTCTCAAACTTTTCACTCCTGACCCACTTGAGGATTGTTATAACTTTCAAGCCCCACATAATTCTCATCCATGGAGAGAAAAGGGAAAAAAAAATGGTTTGTCAAGTTGTTTATGGTGTTAAAACACAGAGCTAAGTGACCTCATTCCTTCAGGCATCCAGAAGAAAAGAGAACAGTAGGGAACTTGAAAATATTAGAAGGGATAAGTACCGATCAAGGATTCTGCATAATTAGGAATTAAGAAACTGGTTGCAGATGAAATGAAAGAATTGACTGGGGAACTAGGGCACTGGTGTTTTGTAAACAATGCCTATTTCTACTCCCATGAGGTTATTCAGAGTTTCTTCATATCTTTACAATATTCACATAGTTACGACCCTTTTTCTGAGGAACTTGGCCTTCAAAATCAGTTTTTCCTTCATAGTTCTTCTCCCACAGACAGAAGGATCATTGGGAAATTATCTGCTTTAATCTATTGTTCTTAATAGCATTGATCTTGATATTGTAAGACCTCTCTTTCTCTCAGTACTGGACAAAAGGTTTCCTAAAGGTGAATGGGTATGAATATCTAATGTTAATATAGCTTTCCTCATATATTAAACATCTCACAGTTTGGGGCTTATTACACCCTGATTTCTAGGCTACTTCCCCTTCTGTACCAGAGGAGATTAATAAGTGGGAGATGGAAATTAGGAACATTAACTTTAGTTAGAGTTTAGTCAGGGAACTGAATCTTCCCCAAATGTTTACAAGATCCTTTGGCTAAATTTTCTGTACGTTTATGCTCCCTTTCTCATAGGAAGGATGGGTGTTATATATGTACACAAGTATAACACGGAAAAGAATTCATTAAGCATTTTGTTGAGAAACCAATTGAAAGGTAAAAGTATCTCCCTTGCAGACAATACTGACCTTCTTTGAAACTTAGCCTGGAACTGAGTGCCTAGCACTAAGTAAAAAACCAAATTTCAGTAAACTGTTCCATACAAATAAAGATAACATAAATTCTGATTGTGTTCATATTAGAACTGACCGGTTAATTCCCTCATCTATTGCTTAGAAGCAGACATCATCTGAGTGAGACTTGTGTGGCTAAAGTCATCAGTATGTGAAATTTTAGGTCACTTAGTCTTTAGCTATTTCATTTATACTTTTTTCTAACAGTTCAATAAATGACTTAAGGTTGTTCTTCAAAAGCATGGAGGAATCTAGGAGGAGTTAGAGAGTTTGAAGGGAACAGGAAACTGATGGTACAGCATGTGACCCTAAATCTTAGCATCATGGTCATCATTGTAGGACACTGAGGAGAAAAGATCAGGCAGGCAAATGTTTGGTTTTCCACCTACAAATATCTGTGTATGATGAACTAATTTTCAACGTAAAGTTCACAAGATTTAAAGTGAGCATTAATGTTATTCCAGGTTTCCCCACACTGAATTTTACCAGGCCTGACAATGATTCTCTTAAACTAGGGGGAACCCAACCCACATGGATTTTTAGATATGGTATAAATCAAATTTTCCTTCAGCTGTCTCCAAAGGTGAGACACTAGCAGAGTTCTAATAATACACATGTTTAAATTTGTAATCAGACACCCTGGTAGGACAGGCTGTTGTGTTTACTGTGAGCTTATCTCTAAGGTTTCTAGGGATTGAGGGTGGTTAGGTTGTAAATCCTGTCATTTTGGTAACTTAATATTTTTATGTTATCATGATATTAGCATAATTTTGACCCCTGCATTGTAGCATTTTATGTCTTTTCATCATTACTATTGATGCTATACCAATGTCAACAAAAATTCACATCATTCCCCTTTTTACTGAACATTTGGTATGAAGGATTAAGGCTGATTTAATGTTATTAGTGCCTTAGAGTGGTGCAAAATACATGAACATAGGCATTCATCTCCCAGTTTACCATAACGCTGCCATAAAATGTGAGTAAATGGGTGATAAACGTTTCCTCCCTTTTTTCCCTTTCTAATTTTTCCTGCTGGATGTTTTGCCTCTACCCAGAGGGCATGCAAGTTAATGCCAGTTCCCCCACACAGATCAATCACTGGGGTTTTCCACATGCCCAAATAACAACACAACAGGAGAGGTTGGCTCAGTTGCAAGCCTCATTAAAACTATTCTCAAAGTAACAGCAAGGTTTGGTGAGCTCTGTACTTGGACCCGACTCTGCATATTTTTCCTAGATAATGCCCAGAGAAGCAGTATTTGAAGACATAGGCCCCTTTTATTTGTGATTTTGGCAAGTTACAAAAAATGGAGCAGCAATGCTAATGATTTCAAAGGATGTCCAATGGCATAGTCTTCTTTAAAATTCTCATCTAAAAATGATTTCTATGGCAAAGCTATTGAGGCTTGAAGTGTCACAAGGGGTAAAATGAATTCAATGATAGTAAGAGGCTCTGATCTGACAGGCCTGTGGATTGAAATTCTTTAATCAGCTATAGAACTGGTGGGTTATCAGCAACCTCAGTTTAACTCTCCCTCAAAATATGTCCCCAACTGCTCTCTGCATCTCTTCACTATTTACATTCATGTGTGTGTGTATGAGAAAAAGAGAGAGAGAGAGAGAGAGAGAGAGAGAGAGAGAGAGAGAGAGAGAGAGAGAGAGAGAGAGAGAGAAGACGAGAGACAGACAGACAGAGAAAGACAGACAGAGAGAAAGATAGATGCAAGTAATAAATGTGTCATTTATTCAGAATTAGGGGCAGGCAGAGAGAGAACTTAAGTAGCAAATAACGTCACAAGAAGAGAATACAAAACTCATTCCCAATGATCCCTTTTTGATGTCCTTCTTAAGAGGGTTCTCATTGACAGTCTGGGTAGATATGTTCTTGACCATCTTATTCTTACATTTCTATAATTTAAGAGGGAGAAATTGAAGAGGTTCCAGAGAAGAGCAACAAAAATGATTAAAGGTCTACAAAATAGGCTCTACATAAAAACGATAAAGGAGTTGGAGTCATTAAGTCCTGAGAAAAGAAGGCTGAAGGATGATTTAATAATTGTCTTCTCGTATATGAAGGGTTATTATAAGAAGGGTGTTGACAAGCTCTTTTCCCTTTCCAAAGAGGGCAGAGCTAGAAGAAATGGGCTTAAATTGCAGCAAAGAATGTTTAGATAAGATGTAAAGAAGAAATTCTCAAGTAAGAGATTGTTGAAAAAAGAAACACTTGTTGCCATAGCCAGGAATGTAAAGTTACTATTCTCATGTTGTCATCCTATTAGCATCCATAGGAGTCCCTTAAATCCTTTCAGTCAAGAGTCTAATCACTTAACCTCAGATATGACAATGTGATTAAAGCACTTTTTTAAAGAACACAAAGAATAGTATGTCAGTCAGATGGTTCTTTTTAAAAAAATAACGAATAACCTTCTTATGTATGTCTGGAAGTTAAAATCCTTGCAAGTTAAAGATATCAAGTTAAAAATCCAACTAAATTGACAAAGAAAGTTAATCGTAGGTGCCTTAAAATATACTCAGTGCAAAAGTCAAAATACTTAAATATTTTAGTTCAAGTATGTGCTTAATTTCCACATTTTATATTGATGGAAGAAAAATGAATTGGCCTACCAGAAGAAAATGGATTTGCAATGTGGAAGGGAATGAAAAATAATCTTAACTGTGTAAATTATGTAATATTAAACTGACATGGGATTATTGTATGGTTTTTTTCAGTAATCAATGTGAAAGCATGATAAGAGTCATTGTGTGAAAATAAAGAAGTTCAGGATTGGGAGATTAATATTTATTTGCTTCCACTTCTTATTCTAATGATAACTCTCTACTTAATTGGACTAGTTAATTTATGAAATCAAATCTAGATCAACGAAACTGACAAGCAGTCATTGAGGAAAGGATATTACAGTTTAAAAGCATGAAGGGTAGCAGTATAAATGATATATATTATGCTATTAAGCAAGTCACCATAAAGTGAATTACAATGAGCAGAGAAAAATGTATTTTACTGTGTCAAAAATACATTGCATTTGGTGTACAAACTTTAAGTTTCATGGTCAATTGGGATAACTTGATTTCTCTCTCACTAAGCCCAATCTCTATGAGCACTATTTCATTTCAGGAAGGATGCAAAATATACACAAATTGGATTAAAAGAACTTATTAACTTTTCAAGTGAAGTTAACAATATAATCATAGAGTTTTTTTTAAGGTTGTTCAAATTCAATTGTGCATAACTCAAGAGAATAACTCTCAAAACTACTAGCAACCTACCACCAGTTATCCCTTTCACAGGTTGATGAGATCCTTCTACTCACAACTCGATGCATGTAGGTGGCCTTCTTTGGAAGGCAGAGAAGCAAATTCTACAGATGAAAGTATTACTGCTCAAATGTGACCAATATTCCTCCTCCACTGTGATACCCACCCAATTCTCTTGTGAAAGGATGAGTCATGTTATTTTCTTTCTCTCTCCTGAAGATCTGATATAGTATGACCTTTAATACCCCTGTTCACATTTAACACAAAGGATATCCATTAACAACTGGTCAAATGATCATCTAAGAAGGTACTTCTAAACAACACTGACATTTACTAAATATGAGATGAAGAACAGGGGAAACACATGAGTACAGAAGACCTTCCCTTAATTAACTTTGGATAGTAGCCAGATATGCTTTGGGCTTAGTTCTTATTAATGCAGCTAAAATTAATCCAAGGGACTTAAAAAATTTTAACATCATGCAACACTTAATTTCTTTGGGAAAAATTTAGACTCGTGACTTTGGAATCTTCATCATGATTGGAAATTCTTAATTCCAAAAACAATACATAGTTATTACAGTTTTTACTTTCATAGAACTCATTTGCTGATTGCTTCAAAAAGTATATCAGAACTCGGGATGCAAATCAAAGCTTTTTTTTACTTTCTTTATTTTTATTGTTCTATTTTGTTAGTGTTTTCATTTGCAACATGACTAACATGGAAATATGGTATGATCTCAGGTATAACTGAAATCTAAGTGCTTACCTTCTCAAGAGAATAAGATATGGGAGCAAGAAGAAGGGAGAGAATTCAGAACTAGATTTTGTTTAATTTGTTAAAATTATTTTTACATGTAATTGGAAAATATTTAATGAAATAAATAAAAATAAAAATAACATATTTTTAAAAAAGAAGCATGTTATAAAAATGACTAGGGAGAAGCAATAAGCAAGGAATTTTAGACATAAAGTACAATGATTCTTTAAAAATCTGGGAGTTTTAGAGTCATCAGGTCAATCTGTTCATATCCCCAGGTAGCCCATGTAACTATATCTTTGAGTAATAATATTGTGAGTGACTCCTTTAAACTTTTATCATTAATTTGGATGTCTTTTCCCTTTTTCTAGGAATAATGATAAGAATTCACATTTAAATAGCACCATTATCTACTTTAATCCTTAAAACAATGTATGAAATAGATGCTTCTAGAAGGAGTATCACTAACAGACAAGAAAATAATAAAAAGGTGGCAGATTTCTTCACCAAGATCATATACCTGCTAAGAAGATCCAAGTCTTCAGGGTCATTTTTCCTATGCAATCTCACAGTTCGGCCATTGATAAAGCTTTTTGCTTGGCTGGTACACTCATAATCCTAAATTACAATCGAGCTCATTATACTTCCTTTTAAATCGTCAATTTGTTTTCTTTCTCTATTTCCATGGCCAATCCCAGTATGGAAATTTGTGTCTAGAAGATCATCCTAGGCCTACACTATAGCAATAAACCCTAAGCAAGTTTCATCTGTTCCACATTCCTTAACTTTTCTACACTCTGGAGCATCAGTGATTGTCCTCATAGAGTATTTCCATTCTATTTCTTCCTACCTGCAAGACTTGTAGAAAACTATGACTTCTTATCTGCATCAACTGTTTCTACTCTCATCCACTACCCACCTTCTTTGTTACTCTCCAGCAAACATGTCTTTGTCTCAACTTATTTCTCCTTCATATAATTTGATATTTTCCTAAATGTCATTAAGTGACTTCCTCAATGTATAATGGAAAGAGTTTTGGATTCATAGTTAAAGGATATGGGTTTGAATCCCAGAGTTTTGATACTTATTAATTCTGGGACTTTGGGTAAGTGACATAATCTCCCTAGTCTCTTCATTTGTAAAATGAGGGACCTGGACTAGATAATGGTGAGGGTCAGTTCTAGTTCAAATTCTATGATCATAATTATAAAATCTCAGATTTTATAGGGATCTCAGAAGTCATTTGGTCCAATTTGTATGTGAGCAATAATATTTCACTATATTATATATCTGCCAAATGGTTATCTATGCCTTGCTTGAAGACCTCTGGTGAGGGAGTAACCATACTAGCTCACAAGGCAATCCATTCTACTTTTATACAGCACTGACTATTGAGTAGTTTTTGAGCCTCTGACCTGAGCATCTACAACTTTCTCTTCCTTCTCCAAACCCATCCTCATTTCAGTTTACATTGTTTTCTGTTTTCTGAGGCTGAGTAGAACAAGTCTAATCCTTCTTCCATGTGACTTCCCTACAAATACTTAAAAAACAACTATAATTTTTCCTCTACATCCTTTCATCTTAGGTTAGCCACCAAAGTGACTTTACTAAAGCCCTAATGTCTCACCAGTACTCAATAAACTCTACTGGCTTCCTATTGCCTCCAGAATCAAATACAAAATCCTCTGGCTTATAAAGTGCTTCATAAGTAACCCCCCTCCATCCTCAACCAAACTCCTTTTTTACTCTCCCCCCACTTTCCAGTATTACACCTTATTTCCTGCTGCATATTCTTGGATCCAGTGACACTAACCTCCTTCCTTCATGAACATGACACTCCATCTCCAGGCTTCAGGCATTTTCTCTGGTTGCCTCCCATGACTGGAATGTTCTTCCTCCTGCTCTCTGCCAATTGATTTTCCTTGTTTTCTTTAAGTAACAACTAAAAATCTGTCTTCAACAGGAAGTCTTTCCCAATCCTTCTTAATATTACCTTGGTGATAGTCTTCCCTTATTTATTTCCTATTTATCTTATGTTTAGCTTGTTTGCATGTTTTTATTTGTCTATTGTCTTCTCCTTCAGATTGTGATCTCCTAGAAGACTGGGACTACCTTTAGCTTTTTGTATCCCAAAAGCTTAACACAATGCCTGGAGGCACATAGTAGTCACTTAATGAATGCTTACTGACTGATTGATTTGTAGCATACTGATAAGTCAATAATTTCATTTAATTCAACAAACACCTATTAATAGTTTATGTGTGTAGAGTAGTATTCTTTATTGGATTGTAAACTCTTTGAGGTCAGAAATAGAATCATTTTCCATCCTTGTATCCTCAGTACCTAGCATAATGCCTTGAGATTAATTGGTACTTAATGAATGGTCCTTGGATTTAATATAGTAGAATTAGGTTCCGAGGGGACATAAAAGTTTAGATGAGGCATATGGAGCCTGATCTCATGAAGCATAATTGCTGTTTCTTAGGGGTACATGGGATGCCAGATGACTATAATATAAAGAACCCAGGCAGCTATCTAAGACTCTCAGTTATAGAAGAGATGTTAATTTGCACTGGAAAAGGAAAAATCCTTACTGAGACTTCCCTATACCAATGAAGTCAGACTTTATAAAAGGAGTATATGAGATGGGACATAAAGTGCTAGGTAAAAGATCTAAATGAGGACAGGTTGTTGCAATTGGGAAGTTCATTGACAGTTTCCTGAAAGATGTGGTCATTGAGATGGACTTTAAAGGGTGATTTGGAGTTCAATGGGTAAAGAAGGAAAAAGGTAGAATTCCCCAAATAGGTAATAACATGAGCAAAAGCACAGAGATTTAAAAAAAAAAATCTAGAGAGGAATGTTGTACACAGGAAGAGCAATAATGTAGGATGATTACCTGTGAATGAATTAACTATTATCAGCAATGCAAGGGTCCAAGGCAACTCCAAGAGACTCAACAAAAAAAGCTATCTACTGCCATAGAAGGAACTCATAAAAACTGAATGCAAATTGAAGCATACGATTGTTCACTTTATTTCCTCCATGAGTTTTTTCTAATGTAAGCAACATGTGTCTTCTTTCAAAACATGATGAACATGGAAATATGTATTATATATACATATGTACAGGAAGAGGGGTGGGAGAAAAGGAGAGAACATGGCTCACAAAATGTCAGGAAACAATTATTAAAAATTGAAACAACATGTAAAAGATAGAAATAAAAAGTATAGAGGATACGCAGAGAATACAGAGTATTCTACTTTGGCTAGAAATGTAGTCGTGCATATGAGCCAAGAATTGAAAAGGCATGATGGTGCTAGATGGTAAAGGGCTATGAAATGACAATTAAAAGAATTTTCTCAATCACATATTGGAAGACACAGAAGACTTTTGAGCAGTGACACGAGCACATCCTTCATATGGAATCTTATATGATAATTGTCTGAATGATGGACTGGAGAGTGGAGGCCAGCCAACCAGTCAGAAGGCTATTACACTGACCCTAGTGAGTGATAGATAGCTAGGGTCCTACATTAGGTACAATATCAACAGAAAGAAAAGGATAAATGTGAGAGATATTATAGAAGTATCTTCATTCCCTTTCTTTGTCTATTTTTGAATTGGCAAAGCTTCAAAATCATTTATATATGAGACATAAGGGGAAAGTAACTTTGAAAGAACAAGTTTTTGAATACTAGTATAAGGCAGTAAAATTGACAATAAAAATGAAATCAGAAGGGGAAAGGAATTTCAAGGAAAAGATAAGGTCTGTTGCAAACATTTTAGGTTGAAGAGATAGTGGAAGGTCCTGGTAGTTATCTCTACATAGCTAGAGTTGTGAGTCTGAAGCCTAAAAGCCATATCCTAACTGAAGGTAAAGAACTAGGAATCAGACCATGAGTAGAAATAGGGTTGAAAACAGATTAATGGATATAATTGCTAAGTGAAAGTGTAGAGAGAAGAGAGCTATATAGAGAGAATCTACTGGGAACTTCTACAATTATTTTTAACCTTAAGGATCTAGTAAGTGGAGAAAGATACAGTAAAACAGACAAAAAAATGGTTGTTAGTGAGATAGAAGAAGGACTAGGCAGTATTGGCGAAGATGTGGCACATGTGCAGATAGGGGAGCTGCTCTGTTCCCCCTTTTCCCTACACCCAGAGAATTTTTTGCATGCCCTACCCCTCTACCCAAAGCAAGCACTTCCTCCCTCAGCTCTCTCCCATAATGTGGGAGCTCACAGACAGCTTGAATTTGCCTTCTGGGCACTTGAACTCAAAAAGTTCGCCATTGCTGGACTAGGGCAATATATTATCTTTTTACACGGTGGCTTAAAAATTGAGTCAGACTCAATAGAAAGGGGGGCACTAAACCATACATCATGATCTCTGTGAGTGCCTGTTGTCTTTTTAAAAAAGCCTATATATTTACATTATCCATGTTCTACTATATTTTATTTATTTTGTGAAATTTTCCCCAATTATATTTCTAGTTCGGCCCACTCTCAAGAGTACCTGTTTCATACCTTTGTCTTACACCCAGGGAGGAAGGAAAAAATGTATATAATAAATAAAAAATTAATTATGTCACATTACTCAAAGACACTGGTCACTGGAAATGGCAATTAGGAGAACACTGATTACTCTGAGAGACTGTAGAAGAGTGGTGTGAGTGGAGTTAGATTTCTAGGAAGTGAATAAAGGAGTACTTGTAATAATTCCCTTATTATATGCAGACCAGGATTATGATTTTACTATTTCATGCATTTCTCCAATCACTATTGCGAATGAGTTTTTAAGCTCCTCTGGAGAAGAGCTAGCTTTCATCCTTTTGCTTTCCCTTTCCACAAAATTGACTATAGTGTTTTACATATAATTATGGTTCTCAGTAAATGTTGTGACTCAGAAATGGCTACCATCTTCCTTAATGCAGCCCAGGCATTTCTACTTAGTTCACAATCAAAGAACTTCCTTTTTAAAATATCTTCTAATGTCTTCACATTGAATGAATGAATGGAATTACAACTTGAATGTTAACGATTGATACAAAATACTCTCTGAACTGCTAGAAATGTGATCAGGTGAAGAGAACTATCTTACATGTGTTTTGGGAATTCTCCTGACAAAAGAATTTTCATCTGAAGAAAGTAGAAAGTTAAAGTTAACTTTTTGGGGAAAATAAGTTTACTCATCTGTAATATGTATTCATCAGGGAACTATCACATTTCTGGAAACAGAAAGAATGAGGGCTAGATTCTCAAGAAAATTTTGGGTTTAATTTAGATTAGACCTGTCTAACTACTCTCTTCTGTTCTAGCTCAGTCATTTAACTCTATTAAAAAGCAATCTTTTAGTTGTGTTTTTTTTTAATGGAGTATTACTCTGCTTATAAGAAAAAACGAATAGGATGGATACAGTAGGGCAGAGGAAGACTTACATGAGCAGATGCAATGTGAAATATGCAGAACTAGGAAAATAATATATTAAATGGTTACAACACTGTAAAAGGCAAGAAGAACAAAAAATGAAATATGACGAAATTATTATAATTTAGCTTCCAAAGAAGAGAAATTAGAAGGGTCCCACCCTTTCTTTGAAGAGGTAAACAACTATGGCTGTAGAGTACTGCATTTGATAGAATACTTCCTCGATGTCTGATTCTTTTGTTTTTGATGAACTTATTTTTTCTCCTTTATATTTAATGTTATAAGAAAAGGGAAGGATGAAAGGAAAGGCTTTATGAGGGGAGAGGATATAGGTTATTTAAAAAATCAAAGATGTTACTTTAAAAGAAAAGAGAATTTATTTTTAAATACTATAATGAGCAACAACTCTACATAATACCTGGGTCAAATCCCATTTCTTCCTGAGTTCAGATGTGGCCTCAGACACTTAGTAGGTGTGTGACCTTAGGTAAATCATTGAATTCTCTTTGTCTTAGTTTCCTTATCTATAAAATGAGCTAGAGAAGGCATGGCAAATCACTCAAATATCTTTGCTAAGAAAACTCCAAATAGGGACACAAAGTAAGAAACAATTGAAAGACAATGACAATGATTTTGTGGTCTTCCTATCATGTACTAAGATTGTATCTCTTTCAAATTGAAAATTGTCTTAGGCTAAATTGTTACTCTGGAAAGTTCTATCAAGCCATAAATATTTCAATCACTAGTCTTAGCCACAAGCTCTGGGTATTTTCTGAGGACTGGCTCATGTAAGTACACAGAGGCTTATAACTAAGTGATAAATTTCTTGACCAGGCCATCCATGAAACAGATAAACATTGTGAATGGTTCTAATTTCCTTCGACCCTAGCTTCCGTAGTAATAATTTTAGAAGGATGGCAAAGGGGACAGAGAGTTCTAAGAAGCAGTTTTTATATCAGTGGCAAGAAGTAACAGATAGAATGGGTCAACATTTAGGAAAAAAGGAAGCTGGTCATGATTCAACTAGAATGAAAAGTTTGAGCCACAAAATATATTGCTTAAAATGAGCACATTCTCCATTGCTCTCTGGAAATGTGAAAGAATGTTTAAAGCTTGAAACCCTACTCTATACGAGCTTGCATTTTCTCCCCTAATTCATTTGCTTATATGCTCTGGTTACACACACAAATGCTGATGGTGACAGGGAATATGATATCAATTCTTTAAATGAGCTAAGTATATAGATTTGTGATAATACTTAATAAAATCTTAACAATCATTTGCACCTAAAGCCATTTCTACATAGAGAAAAGATGAGTTAAGACAGGTACTAGCCAAAGAGTTTTCTGAATAGTGTCCTTATTAATATTTCAAAATATAATTCTTTAAAATTGATTTTCACACAATGCTTCTCTATATAGCAATTCCTCCCTCTTTTCAGGGGGAACCATCCTTCCTCAAACTAATCCCTACCAGAGTTCTGCCTCTCCTTCTCCCCCATCAGTCTTCCAAGCAGAAGACTGAAGGGTTTGTGAATAAGAGCCATGTGGACATACCCTACAGTTTTATGTTAATATACCATGCTTGATTTTTATACTTCCTACAAACCCTTACGCATTTATAAGTTTACATACTCATGTATTTATTAATTCAGCTTTTCTGCCTTTCATAAATAAATTATGCTTAGCTAATTTCCATACCAGCCTGGTGGCCTTCTCTAGGGCTTTAAATCAGAGGGCCTGTGGAGTTTTATGTACATTCAACAGAAGTTTATAGATATATTCAGGAGCATTTGGCATCCTCCTTTCAGCTGCTTAAAATTCTTATGGGATAGAAAAGATGAACTTGTACACGGAGACTAGGTGAATGACCTTTCCTCAGGGTCAGGGTGGGATGAGCAGATCCTAGGATTCTTGCTCTACCATGGCAATGACTGCTAGTGATGAGCAATCCAGTGCTGAGCTTTCATTTGTTTGCCTTAACGGATTCAAAATAATTAAGATGTTTGGGGCTCAGGGTTTCCATTTTAAGCTGGTTCGAGTCTTTCCTGTCAGGCATTCTGTTTGTGTTGTATGCACGATGATTTATCGCACCCTCCTCTTATTCTCTTGGGGAAAATCAGAGACAGCAAAGGCAACTTTGAGAGATTTTGACTTTTGCCCAACACAGAAAATCATTAGTTTTAAATCTAAAGACTACTTATTGATTCTGATGCCTGATAAACATTCAGCACATGGTCCCCATTTGCTTATATTAACTAAATCACTGCTATCACATACAGAGGGCATTTTGGATGTGTCTAGACAATGCCAAAACATCTGGATGAAAAGTGAGAATCTTAGTCAATGTTCCAGATGTTTTGTGCATATAATTAAAATGCATCTGGGTATTTAGAAACACATAGGTAACCAAATGTTTTATTCGTCCTCTAGATTTCATTTTTTTAAATAAAAATGTTATAAATAGCTTGCAATAGGCTAGGGGGGTTGAGGAGAGTTCAAAGGTCAATAAGACACATGAGACCCTGTACTTGCTCTTAATAAATTCATAGTCTAGAAGGGCAAACAAGACCAGGGCTCATATAAAACAAAACAGAAGATGATCAGTCTATAAAAGAGATTCCATTTAAGTGGTGTTGGAGTTCTAAGGAAAGAAGCACCATTTCTGTCTTTGGGAATGAATGAAGCTGGGTCTTGAAGGATAAGTAGAAACTCTCATCATATAGTCCCACCCTCTTTCACTGATCTATAAAACCATGAAAAAAAGGATCATATTTTTTTCTGCTATCATACTTAATTATTCAGCTTTTAAATGTTACCAAAAGTAACTCAGCACAAATGATAACTAGATTCCTGCTTCCTCCCAGTAAGGTAAATCTTCAGATGCCTTGACAATTTACATGTTACTATAACTGAGATATTCTTAGTTGTATACATAAAAGGGATAACAAAGGTATTGTTGGCTCATCTTGTATGGTGGCTTATAATGTAAACAACAGTCTCTTCTTCTTTATCTGAAATGGATAGATGCTTTGTCTATCTGTCTGCTTCTGTCTTTCTTTGTGCCTCTCTCTCTTGGATACAAACAAACTGTTCCAACACATTGCCCTCATCATCCCTGTACTTTGATTACCAAACGAGAACCACAAACCCAAGCTATGACTGGGAATATTAATCAATATAATATGCATATATATTACATATGGATATAATATAACATACACATTAGAAATTAACCAACATATTACTTAATTTTATTATTATTGTCATTGATAATCAAAATATTATTTAGTTTGTTTAATAAGCACAATATTTATTAAGCATGCTCTCCATTCTGTTCTTTCTTTTTCCAACTCTCTTAAGGTGGATGGGTTAGGGAGGAGTCTCTCAACTTTTAATTCTATATTTAATATTGATGAACTCATATTGCTTTTATAGCACTGATACAAAGGTGACAAATGAATATATGTATTCGAAAGTAGATATGTTACACAAGTTTGTTTAGATACTAAAGCAATCCTTTTAGTCACAGGATTATATTTGTTATAAAATTGCTCTTAGATTTGTAAATGGGATTCATCCTCTGAGAAATGTTTGAACTAGATTTCTCTAAAGTTTGATTCACCATAATTCCAAGTTCTCAGAACTTAAATTCAATGCTTTCTTCATGTAATTCTTTTGCTCAAAAATCTATAAGGTCTATGTATACAAATCCTTCAAAATGTGGTTCCATCCCACCTTTCATAGATAGATCCAACTGCTTCCCAACACAAATTCTCCTGATATCCTTGGCTTCTAGTGCCTTCTTTCCCCACAATATTATCTGTTATTAATTGTTGGCATGCATGCATATGTATAGATACACTACATAATCGTGTATGTGTATGTATATATATGTATATATGGAGAGAGAGAGAGAGAGAGAGAGAGAGAGAGAGAGAGAGAAAGAGAGAAAGAGAGAGAATATACTTATATCTTTGTATTGCCTCTTCTTCCATTCCTCCAAAATAATTTAAACATTTAATTACTTCTTGAAGGCAAGTTTTCATTTTTATCTTTGAACTCCCTGGCCTACCTGTTTATTTTTTATTTTTTAATCTACCCAAGTAGAGCAGTTCCAAAGTGTCCATAATATCTGTTCAATTGTTTCAGTCATATCTGGCCCTTTTTAATCCAATTTGGGACTTTCTTGGCAAAGATACTGGAGTGGTTTGTCATTTCCTTTTTTCATCTCATTTTGGAGAAGAGGAAACCAAGACAATTAGGGTTTAGTGTTGTAACCAGCATCATGAAGCTACAAGTGTCTGAAGCTGAATTTGAACCGGGACTTCCTGACTACAGACCGGGCACTCTATCCCCTGCACCAGCTAGAATATGTACCCAGAATGTAGCAGGTGGTTAAAAAAATTATACTTGTTGATGGTTGTATTGATTAATCTAGTTGGGTCAGTTTCCTATATATCTTCCTTCCCCACTCCCATATACCCTCTTTCTTACCATTACTCATACTACTTCCAACCTGCTCTCAACTAGAATTCCATTACCATCCCATCTTCTAATTTGGGAGTTTGAGTACCCCTTTCACAATCTGGTGAAGCCTATGCACTCTCTTTTAAGAATAATATTTTAAATGCATAAAATAAAATACGTAATATTACAAAAGAAACAAATTGTTTTTTGAAACAAAGATACATACACACATATTTTTTAACCCAATAAGGTTAATGGAATCTCTAAAATTGGCCCTAGTTTTAAGAACCTTTGTGTTCTTTTATTTTTCAAAGCTCACTTTTGAACCCATCTCTTCTGTGAAGCCTTCTTTTATGACTTTAGTTCACAATCATCTTTCCTTTTCCTAAATAGCTCATTATCATTTCATGAAGTTCAATATTTAAATATATGTTTTTTAAAAAGATGCGTATGCATGATTACATGTACCAAATCAGACTGCTTCACCCATATATATTAGAAGCTCTGAGGTCAATAACCTTGTCTCATACTTATGTTGCAACTCCAATACTAAATAATAGAATGATAATAATAATAAATTCACCTCAATATAATGCTTATGACTTTACAAAAGTCCAATATTAAGCACATGATAAATCTATCCATTTACCTAGATCCAAACAGGAAGAATCCTAGTGAATTTTGGAGAGCCTGTTGTAGATATGATTTATAGATGATATACCTAAATGTATACTCAGACCTTTATATATACAGAGCTATATATCCCCATGTACAAACACACATAAACATGCCTTCCAATTGTAGCTTATAATCATAAATCAAAGAATGCTTCCTTTTTTTAGAAATTAAAATTTTAAAATGAACTGCTCTCCATGCAAGTCATATTCTATAAAGCTATATGGATATCTCTTGTCTCCTGCAATGGAATGTTAAGCTCCTTGACACCAAAGACTCTTTAAATTTTGGATTTGTATTCCTAGTACCTACCATCCTACTATGCTGAACACGTAGTAGGTACTTTAGCAAATACAAATTGACCAGTTGATGTTTTCTTGATTAAATAATTCAGAAAATAATGGTAATTACTAGCAGCACTTTTGTATTTAACTTACACATAAATAAACTTTAGAATAGCACATGGTAAGATAAAGGAGATTTAAAAACAATTCTTGTTTTACTTTAAGTAAATTTTAGTGTAGACCCTGCAATTTCTATTAGGCGGGCTTATAGGCAGGAATATCCAAATTTAAATCCTGTCTTAGATGCTTACTTAGCTGTGTGACCCTGGGCAAGTTTGGTCACTTCTCTAGGCTTCTGTTTCCTCATTTGAAAAATGGTCTGGAGAAGGAAATGGAAAACCATTCCAGTATCTTTGGCAAGAAAACCCCAAAAGGGGTCATGAAGAGTCGGACATAACTCAACTGACTGAACAAAAATAAAAGGTTTTGGTTTGATGACCTCTCAGGATCCCTTCCAGCTCTAAATCTGTAACTCAATGATCCTATGATGTCATTAGTGATCTTAATGTCTGGCACACAGTGAAAGCATTTATTAAATGCTTATTGACTGACTAATTCAAAAGGCAGGACATCTACACTTTGCCAGGAGATGTCTATCTCAACAACTGAGTCCTATAATGTACTTGGCCAGTGAGGTTCATGCTGTTACAGCTAGTTAAGATCAGATTGATCAAAGCGAAGAAAATGAAATCACGATAATAAAACTTTTAAAGATAGACGGTGACCACACCAGAAATCCCCATGCAGACTACAGAATTTGGGGCCAAACATACATTTGTGGCATACTTGTCCCACCACTAACCCCACCTCCTTTGCCCCCTGGGAAACCAGAGTGCAGGAAGCAATGAATACATTAACTGAATCCATAACTGCAGTCTCCTCATGTGTGACAGATATAATATCCTTCATTTTACTTAACTGTTTTGGGATATCATGTGTGAATGAACACAATGGAACAGGAAATGCGTATACAAACTGTGAATAGGAGTTCTAGCTTTTTATGGGATGTGGGTCACCTCCTATAAACATAGGCAAGCTCTCTCTCCCCACCCCAAACCTCTCTAATTCTCTCTCTCTGTCTCTATCTCTCTTTTGGTCTCTGTCTCCCTCTCTCTGATGCCTTCTTTCTGTCTCTGTCTCTCTCTCTCTGTCTCTCTCTCTCTCTGTCTCTCTCCCCCCTCTGTCTCTAATTCTCTCTCTGTCTCTATTTCTCTTTCTGTCTCTTGTCTCCCTCTCCCTCTCTCTGACTCCTTTTTTCTGTCTCTTTCTGTCTCTGTCTGTCTGCCTCTGTCTCTATCTCCTTCTGTCTATCTCTCTGTCTGTCTCTGTCTCTGTCTCTCTCCCCCACCCTTCCCTTCCTCTGTCTCTGTCTATCCATATATTTAGAGAGAATATGTGTACACATGCGTATATGTATATACATTATTATATATTTATACACACATACACATAAATGCCTGTCTTTGGACTGTGGTATGCTATATGGATAATCTCATGCCAGCAAGACCGGACATAATATGGTTTTTACTTCACCTGAGGACAAGCCAACTCTCTTAGGGAAGTGGTTATTTCTATACCTTTTAATGCATTGATACACTTTTTTTGAAGTATCCATTAATCTAATTATATTACACAAACCAACCATTTTGACAAAATTTAACACCTTGAGATAAGCATTCCATTATATAGATTTTTAAATTTACAAGGTAAATGTTTTAGAGGAAATTTTTTAGATTAATAAAAATGAAATACAAGATTATGAGATTTTGATATTAAATATTACATTGTGATCTTGGCCTATTCATTTTAACCTCTCTCAGTTTCACCATATGTACAACTGGAGACAAACTGTATAAAAAAGTTTTGAGATTGACCTGTCATTTGCAAAGCTGTTAAATTTTTCCTCTGTGTAGCACTGCTTAAGTAAAAATTACTAGTAAACTTATTACCCTTAAGAATTATAATTATTGCTTCATTATTACCTTTGTTATTCTTGTTTGATTGGAGGTCTCTAGTTAATATTCTTAATGAGATATGGTTTTTATTATTTAATCAATTTAATATGTTAAAAGATTTTTTAAAAACACAGAATGCCACATTAAGTTTGCAAAATGCAGCACAGACAAGTAAATGACTTTTGAGCCTAATAGAGTTTTGGTTTGTTTTTCGGTTGGGAGAAATTAAAACTAAAGTTCCTCCCCTTGCAGAGGCTTATTTGAAACCAGTGTTGGGTACAATGCATATAATTTACTCTCATACAACGTGAGCTTGAGAGTGTTGTTGTTGTTGAGTTGTTTCAGTCGTGTCTGACTCTTTTGGACCCATTTTGGGGTTTTCTTTTTTTTTTCTTTTTTCTTTTTAAACCCTTAACTTCTGTGTATTGGCTCCTAGGTGGAAGAGTGGTAAGGGTGGGCAATGGGGGTCAAGTGACTTGCCCAGGGTCACACAGCTGGGAAGTGTCTGAGGCCGGATTTGAACCTAGGACCGCCCGTCTCTAGGCCTGACTCTCAATCCACTTAGCTACCTAGCTGCCCCCATTTTTGGGTTTTCTTGACAAAGATCCTGTAGTGGTTTGCCATTTCCTTCTAAAGCTCATTTTACAGATGAGGAAAACATTTTACAGATGAGGATTAAGTGACTTGATTAAGGTCACATAGCTAGTAAGTATCTGAGACTGGATCTGAACTCAGGAAGCTGAGTACTTCTGACTCAAGACTTGCCACTCTATCCACTGTGCCATTCAGTTACCTGAAGACAAAAATGGGTACAACTAATAAAACTTGGTTGGAAACTATTTGTTTAATTTGTGTCTCTAATGCTTGACATGGTGTCTGGCACAGGATAGGCACTTAATAAAACCTGGTAGAATTTAATTGAAACCTCCATATACAGTGAAAGAGAAAAAAAGATCTGCTGTGGTCTTCTTTATTGCTGTAATATTGGATATTCTCATTAATTTTCAATTATTATAAATCAGTAAATAGAAATGGAGTAAAAATAGCATAGCTAATATATTCATAGATAGTTTAATCGTATTAATGGCCTCACTCACTAGCATTATATAGAGCTACAGTGTGGATGAAGAAATAACACTGAATTTAGAGTTAGAAGATCTGAGTTCAAATCTTGATTCTGTTCTTTAGTACATGTGTGACTTTAAATATACAAGGAGCTTTACTTTCCTCATTTGTAAATTGATGGAGTTGGACTGGATTTTTTATTGCTATATACTCTAAGAAAACAAATGGTTTCACATTTCTTTTGTATAGTTTCTATCCATTTGTGGATCAGCAAATCACATACACATGCACATGTGTGTGTATACAAATAAAATTAGCTGATATTTTTATTTATAGGAGGTACTGCACACATAGAGTTTATTTAGTAAAATCAAAAGGGCAAAGAAATAAAGGACTTGAATAAATTTGTAAATAATGTCAAAGTGTTGGGCAGTGGGAAGAATAAGAAATAATAATTCCTTTAAAAAGGTAAGTCAGTTTCTGGGGAAAGTCTAATACTTAAGAACATTTAATTTTATACTAATTAGAAATATTTTGATAGAATAGAAAGCTTAGGAACCAGATTGTTGTTCCTGTTTTGCTATGCAACCTTAGGTAGGATATTTAGACCTCTTCAAGGCTCACTTTTGTCATCTGTAAAATGTGAGGATTGACTATCCATTCGTAAGCAGCCTGATCCTGAAACCATCTCATTTATGTCTTGACCATCTAGAAAGACCAGAGGTTCATCATATCTCCTGACACCCTCCCTGCTCTTCTCCATTCCAGATGCCAGTTCAAGATGAATGAATTTCTTGGTACTTTAACTCTGGGGAGATAATCTCTTGAACATGATGGTGAGTCCTGGGGCAAAGCTGACCTTTTTGAGGATTTCAGGGTGAACTCCTCAAGTATGCCTCACCCATCTATAACCACCCAGACCTCAGGACTCCATCTAACCTTTCTTGGAACATCAAGCAGAACTCATGATCTTTCTTATGGACTCATTATCTTTCTTATTGCTGCTTTTTGTACATCTTGCTCAAGGACTGATAATCGAATCAACATTCTCATTGTTACTTTGAAGAGCATGACAATTTACCTCCAAATGATTTCAGTCAGAATCTTGATTAAGTGGGCCAGTGTTGACTTCCTTGGCTCCCACTCCTTACTACTCCATAGCTATCCATGTCAGCTCCATTCCTCTCAAATTCCTGTCCCCTGAAAGCCCATCTATGGTATACTATAGGATCCTCATTCTGGTATTAATAATCTTCCCTTTATATACAACCTTTGCTCTGCCTCTGGAAATTATTACATAACCCTTCTGCAACTCCTCAGAGAATGTAAGTAATCTCTTAGAGGAAAGACAGATGAACTTGCATTCAAGAAGATTTGAGTTCAAATCCAGCTTCAGACACTTACTAGATGGCTGTACATGATTAAGCTCTTTAATCTCTGCCTTTCTCAATTTCCTCATATGTAAAATGGCAATAGCACTATCACCTATCTTCCAGCGTTGTTTTTAGGATAAAAATGAGATCATACTTAAAGTGCTTTGCTTCAAGCATGACAGAAATACTCGCTGACAGAATGACTGACTATGATAATTATAATTATTGTTATTTTTCTTTGTATTCCCTAGGCCAACCATCTTTTGGCAGTTGTTTAATAAATGCTTGTACAGAGATGGGATTAAATCTTGTTGACCTCTAAGACTTTTTAAAACTCTAAATCCTGTGTCTGCACAAATTGTTAATACTTCCCATCTTTTACAAGATGGCCAAGAAATGGGCAGTGAGGTAGTACAGTGGACAGAATGGCATGCTTGAGTTGGGAGGACCTGGGCTCAAATGTGGTCACAGATACTTCCTAGCAGTGTGACCATGGACCAGTCACTTAATCCTTATTGCCTCCCCTCCTCATAAGATCATTTTGAGGATACAGTGCCATAATGTATGTTAGAACTCCATGTAAACCCTGAAGAAAAAGGTAAGGTATTGTTGCTGAATCATAAGAAACTTTATATTTCCAAGGAAATCTTTTTATAACAATTCCACAGATTGCTGGGGTGAAAACAAAAGGGACCTTGGTGGAAAGGGGCCACTTCCTCTTTGAATTTGTGGTAGTGAAGGAAGGAGCACTGGTCACGGTCTGACACGTATCTTAGATTATGGAAAAAGAGATTTCAAAGTGTTCAGAATGAAGATAAGCTGGATTTCACTGACTAAAATTTTGCAGAGGAAATTAGTTTAGTTAAGACAAGAAACGCACATGTATGAAATTCTGAAGACATGATGTGAAACAACCCTGGTGAAAAAGAAAAAGGAGCGTTCTCTAAAAAAACTGACATGATACAAAGGGAACTCACCAACCAACCTGGATTTTTAAAAGGCATGTACAGAAAATGGGCAGCTAGATGATACAATAGATAGAACACCGGACTTGGAACCAGGAAGACTGAGCTAATTAATTAAACAGTTTAAAAACTTTAAAAAATATATCCTTATCTTAGATCTTATGCTATGTCTTAGATCAATACTAAGTATTGGTTTCAAAGAAGAGTCATAAGTGCTAGTTAATTGGGGTTAAGATGACTTGCTGAGGGTCACACGACTAGGTAGCATGTGAGGTCACATTTGAACCCAGGAGTGCTCATCTTTAGTCCTGGCTCTCTATCCACTGGGCCACCAACCTTCCCCATGCCTCCCATCTTTTACAAAATGGTTGTCCAAATCAAATATCATAATATAGGTTTGAACCCCATATAAACTCTGAGGAATTCCTGAGTTCAAATATGGCTTCAGGCACTTACTGGCTACGTGAACCTGGGGAAGTTACTTCAACCTGTTTGCCTCAGTTTCCTCATCTGTAGAAGGAAATGACAAACCCCCAAATTGGATCAGAAAAGAGCCAGGCACAACTGAAAAATGAATGAACAAAGGAACTACAGAAAATGATAGTAAAGGCTAGTAACCTGGGATGAAAATAAATGAATAGCATATAGTTGTAGGAAGAGTGGTCAGAAGAACTAATGCTCAGAATGAACAGACTGGAGAAAGAAACTAAGGATAAAATATTTTTGTTGTTAGTTCATATTTGAGGTTCAGAGTGGATGAGACAATGATAACTGATGATTGTGATTATGGAGATTATTCAGTTCTTTTTGCCTTTCTGTTTTCTTGGCCAGAGAAAAAGATTCTTAACCTGGAAAGGGCAGAGCCAGAGAGCTAGTAGAGACTTGATACCCAAGATAAGGAGAGGAAGAAAGAGAGAAAAAGAGAGAGAGAGAGAGAGAGAGAGAGAGAGAGAGAGAGAGAGAGACAGAGAGAGAGAGAGAGACAGAG